>NC_138974.1:63681860-64246860 GCF_055761805.1 Camellia sinensis
GGATTTATGAAGATTATGAAGGCTGATTCCTATATGATTCTATTGGGGATTTATTTTGGAATCAGAAATTGAAAGCCTAAATGGCTCAAGAGAGTATAATTGGTGAATTGAATTATTTTAATTTCGAGTATCGGACCATATGGGAGTTTAATTAAATATTCAATTCAAATTTATTAAATTAAGATTTGATTAATTGGGTCTGAATTGGAGTTAATTAAGTTATACGAATTTGGAATTAAGATTATTATGAATTAAATGTATTTATGAGGTGTTCAATTGAATATGTAATTTATTGATAGAGATTTTGGGTTTGATCTAAAATTGAAGGCCTTAATGATGTGATAAATCAAAATTGAGGTTAGAAATAAGTTTAATTTAATATTTGGAGCCTTTTGGGAGTTTGATTAAAAATCTTATTCAGATTGATGAATTTAATATAATTAATTAAGCTCTAATGGAAGTCAAATTAGACTAATTAAATTATGTGGGATTTGTAATTAGGTATGATTAATTTAATTATGTGTTAATCTAGATTTATTAAGAATAAGTGTTATTTAATTAAATTAATCCTAACCATAAATTAAATTGTAGAATGATTTAAAGTTTACGGATATATGTGGGTGTGTGTGCTGAGAAATATGTGTGTGTGTGTAGAGAAAATCTGTGCGTGCACATGTGCCTGTGTGGGTCAAGAGGTGAGGTGTGGGTATAAGTATTGAGTTGAGAGATGCCTTCAATTCCTTTGCTGGAAGAAAGAAGAAAAAAGGAAAGGGAGAGAGAGAAAGAGAGTGAGGTAGAGGTGCTGGAAATGCAACTAAAGAACCCAAGTATGGAACAAGAACAAGAAGACTAAAGGGACATTGCTTCTAATTTCTGAATTTGATGTCTTAGGTAAGAATTCTAAGCCTAAATTTTGTAGATAATCCTCCATGCATCATGAATTAAGAAAGTTATGGAATCAATTTCATGAAATTTTTAAGGAAATGGGTTTGAATAAGAAAATAAAGCTAGGTTCATGGTTATGGAAATAAACATGGAAATTGATTATTTTTAGGTTGATGTTGAATATCTTGCATGAATTTGGGTCTCATTTCTACATGCATATAATTCGGAGGAATTAAAGAATAAATATGGGTTTTGATTTTGATTATTAACCCATGCATGTAATGTAATTTAAGAGTTTGACTCAAATTAAACATATTTTGGAACATTTATGATTTAAGGAGATAAGTTTGGAAAGTAGTTAGTTTGAGTTTGATTTTCATTCTTCATAAATTTGAAACTCAACCTTACATGCATCATGGAATTTTAAGGTTTTGAGATTTTAATTCATGTTTTATGAGTTTGAATTTGGATTTGATATGAGGCAAATTAATAAAAATCTAAATTATAGCAATTCAAGATTTTAATTATAGTTTGAGCTTGATTATGTAGAATTGGTTAGATTTTGATAAATATTTCATGCATGCAAATGATTTTCTAAAAAGTTTATAACTTTAATTTCATGTTTTGAAGGAAAATAGAAAGTGCTTGAAGTCAATTTTATGTAATTAAAAAGAAAATGAGGAATTGAAGCTATGTTCAAATTTATGGAAATTAATTTAGAAAGTAATCACTTTGAGTTTGAATTTAGTTGTCTTAACATAAAACTAAGTTTCAATTGTGCATGTATCATGAATTATTTTTAAAAGTTTTGGAAGATCAATTCATATTTTAGAATTTGTTGGTTTGAAATTGGGTTTGATATGAAAAAATGAATGAAATTTAAATTTGGACAAATAAGGAAATAAATTATAATTTATATTTGAGAATCAAAAATTAGTTTGATTTTTTATTTAAATTTCATACATTCAAATATTTTTGGAAGGGCTTTATAAATTCAATTTTAAGTTTCATTAAACAAAGAAAGAATTGAAAGATGATTTTTTTAAACATGAAATCCAAGGTTTAAATTTGAATTAAAATCATGGAATTAACTTTAAATGTATGAATTGGGTATGTTTTTGCATATTCGAGTGAGTCATGCATGAATTTGGAGCCTTGGTAATATGTTTTGAAGTTTAAACAGCATTTCCAATTCATACATTTAAAGTTAATTCCATGATTATTCGAGTGAGTCATGCATGAATTTAGAGCCTTGGTAATGTGTTTTGAAGTTTAAACAATATTCTGGAAAACCCAGAATTTGTCATCATCGCTCAAGTGAATAAGTTATCGCTCGAGCGCAGAATGCAAGCAACCAGTATTTTTGCAGACCAAGGGATCCACTCGAGCGACCCATGTTGCACTTAAGCGAAGAGTCCTGTTTCAGAAATTTTGAAAAGTTGTTTCATATTTCAATTTTCGTTCTCTTTCACTTCCAAGCATTCTTAGGCAAGAACTGTGACTCAACAAGATTAATAAACTACCAATCAACATAAATTAGTTAGTTAAAGAATAAGTCATTGACTTAGTAATAATTGATTAAGAAGCCAAGTAAGAAATTGGTTTATTTAAAAAGAATAATTTAGTGATGAAAGAATATGTGAAACGAGAACCCGATTCATTTGAATAAAGAAAGAATAAGCGTAGTAGACCTTCGGATTATTTAAACAAAAGACAAGAAAAGTCAAGTTTGATCAAGGAATTAATATTGTATTTCAATGTGTATATGTTATGGGTTTGTGTAGGTCACACGCTATCTTTTGCCTAATCTATCTGATCTGCTAGCGGAGCCATCTGTGAGTAATAACTCTATAAAGTTATGTTTAACTTTAACTATTTCTGATGCTATGAAATGATCAATGTTCTAAAATGCGATGTTTTGTATGAATGAATGATTATCCAAATTTCTGAAATGTATTCGTGGCATCCTTAGCACAAGGCCCTTGTACGGGGGTAATAATACCGTGGTCTACAAGTACAAGGCCCTTGCCCGGGGGTAACAACACCGTGCCTTTTAAGTAAGGCCCTTGCTCGGGGGTAATAATACCGTGGTCTCATGGCCCTTGCTCGGGAGTAACAATACCGTGGCTCAAGTATATTACAAGTTCCCGGTACTGGAGGTTCCTTATGGAACTAATAAGCAAGATAACGCTAATGGATGTGTCATGTATCATTAAGCGTGAATTTCTGATTTCTGTATGAAATTTGAACAAGAATGTGAATATACATCTATTTTCGATATGAATTATGATTTCTGAATCTGTTAGGGACGTCGTTCATTAAAACCCTTTACTTTGTTATTATTCACTGGGCTCCAGCTCACTGTATTATTTATGTATGTAGGTGATCAGGCGTGTTACCAGGCTTAGAGACGTCTGCCTGGAATCTATTTTTGTCAGCCAACCTATGTGCCTCCCGTGAAGGTTCTGGATATGTCAAGTGGTTATGGCTATGTGATTAAAGTTTAAGTTTGTTTTCTTAATTTGTTAAACAAGTTTTTGTTTATTTTGTAAATAGGGCTATGTCCCTTTTGTCTAGCTCTTATATATATATGATGATGATGTGTAAATGTATGTATATAAAGTTTAAAATTTTTCTGTCTCATAGAAGTCTGCACAACTCAATAGATATTGTATAATTGCTATTTGTTTCTGCAGCCCCTAATTATATGTTATTCTGTTAAGAGACCTTTGGTAATCTAGGATTACTGGCCGGTTACAATGCTAAACCTATAGGGGCGGGTTTGGGTCGTGACAGTTTTGCTATGCTTTAAGGCGGTCTCGGGTCTAAAGGTGAATTTGGCCAAGTCGAAATTAATTTTGGTAGGGGAGGTTGGCCATATTTTGACTTTGGTGACCATTTTAGGTTGTAGGGTGTCTCATTTGCCGGTGTCTTACTTACGTTTGCCTTTGAGGGCTCTTTTTAAGGCGAAAACAGGTGTGGAATGGGGTGTTGGAGAGGGTGCAACATTGGTTGGCAGGGTGAAAGAAGCAATATTTGTCTAAGGGTGGAAGGCTAACTTTGGTGAAGAGTGTATTGAGTAGTATGCCAACTTATTTTATGTCAGTCCAAGTCATTCCTATGTCAGTGGCTCGCTGTTTAGAGAAGTTGTAGCGGGACTTTTTGTGGGAAGTGCTAGTGGGGAGTTTTGGTATCATCTCGTTAGTTGGGAGCAGATTTGTTGTCCTAAAGATGATGGGGGTTGGGGGTGAGGAGGTTGTGTAAGTTTAATTTGGCTTTGTTGGGGAAGTGGTTGTGGAGGTTGTCCAATGAACGGGATCAGTTATGGCAGAGGGTGGTGGTCTCTAAGTATGGGTTGGGGAGGGGTGAATGGTGTATCAGAGAGGTGGGGGGCTCTCATGGGTGCGGGTTGTGGAAAGGAATTTGGTTGGGTAGGATTGGGTTTTAGGATCACATCTAGTTTTGTGTGGGTAATGAAGTGTGTGTGCGGTTTTGGAAGGATCGGTAGTATGGGGAGATTACTTTATAGGAGCATTTCCCTTTGATCTTTCAGTTGGCAGTGGATCCTGATGTGATGGTGGCTTCATATTTGGGTAGAAAAGGTGATGAGCAAGTTTGGGATATAGTGCTTCGTCGGTAGACTCGGGATTGCGAGATTGGACAGTTAGTGGATTTGCTGGCCTTTTTGTATGAGGTTAAGGTTGGCAAGGAGAGGGAGGACATTTTGGTTTGGGAAGTTCCACGCACGAAAGGTGTTTTTCTGTCTCGTCATTTTATGGGACTTTGTGTGGCGGTGGTGGGAGGTTTTTCCCTTGGCATCATGTGTAAGTTTCTGGTGTTCCGTCCAAGGTGGCTTTCTTTGTGTGGACGACAACTTTTGGTAGGATTTTGACTACTGATAATTTGATCCGTTGGCATCATATTTTGGTGAATTGGTGCTACATGTGTTGTGCGAATACGAAGACAGTAGATTATTTGCTTATTCACTGTCTGGTTGTTTCTCGCTTGTGGGTGCTTGTTTTTTCTTTGTTTGGAGTGGTGTGGGTTCAGCCAAAGCAAGTCATGGATGTGCTTCATTGTTGGGGGGTGGTCGAGTTGGGAAAAGATGGCGAAGAGCCTGGGCATTAGCTCATTTGTGTTTGATGTGGTCGCTTTGGTTGGAGCAGAATCGTCGGGTTTTTCAGGGAAGTGCTCAGTCAATTGCTCAGTTAGAGTCTCGGTTTTGTGGTGTTTTGTATAGTTGGGTGTCAGGAAGAGTGGATCCTAATTTATTTGCTATTTTAGACTTTGTTGATGTTTTAGTTAGTTAAGTCCCTGTTCGAGGGTTTGATTTTGTATTCTTTTGGTATCTCTTTGATGCTTTCTTAATAAATCTTTTTTATCAAAAAATAATGACACTTGTAAAGGTGGAGCCTCTTCCACATTATCATGCTCTCATGGTCCACATTTATCATGCTCTCAACATTGTTCTTTTTATTTTAGGTAAATTATACGAACCTCCCCTAAAGTTTGAAGAAAATACAATAAGCCCGATAGTGTTGGAATAATTACATTAACCTCCCTTTTAGTAAGGTTAAAGAAACCAAAACTAATGCAAATGGTATAAAGACAAAAAGATAAACAAGGTAAAATACATATTTCTGTGTAAAAGAGATGATATCATATTTTCAGTTCACCCCAAAAAAATTATTTTTTCATAGATATGACTAATAATTTCTGATGAAAAAATGCTAACTATTATGTGAATTAAAAACTCAAGGGAACTCAATATAATTATATCAAACTTGTGGGACTTATTATATCTTCTCCAAATCTTAGGGGAAGTCGATGCAATTTAACCTCTTATTTGTATGCACTTTATGTGGTTGCACAATTCTAGGAAAACCTTTATGGCCTTTTGTGCTTTCATTCTGAAAAATTGGTATCAAAACTTCATGGTAGGAATGCAAGATGTTTGATGAATTGCTTATTTGAAATTTGACTCATTTGCTCAAACATTCTAGTTCCTACTTAAGTACATTACATTAACTGTTTAATGACTTCTTATAGAAATTGTAATGAAAGATTGACATTTTGCCTAAGGTGAAAAAACTGACATCACAATTAATATCCACCATTTGGCAAGAAGCACCTTGTCACTGCTTAATAGTAATTAATGGTTGGAGTTGGGCAAGGGAACTTGTATTACTATCTAGTTTGTGTTAGTGGTCAGCACACAAGCAGATACCAAAAAGGATTTGACTTCATGAGCTGTTGAATCGAAAGTAAGGTAAATACTCTTGAAGCATATTCACATTAAATAATTATTGCATTATTTTCACCTTATTAGTGGTGATAGATTGGTATGACTTTGGGATTGCTTACAATCAAGCATATAGTTATTGTCTTTGTGATTTTTGGAAAAAGCCAACCATGGTTCTTTCCTATTCAAAATTATTTTAAGGACTATCCAACGTATGGCTTTTGCTACCCCATATGTAAGAAAGGGAGTATGTTGTTGTCTAATGAGAGAGCAGTAACCATATAATTCTTTTATCAACCGCTAAGTCGGACAACTCTTGGTCTTCTACGACATCACACACCATAAATCAATGCCTTACTATCCCCAAGGGAATGAACAAGCTGAAGCAACCAACAAGACAGGCCTTAGAATCCTTTCAAGGACTCTCAAGGATTATAAAAAGGGATTGGGCACATGTGTTCCCGATGGCGCTCTGGGCATACAGAACATCCAAAAGGAAGCCAACTCAGATGACCCCTTTTTCGTTGGTATATGGCACAGAAGCAGTCCTCCCAGTGGAAATTGCCATACCCTCAGCTCCCATGGCCCTCTGAAGTGGAACTATCCCGAACTCCAGACTGCCAGAGCTGGAATTCGTTGATGAAAGAAGGGACAAAGCCCAGGCTAATTTTAAAGTTTACCAGAGCCGTATAACTAGAGCTTCTGATACTCTGGTATGCCCGAGACTGTTCCAAGAAGGTAATTTAATGTTACAAGTTGCACCTCACATCATGAGGGAAATATCAACCCACAAGTTCACACCCAAGTGGCAGGGTCCTTATGTAATAAGGGAAATCAATGAAAATGGCTATTATAGAATTTCTAAGCCTGACTCTCAAACACTCCTAAGCCCCATCAATGCAAAATGGTTAAAGGCTTACTATCCTTAGAAATTACTCACTGCTATATGATGTATTACACTAAGATGTATTGTGCCCATTCGGGCTTCTTCAATGAATATCGTCGTTTTCCATACTTATTCTAACTGTAATCACAAATAATAAAAGAAAATGTGAGTTAGCTAAATGTAAAGTTGGCTCTATTAAGTAGTTAAAGATTTTCAATTACAAAAAAAAAGAAAAGAGGAAGCCCAAATCTCCAACATACAAAAAAAGTTTTAGACTATCATATAAGTTTTAGACTATCATATGCTACAAAGCTATGATCCAACTAAATCAAATCAAGACTCTGGAAGCTTGATCTTCTCCCCCCTGTCCTTCTCCTTCTCCCGCCAATCTTGCTTTAAGAATCGCTTTCTTTTTCCTCAAGCTCGAAGTCACCAACTCTGCTTCATTCAAGGCTTTCTATGCTCTCCCAAAAGATAGCTTACATTCCTCCTCCACTCGCACAGTAGCAACCAAAGCCTTATCTACCTCGCCTAGCTCAACCTTAGCTATCCTATCCTCCTCCTGACCCGTGACTCAAGAAGAGATAACCAATCATCCAGCCAACCCATCTCCAATTTGTTAATCTGACCGTCTCGAAATTTGCCCAAAACATTACGTTAAGCCAACACCTCATCAAGAGAAAATTTCTCCGGTGACAACTTGTAAAGCTCCTTAAGGAATTCTCCAATACCGTCCAAAAGTAAGTCCGAAGATAGGAGCTACTCAAGTGCATGAAAGTGGTGGGTTTATAATGAAAAACAAAGAGTAGTCGAGGAATTAACTCTCCTTTCACGCCAGCAAACAACACAGTTGGATCCAGTAACTTTTCCTTCCCATCAATCCCTCTAAGAATCACACTGCCACAAGGAAAATGAATAAGGGAAAAGTCTCCATCAGTAGCATGAATAAGATAAAAATCTCCATCAATAGCTGGCGGTGATGGATTTTGAAGGCTACCCCCAAGATCACTAGCACCATTTTGAATAAAGCCAAACAATTCATGTACGAGCACACCACCCAAGTCTGAACCCACTGTAACAATAGATGAGTTGACTCCAACTTCAGAGCTCGCAAGAATGTTGGGCACATTACTCTATAGGCTCACAGAGGTCACAGAAGCATGTAAAGAAATTGGTGCAGAAGAGCCAACGCCACATGACAAGCTCACGGCTATATTCATATTTCCAACTCGCGAGCTAGGCACATCACTATGTGAAAAACTACAACCACCTTCAAACAAGCGAGCAATAGGGACACCACCTCCAATCTTGGCCCACAAAGGAACCAATGCATCCCTAGAATTCGATGCATCTAACAAAGAAGGCCTGGCACTAACCACGTCACATCCAACATCGTCTTCGACATCGTCTTCAACATCATTCCTTTCCTCCATAATTTCAAGACTCTAGTCTGAACTCTCTTCATCTTCCTCTAAATTTTCTATATCATCCTCAGTACTCCCTGACCGTCTATAAGCATAAAGTCTTGCCTTGCTTTTACCCATCTCAGAAGTGGGAACTATCGATGGAAAATCACTAATTTCCGAAAGGCACTCCGTTCTCAAATCCATAGTGGTGTCACCAAGAACATCAATCCTTTCGGGGGATCTGGACGGATTGGGAGGCCACTATCATGAGACCCACCTTTATCGATGGGCAAGACCTTACGCTACACTAATTTTATCTGACACACGCCAGCCGACCCTTGCAAACATTACAAGTATTTTAATACAAACATATTACAGACGCTACAAATATGCAAATAATTTCAAAATGCGAAACGTGAGTTTACCTAAGACGAATCGATGATGTCACTCGAGCGACCCCTCGCTTAACGAGCAATCCTGGTATTAGTAGGCGAATCTATAACACTGGCCTTCAGAGATACTCTCCCAGTCATTGGAACAAGAACAGAAGTAGGAAACAGTCTTTTATGCTTGGCACAAGAGGGATAGTCAAGAGAAACTATTTGGGCTTGCTCCAAAGCAATAGCTACCTCAGATAAGTGAGCTAGTGGGCTAAGCTCCCCTCTATCTGCAGCTAACAAGCCCCGCTCTCTGCGAGCCATACACAACTCAAGGTCGTCAGACATGATAAGCTCTACATGCACGGGCACAAGATCGCTACTTAAGAAATTTCGAAATGATATAAGATTGCATCTCCAATACTTCCTCCAACTAGGAGTAGTTCTGCCAATTCTATCCTTATTCGCTAGCACAACTTGAACCCAACGCTATAATTCTTCTAAAAAAAACGAGTACACATACAATTACATACAATCGGCTGCAGAAGGCATAGGGGAAGGAAGATGTTGAGAAATCCCTTGGTCTAAACCAAATTGTCGAGTGACCCTTAGAGGATTATAGGCTGCCACACCGTATATGCCATCCACAAAATAAGGTAAATATCCAGAAACAGTGCTAAGAACCATCACTGAATCTGCATCCCCCAAATAAGACACACTTAGTTCAAGAACAAGCTCGCAATTATCTGGGTGGTAGGCAATGGTAGAAGATACTCCACAAACTGGCATGACATAAGGACAAGAAATAAACTTGTCCTCAAAATCAAAGATGCTGGCCAAACTCCCCTGTACACATCCCTCAACCCATCTAGCAGAACGCGACTCACTTTCTTCAATGGGAAATACCTTTGGCATAGGGGCAAAGCTAGGAAATCTCTCATACAAAAATAATTGCAGAAAGGTAGTGGAGAGGAAGCTACAAATAGAGAACTTCACAGATCTCAACATGGGAGAAGAAAAAGCTTCCCGCAACAATCAGCCAAGCATTCCCCACAACACTCCGCTCAACATCCTCTTCTTTAACACTAAGGGCGTCGCTCACCCTAACTTCATCCAACACTACATGCACCTACACTCTTATAGACGTTTCGACCTTGTCATCATTACGAACAAGAAACATAAAGAAAATGAAGCCCAGTTTATTAGTAAAATCATGGGCTACTCCAACACCAAGGCCATGGCCCCCCCTCTTAGTGGTATGGAAAGGGTGATAGGCAGAATTTGGTACCTACGGAATGAAGCTGAAATCTCCTGTGAAATGGTAAAGATTCCATAGAATCGAGCCATCATTCAACAAGCCCACATCATCATCCGGCCGGCTCGCACCGGATAAAACTTAAAATGTAAACTCTGCGTGAGCAATCCAAATTCCTCATTGTATCAAAAGCCTAATTTTAGATAACTCTATCTGAATACTTATCCGCATGAGCTGATATTTTCAAAACTTTTTAACACAGTCATGTACAAATACTCTCATTAGCTATAAGAGAATTTGTATAGGGGGGCGTTATTGTGGGTACTTGTATCAAGCCCAATACACGGCAAGCCCTACGGGTGCCACATCACCAAAACCCCACCTACATGGTAAATCAATAAGGCACCACGTGGGTATGTCATATGTTTGATACATGGCAAGCCCTACGGGTGTCGTGTGCCAAGGCAACACGCAAAACCAAGACTATATGCTTAGCCTAAATAGGAGCATTCATATAAGCTCAAATATACCTAAATATGAAAAGCCCTGCAACAGGCAGCACCATGTCCTCGTAGGGCCCATGGTCCTTCATATCTCGCTCCAAGACCAAACAACAATATAATCAACCCCCGGTTCACTTGGACTTGGATTGATAAACACTGGCTCTCCTAGACATTGAGATAGGCCCGTGGTCCATTCTCCTACTTGGTCACTTGGAAGCGAGCCCCTAGCTCTCCTAAACACCGAGGTGGGCCTTGGCCCATTCACCTACTTAAATGCCTGGGTTAGGAGCAGGACCCAGACACCACTACTCGAGATCATCAGAGGATATTAGACTTGCAGCTGAGGTCATGGGATCATCGAGATGGTTGTTTTCTTACTTAAGACAACTCCATCTTGAGCCTGCCATGAAACGTTGCTCTTCGCCTGCCGTGAAACGTTGCTCTCCACCTGCCATCAAGCCACAGACGACAAAAGGGCTTATATCACTTCTAGCAGAGTTGAGGAGAATGAGCCACTTGTTTAACAATTTGCTTGGGCTCCAATACTCCTGTGGCCTATATAACGTATTGTATATGTAGCAAAACAACAACAATAACACAACTCCATAATTCTAACACACTAAGCCCCACACTTAAAACATCCCCTCTCACACTCTACATTAGTGTTCAAGGTCCATCACTACCAACCTCTCCCTCTCCAAGCTTGCCTTGACCTCCTCATCTCCACCTCCAGTGATCTCAGGCCATTGAAGTGCCCGCCATCTTCCTAGACTACCTCTAACCACACCTCTCACCCATACCATCCTATCAACAAGAAATGATGATCTAGTGATTGTAGCTTTTCATACGTAGAACTGAAGCTGCATTTAAAATTACATGTTTTTCAGATGAAATGGCAAATTCATTACAACCTTGCTGAGGTTTCATGCCTTTTTGCAAGATTTAGGTATTCCAGATAGAATCCCTTTTGTTGTAAGCTTGTGTCAATGTGCTTTTATAACATTGTTGGAACTCAGCATGCCATTCATGGTAGAAGATTTCATTGGTGTCTCTAGAAAAGAGAACCACTCTTGTTGCAAGCTCTCATTACCTCCTGACAAGGTTTGCATTATTGTGATACAAAATTTGCTATTTTTTTTCCTTTTTCTTTCTTCCTTCTTACTTGGTGTTTGTGTGTTGAGGAGTCTTGCACTTAAACCCTTGACTTCTTAACGAGAGACACAGAAATTTTGGTCAAATTATACTGACCTTTATCCAATGTCCGAAAAGTACTTATTTTTTGCTTCAGTACAAGTAGTTTCAAATATTTTATCATATATGGTGCAATATTTGCCTATAAGGGTTATTCAATGTGCAGTAGCTTCTGTTAATTTAATTGACAATGAAATAGAGAGTTCAGCTCAGTTCAATTCATCAAGTAAATTCAAGCATGTCTTAGTCCTTGGATGCATTAACTTTAGGCAAGGCATCACCATTGCATATACCAATTTCTCTGTAAGGTGCTTTATTAGCTGACATCGCAGGCATTGGGTTCAAGCCAGGTACCAAACATGACCTTCTTCATAGGTGAAGACTAACTTCTCTGGTTCCACACCGTTGGTTTCTTCTCAGCCATTGTAGTCTTCCATTGGTTTCTGTTGATGGCTTTTGCATTGACCCATGGCCCTTGTTTTTGATGAGTTCCATTCTCTGTTACAATGAATTTGATTTTGTTAACGGTCTGTTGATCTTCTGGAAAAGCAATATCATCGGCAGACGTCACATCTTCCTGTACATTCGACATGGATTCTTCTATTAGATTAGTAACACTGTCATCAACAATTGATTTTGTTGCAAAAACATTCACCAGTTCCTCGTTTGGATAGATCATTTGCAGCTCGGTTAACTTCTGGGCCTCAGCATTCTCCCAATCTTCAGTAATGGTAATTGTGTTGTTTGTTTCCCATGTCTGGAAACGTCAGTCTGGGCCAGGTTGCCAGAAAATTTCCCCCTTGCTTCCTCTAAGTACATACTTGAATTGTGTTGACCTCAACACAGGTACATCCTAAACAAAATTCAGAATAAAAGTGTCAAAAATCACTTTGAAGGCAAAATTTATGGTACACAGTCTGGTTACAATGCAAAGTGCTCAAAATTACGACCCAACCACGTTGTGTCTCAACTCTAGTAACATACTGAATCCTAGAAGTGATTTTTGTCATAATTTTTGTGACAATATATAATTTGAGAGAGAGAGAAAGAGAGAGAGAGCAACTGAATAGCTCTGTATTGATCTATTAATTATGTGTGTAAGTTTACAAACAAAATGAGCTCTCTTTATAGGGAGAAGAGGGATACAATGGAGCACCGAAAGTATAAAGGGTACATTAAACAATATAAAGCTAAAGCTAAAGGTGTGGTAGTGGGTGTCTGCCTTTACAGTCTTTACAGCTACAATTACAGCTACAATGTACTATATATTATATATTAACAATTTTGACCACATCGCAATGTAAACGAAGAGGGATGCACACCATAGATTGACCTTGCATTCAATACAAATGAAAACTGTTGGGTTGGGTTTCCCTCCTATGGGGAGGATGGCCCAAAATATTGTTGATCTGAGATTTCCAAACAAACACTCTTTCTGCAACTGAAATTTCACATGAACAGTCTTTGATGCCTCTGTAAAAGATTCCAACAAACCAAATGTTTATATAAGTAACTGTCATCTTATTCATACTTGGAAAAACTTCAAAAAAAAAAATTTACGCATTGTTTGGATCCCAGCATTTGCAGTAGTAGAAACCTGTGTTTGGTTAACAAGAAACTGTTATTATATACAAATGGAAATACTGAGAAATTGGAAGAAAGAAGAGAAACGAAAACAATACCTCTGTTTTTGATAAAGGGACGCATTGAACTGTCTTCTTGAGTGGGATTGAGACGAGAATCAAAGATCCGAAGAAGTTGATCTGAGATTTCCCGAGAGGAGCTCTCGACAAAGGTAAGCTTTTGCTATCGAAGTTGTTTACAAGGATTCTAGTGGAAGATCTCGTTACTGCTTCCATCTCTGCAGATTCAGAGGTAGAGAGAGAGAGAGAGAGAGAGAGAGATGAATGATTTTGTGCTGTCTGTAATGAATATATATAACTAGAACGAGAGAGAGAGAGAGAGAGAGAGCTAGCATTGAGGAAAAATCTCAAGTCTGAAGTGGCATTCATCAGAGTGAGTTCTTTACTTGGGATTTCTTTCTTCAGTATATTTATGAGATTCGATCAATTCTGTTTGCTTTACATAGATCCTATTAAGTCCTTTTTCCTTGTGCTCTTTTTCAGGGCTTGTATTACTAGTTATTCTCTCTCTGTTTTCTGCTTCTACCACTCTGTTTCGTTGTTTGTCGAAAATTAAACTTTACCAAGGGAGCCCATTTACCCATGTTTGGCTGCAAAGAGAATATGAAATTACCATGGCCCATTTTCCATGTTGGGCTCATGTGGTGGGTTCACTTTTGATAATTCCATTTATTTTGTTAATTGTAGCCCAACAATTTTATTACATAAGTTATATATGATTTTATTATATTTATCATTTTTTTTAAAATAAATTTGATAAAATTATATAATTACAATTATTAGATCGATCAATTTTTTTTAATAAATAATCTATGTATAGACTTAAAAAATGAATGAACCAAATCATCAAAATGAGACTAGATAGAAGTTGGACCTTTTCTCTATTGCTAACAGTGAGATTGTTCAGAAACCATCCTAAGGGCTCGTTTGTTTGGTTGACTCAAAGAGAGGATTGAAGTATGAATGAGATGAGGTCCACGTAATACTTGTTTGGTTGATTTCTTTGATCATGGATAGTTACTTCAAGTTGAATGATACTCCTGCACTGCAATAGGATTAACTTTCCCTAGTGGAAGACAAAATTGTGAAAATAATCCAACAATTTAGTGTTAGAATTAATCTTATATTATATTTTATAATTTAATAATATTATATATATATATATATATATGGTGAGTCATTCGCCGAATCATTCTCTTATTATAACAATATTATATATATATATATATACATATATTATAAAGATAAATTATATCCTATTTGAAAAAAAAAAATAATAAAAGTTGAATTATAATATACTATTATTTATAATAATTTTATATAAATACTTAAAATATATAAAAATTTATAAAATCATATAAAATTATAAAGTAATATATATTATTATCATGGTATTATTAATCCAATGGTGCATAAATAAACACTATTTATTTGATTTTATTATATTTATCATTTATTTTTGGATAAATTATAAATATACCCCTTGAGATTTGCTTAAAATACGAATTGCCTTCTGTGGTTTGGAAAATTACAAATATCTCCCTGTCAGAATTTTTTATTTAACAGAATTAATTGAAAAAATGAAATTTCTAATTATTTATCTATATAATAATAAAATTATCTAAATTATTAATTGAAATGAAATTTTAACATTATTAAAAACTGTTAATTAACTTTATGATTTATTAATAAAATGACTTATTTGTTATGAAATTAAAAATCTTAGGGAGCATAATGTAATTTCTAGAATCACAAGGGGTAATTTGTAATTTAAGTAAATCTTAGAGGGTGTGTTTGTAATTTACCTTTTATTTTTTTTAAATAAATTTGGTAAAATTATATGATTATGATTATTAGATTGATCAAATTTTTTTTAATAAATAATCTATGCATAGACTAAGGGGTTGTTTGGGATGACTTAAATAAGTGCACTTTTTATCTTTTTACGAAAAGATATGCAAAAAAGTAGAGAGATGATGTGATGAAAAAAAAGATAAAAAGATAAAAAGTGTGTACTTATTTTGAATAGCCAAACTTGACCTAAAAAAAGTGAATGAACCAAATTATCAAAAATGAGACTAGAGAGAAGTTGGACGTTTTCTCTATTGCTAGTAGTGAGATTGTTGAGAAACCATCTTGAGGGCTCATTTGTTTGTCTGACTCAGAAGGAGGACTGAAGTACGAATGAAATGGGGTCCACGTGTACTTATTTGGTTGATTTATTTGATCCTCGATTGTTACTTCGAGTGAAATGCTACTTCTACACCGTAATGGGATTAACTTTTCCTAGTGGGAGATAAGATTGTGAAAACAATCCAAGGGTTTAGTGTTAGAATTTATTTTATATAATATATATATATATGGTGAGTCATTCACCGAATCTTTCTCTTATTATAACAATATTATATATAATAGTTTTATATAAATACTTAAAATATATAAAAATCTATAAAATGATAAAGTAATATATATATTATTGTCATGGTATTATTAATCTAATGGTGTATAAATAAACACTATTTATTTTATATCTTTAACTTAATATCACCATTTTATTAATTTTCTCATTCAATTCTACCGTACTTATAACTCTATCTAACATAATCCTCCAAACAAACATAACCTAAAAGAAAAAAAAACTACTTAGCTCTTTGTTGGTTGTTGAAGTTTTTTAGTTATCTAAAAAAAGTGTCCATAAAATAAAATAAGTGGATCAGTTTCATTCTGAAGGTGACTTAGAGCACCACCATTCCTCCCCTTAAATCATTCTCTTACCTATTTTAGGGAGTTGGAGCTCTCTTATGTCACTCTATCAGCTCTCTTATACCATACCCTAAACTAATATTTGCTATAGTGACTCCCTATTTGTAGGATAGGGAGTCACTATAGCTCCCTTAATTATTATTATTTATTTGTTTGTTTGTTTTGCTTTGTTTAGAGACTGCAGTATACATTTATAATTTTTATTTCTTTTAAATTTATTATTAAAAATAATATTTTAATAGAATAGAAAAAAAATTAAGAATTTGTTAATAGAATAAAGAAAGAATAGAAAGTTTGTTGAGAGAAGTAAATAAAAAAGTGATTTTTAAAATAGAAAATGCATTTTTTAATAATATTTTAAAGTAAAATTTGGGTAATCTAGCAAGGATGTTCTTACACAATACCAAAATTAGATCTATATAACGTACTCTTCATCTTCTAAACACGTTTATGTATGTTTGATTTGGCTGTGTAGCTTTTGAACAGTGTTATTTATATCAGTTAGTGTATTAATTGATAATGTGGCATAATGTAAAAGGTTTTTAATATTTATAATTTGTATAATGAGTGGAATCAATAATAATGTTATAACTAGTGTTGATAAACTAATTAGTATATTAATTGATACATGTAGCAATGCTGGTAGCTTTTTTGGATCTAAAATAAGTTGGAGACCATCTGTTTATGTCAGCACCCAATAAAACAAATAAAAAAGGAGAGCCCACCATTTGTATCTGCATAGGGTTATCTTGATCATGAAAATTATGTTTGTTTCAGTAGAAGTCAGTAAGTTGAAAATTTCAATTGCTGATTTTGTTGAATTATATTTCTATTTAATAATTATTATTTAGGAGTCATGTGGGTGAAGTTTGATCTAACAGGTTCCCCCCCCACCCCCCCTCCCTTCTTTTATTGCAATATCACAAACTATTTCACCTAATTTGTGAAAATTTGTATCTAATCATGAATGTCAAGGGTGCAAAACTTCAAGGATCAATGAATCACATATCTTGTTTCATTTTAAACCATGGAGCGGTTAGAGCGGTTGTTTCTTACTTGGTCAAAAGCAAGGATGATTGTTAATTCTTTCATTTCTCTTTTTTTGCTGGATGTAGATACGATTATAGTTAATGCTTTCTTCTTTAATTATTCTGCAACTTACCTTAATTTAAGTTTGTCCAATACGTGTCATGTTAGATCATTCCACTATTTTACCTAATTTGTGAATAAAATATTACTTGTATCCAAATCTTGGATGTCAATGGAATGAGACTTCCAAGGATTAATCAACTAAATATCTGTTCTTTCATTTTAAGAAAAATAGGATATCATATTTGCTACCTTCCATCTGAAAATATTGTATCAACTATTTATTTTATGCTCTATTGCCCCCACTTTCTCCATCAGTGTTAAACTCCAATTGAAGAGAATGAACGTTGTGTTGGAATATGTCCTACATTGCTTAGAGTTGCCCTATTTGTGCTAGTTATAATGTTTCAGTTTCCCTCTTCTTAATATTTGAATTTTAAGGAGAAGTATGAGTTGTGCTTTTTAATTTGATATCAAAGTTTGGTTGGGCCTGTGATTGGTGTGCCATTTGCCTAGCTGCTGTATCTTTGTATCTTGTGGTTCAGGAAGGTGTGTATCTTTGTATCTTGTGGTCCATGAAGGTGTGTTGGAAGGTTTCCCACATCGATGGTGTGTTGTTTGTGCGGCTGCTGTATCTTGGTATCTTGTGGCCCGGGAAGGGAAGGTGTGTTGACATGTGTCCCACATCGATGGTGTGTTGTTTGTCCGGCTGCTGTATCTTTGTATCTTGTGGTCCAGGAGGGTGTGGTGTGTTGGAATGTGTTCCATATCGTTTGGAGTTGCCACATCTATGTTGGTTATAAGGTTCCAGATTCCCTCTCCTTAATATTTAAGTTTAATATGTAGGTTTTAAGGAGAAATGTAGGCTGGACTTTTTAACTCAAGCGGGTTGGGCTTTTCAATTGCGCATCATGCAAATGTTTATCCAATTAAAGCTTCACAAAAAAGAAATTTTAAATGTTGATCAGTTGTTTATGTGTTCAATTTTGATAGATTGTTCTATGACAGATGAAGTTTTATCTAGCAGCCATTCCTCTGACCAGTTATATCTTTTATTATACATCTTTAGGCATTAATTAATTTCTGCTGTACTTTTCAAGTCTAATCCTATCTCACAAATCAAATCTAATTCAATTCATATTGTGGATGTGATGGGTGAAAGACTTTTGAGGATAAAGTAATCAAAATGTTTTCACCTTGTTTTGTTTGAGGGCAGTTAATTTGTGCTTGGTCAGGCTGATTACTTAACTCTTTAATTTTTAATTTTTTAATGATTGTTTCCGTAGCAGAGTGACTAAGCTAATTTCCATGTCAAGGCAACGTATAATTGGTTCATCCTTCCCAAGAGCAACTCTGACTTCATAAAAGAAGTTGCGGTTTTTACTGTGAAGTTTCATCTAGCAGCTTTTTTTTCTAGCCACTTGGGCCTTTACATATTCGCCTTTAGGCATTAATTAAGTTCTCCTGTACTTTTCAAGTGTAAAACCATCCTACTATTTTTATACATTAAACCCTACTTTCATCCAAATTATGGATGCGATTGGTAGAAGATTTTGGAGGATCAAACAACTGAATGTTTCTACTTTGTTCAGTCTTGCAAATGATAAATCCTTCGAGGGTGGTATTGCCTTTTTACATTTTTTTAACTCAACTGGATGGTCAACTTCCCACAACCTCGTCATTAAGCACATTATAAAAAGTCCAGTCTTTATCTGCCTATTTCGTGCTTCTCTTCCAAACTGACCTCATACCGTTGCCTTTGATTAACTGACACGGTCAAACTGCTTATTCATCTCTAATGCCTTTTGATTAACCGGCAGGTTCTACTTTAATTTGTTTTAAAACATGTCCTGTTCAAGAAATTATCAAGTTGGTTATATGTTGGAAAGTCTCTCAGCAGCAAGAAGTTACTCCCCACTGAAATGATGAAGCTTCCACTTTCGAGTCTCAGCCTACTTTTCTCGCTAACCATCCAAGTGATCCTCTTGATCTTGAAACTGTCTTGTATGAAATTTGTTTTCGCTTCCACAGTAGGAAACAACACTGACAAACTTGCATTGGTTGACTTCAAGTCTCAAATAAATGATAATCTCGGAGTCTTGGCCTCTTGGAATGATTCTCTCCATTTCTGCCACTGGGAAGGAGTCACATGTGGCCAAAAACACCAACGAGTCACCAGCTTGGATCTTGTTGGGCAGAATTTGTATGGAACCCTATCACCACAAATTGGAAATCTCTCATTCCTTAGGTCACTCAACCTTGCAAGCAACGCCTTCCAAGGTGGTATCCCCCAAGATGTTGGTCGGTTGTTTAGGCTTACAAGTTTGAACTTGAGCCATAATTTTTTGGGACTTGAAATACCAGTCGACCTGTCTCACTGTTCCAACCTCTTGACTCTTGATTTGGGGTACAACAGTATTTCCCAACAAATTCCTTCCCAACTCGGCTCTTTGTCAAAGCTTGAGATACTGTTTCTCAACAGCAACAATCTCACAGGAAGGTTTCCGACTTCTATAGGCAATCTCTCATCTCTCCAACAGATTTCACTAACATTCAACAATTTGCAAGGAGAAATTCCTGATGAAATAGCCCGGATGACTAAGCTGACAGTGTTTGAGGTGGGGGCAAATAATCTTTCCGGGGTCTTTCCTCCTTCGCTTTACAACCTTTCCTCCCTGCAAGTCATAGTTTTGGCAAAAAATAAGTTTACTGGTGACCTCAGGGCTAACATTGGACATGATCTTCCAAATCTCCAATTATTGTTCCTAGGAGCAAATCAATTTACAGGACCCATTCCAGTATCATTGTCAAATACTTCAGGTCTTCAACAACTTGATATCATTTACAACAATTTCACAGGAAGCATACCAATGAGTTTTGGAAACCTACAGAATTTATCGCGCCTATCTGCTCCAAGTAACCTTCTTGGAAGTGGTACTTTTGATGATTTGAGTTTTATTATTGTTTCTTTGTCGAATTGCAGCAATTTAAAAGTGTTTGACGTGAGCTACAATCAATTCAGAGGTGAGTTACCCTATTCATTGACTAATCTTTCCACTAAACTAGAATGCCTACAATTAGGGGGAAACAATCTGGGTGGGACCATTCCCGTGGAAGTCTCAAGACTCCTTAACTTAAATCGGCTTGGATTAGAGCACAACTTGTTGTCGGGAAGTATTCCTGATTCAATTGGGAAACTCTCGAAATTAAATTTTTTGGAATTGGGTCAAAACAAATTGACTGGGGTTATCCCGTCTTCATTTGGCAACCTAACGCTACTGTTAGAACTCTACTTGTATAATAACAGCTTCCAGGGAAGCATACCTTCAAGTCTTGGCAAATGCAAGTACCTGCAAACCATACACCTTTGCCACAACAAATTCAATGGAACCATACTTGAGTCAATCATTGGTCTTTCACCTACGTTGTTAGACCTTAACATGTCTCACAATTCTTTCACGGGTTCTCTGCCATCAGAAATTGCAGACTTCAGAAATCTTGTCATGCTAGATGTCTCGTACAATATATTGTCCGGTGATATTCCTGGCAGTTTGGGGAAGTGTTTGGCCTTGGAACAACTTTATTTGCAATCCAACTCCTTTCAAGGAACCATTCCTGATTTAGGCAAACTGATGGGTATTCAGTATTTCGATCTGTCGAGCAATAACTTGTCTGGCCAAATACCCATGTACATGGTAAATTTTGCATCGTTGCAAAATTTGAATATATCTTTGAACAATCTTGAGGGTGAGGTACCGGTGCAAGGAGTCTTCAAAAATGCGAGTGCAATTGAGCTCTTTGGCAACAGTAACCTTTGTGGGGGGATTGAAGAGCTACATTTGGGGCCATGTGAGGAACCCAAAAAGCATTTCGCGCTCAAATTAATATTGCTTGTTGTCATCATTTTCGCTTTTTGCTTTGCTCTGATGATGTTTCTAGTTTCACGTTACTGCTTGAGAAAGTTGAAGAACAAAACTATTTCGAGTTCTTCATTTGGGAGAGTATACCCAAAGGTCTCCTATGAAGATCTCCTCAATGCAACCGGCAGATTCTCAAAGAGCAATTTGATTGGTTCGGGTAGTTTCGGGCACCGTGTACAAAGGAATCATCTGTCCAGGAGAAACAACAGTTGCAATTAAGGTTCTTAACCTTCAACAGCGAGGGGCTTCTAAGAGCTTCTTGGCTGAATGCCAGGCATTAGGGAACATCTGGCACCGAAATCTTGTCAAGGTTCTAACTGCTTGCTCTAGCATTGATTTTGAGGGAAATGAATTCAAAGCTTTAGTATATGAGTTCATGCCAAATGGGAGCTTGGAGAACTGGCTTCATCCAGAAGAAGAACAAGAGAAATGGAGAAATATGGATCTTCTCCAAAGAATCAATGTTGCAACAGATGTGGCGTTGGCATTGCATTATCTTCATAATCAGTGCCAAGCCCCAATAGTTCACTGTGATCTAAAACCAAGCAATGTCCTTCTTGACGATGATCTGACAGCTCATGTAAGTGATTTTGGTTTGGCAACGATCCTCTTGAGATCTAGTAAAGATGCTATTCTAAATCATTTTAGCTCAGCTGGAATCAAGGGAACTATTGGATATGTTGCTCCAGGTAATGGGTTTCTTCTTCTTCTTCTTCTTCTTCTTCTTCTTCTTCTTCTTCTTCTTTTTTCTTTTTTTTTTTTTTGTGATTAGTAAATTTATTTTATGAAGAATTTTCTTTTTGCAATTTTGTGTGAATGAGTTTTATGGAATTTTTTTTATATTTATTTTTGGTGCAGAGTATGGCATGGGAGGTCAAGTGTCAACTCGTGCAGACGTGTACAGCTATGGGATCCTCTTGTTGGAGATGTTCACTGGAAGAAGGCCAACAGATGGACTATTCAAAAATGATTTGAACCTTCACAAATTTGTTAAAGCGGCTTTGCCAGGGAGAGTAATGGAGATTGTGGACCGGTCTATGGACAGTAATGAGATGGCAGAAATCAAAAGTAGTGAACATAGTGAATGTTTGATTTCTATATTTCAACTAGGAATTGCTTGTTCAGCAGAATCCCAAAGGGAAAGAATGGACATGAGAGAGGTAGCCTCGGCACTGGTTTTGATCAGAGAGGGATTCCTCCAATCCAGAAAACATGAACACTGCCCAGAGAGACAAGGTATGACTTGAGAGTTGAATCTATATATGGTAATTGCAAGTTACTAACAAAGGTAGTCATCGAATTCCTGATTTATATGTTTATGTATATGCTGTATGCAGGAGCTCAAGTATCTCAAATTCGTGTGAAGGAGACCTATCTTTGTGAAGATGGTAGGCAACATTTGCATGATGCATTGCAGTTATATCAGGAAAGCTGACTACTTGTAGTTGTACCATGTTTCCTAGATTTTCATCTTCATCTTCATCTTCATCTTCTACCATGTAAATCAGAAAAGCTGAGTACAAGATTTTGATCTTCATCTTCAATGTAACTGAGGCTTCATTGACGGATTTTGTTGAGCATTGCTTGTGAGGTTATCTTTTTATTTTTTATTTTATATGCAAAAGTCAATTGTTAGATTAACTTCTAGGGAGCTAAAACCTAAAGCTAGCATAAGACTAAGGAGTCACGTGCTCCCCTAAGTTTCTAATATTTATACTATTACCCTTATATATAAAATGTATATCTTGCTTATCCTGTGTAAAACTTAATCAATGTAAAGTTTCTTTTTATTTTAAAAATACTCTATTATATTTTTTTGGCCATTTTTGAATACTCTTAACTAGGAAGTTAACACAAAAATTGAATCAATTGAGCATTTCGTTATCATTAAGGTGTTTGTTTAGTTGATTTTTTTTTTCATTGCAGAGCTCTTTGTTAAGTTGATAGTGTTGGATTTGTTAATCATAGATTCAGTTGGGTTGTTGATTGTTGATTTATGAGTCACATTAATATAATATTTTTCATGATTTATAAGTCTCGCCAATTGCACATGCAAAAAAAGTAATAAACAAAATAAAAATATCTTATTGTTGCTTATTGTGTTTTTTTTCCCCTCAATATGGTAACTAATATGTGCCCTAATTTTGGCTCCTTGCTTGCAAGCACTTTTAATGCTGCCTCCATACTACTAAAAAGGCCATGGGCTTGGGGTACTCTCTATTGTAAAAACAGCCAAGTGTATCCAATATTGAATGTGTACCCAAAAAAAAATACCATGAAATAAGCGATTTCCTTGTGATTATTGCAACATTATTAAAATATGGTAACTTTAATAACTTCATATTTTTTGAGTTATAATTAAAAAAAAAATAAAAAAAGTCATAAGTAAATATAAAAAAGTCTAGGCTCTGTGATGATGATGGTGTGTGAGACACAACAGGGGTCACTGTTCACACAATGTACAAGGAATTATCTGCGAATAATGTTGGCAATCGCAACTGCTATACTATAATGATGGGAAATTCTATAGCATATTTTGTTTAAAAAATGTATGGTACATAGAAAATTAATGGCTAATATTGAGCCACATCATTAAAAGTTACCTCATAAACAGGTCACCTTTTATAGTTATGAACCAAAATCATATTTGTTCATAACTAGAATCAAATTGATCATAACTTAGTTATGAGCTCCCATCACATATGTTATAACCATATCACATAACCAACACCATTCTACTCATAACCAATATCACATATTTCATAACCGTAATCACATATATCATAACTATATCTCATAACCAATACCCATATCTCATAACCAATACCCTTTACCTTATAACCACACCACTTTGATTATAACCAATATGATATATCTCATAGCCATTAATCACATATCTCATAACTACTACCCATATAGCTTATAACCACATCTTATAACCAACCCCCTTTTGACTCATAACCAACATCGCATATCTCATAACTAACACTCTTTTGCTCATAACCACACCACTTTGATCATAACCAATATCACATATCTTATAACCAATAATACCAAACACCCTTTTGACTCATAACTACACCACTTTGCTCATAACCAAAATCACATATCTCATAATCATTAATCATATATTTCATAACCATCACCCACATATCTTATAACCAACACTCTTTGGCTCATAACTAACATCACACATGTGATATCTCTGTTCCGTAATATGTTAATTGGTCCTTAAAATGAGTATGATTATGTGTTTAATATGATTTTGCATGCCATTATGTGAAAATATGTGGTTTTGAATTTTTATCTGTTCACCGTAGAAATATCTGTTTGATTAGCTGCTTTGGAAATCAAATTGAAGGCACTATCGGCCACTGAAATCGAAATTGGTCGTGCCATTGTGATTGGCATAATTTTTAGAGCCTACGGTGAAATTTAATTGAAAAATTAATTCGGACCAGATTAAATTGATTAAATTAATGAATTAAGTTCCCAAATGTTTTATATTGAAACAATTGTGACTAGGGGGACTTTAAGAGAGGCACTACACCCTCAACATCTCTC
The DNA here is from genome assembly GCF_055761805.1 of Camellia sinensis. Taxonomy (NCBI): domain Eukaryota; kingdom Viridiplantae; phylum Streptophyta; class Magnoliopsida; order Ericales; family Theaceae; genus Camellia; species Camellia sinensis. The sequence continues at coordinate 63,706,585 of NC_138974.1, forward strand.
CTTTGTTACATTTTGGGGCTGATTTCAACTCTAAGAAAAGAGAGGGGGGTCGGCTAAAGAGAGAGGGAGAAGCAATTGGAGATTTGAGTGAGGAACTTGAGAAACTTGGAGATTCAACTAGAAATTGTGAAGAATTGAATCTCTAGGTAAGCACTTGACCCTGAATTCATAAGTTTGAAATTGTGATCTTGTAAGTTCAAGGGTTGTTTGTGATCAAGAGCATGTATTGAGTTGGTTTTTGTTGAATTGGAAGACTATATATGCGTGCATGTATATAATTCTCTTGAATTTACATAATTGAGCTTGAATTACATGACTCATGTTGAATTTTGGTTGAAATCCATGTATTTGACCATCTTTTCATCATATGGGATGGGAATGAGGGTTATATGTCACATGTATGTACAATCCATGGGAGTAGAAGCTTTGAATGCATGAAGTTGTTATGTTAGTAATGAATTTGGTGGAAAATGAGCCATGCATGGGTTTGCTTTATGAAATTGAGCTTCAAAATGTTGTAATTTAGTGTTTGTACCATATTAGTGCATATATATATGAAGTTTGAGTCAAAATCATGCATTTGGAGCCTTTGAGTTTGAAGTTGAAGTTCAAGATCGTATTTTGGATTTTCCAGAATTTCGATGTCCGCTCGAGCGGGGAAACCGCCGCTGGAGCGTGAAATTCGTGCTCCCAGTATCTTTTTGCAAACATGGCGTCCGCTTGAGCGGGAAAGTTCACGCTCGAGCGGGGAGCCATGTAGAGAGGCCTTTCGCTCGAGGGTCAAAATTCACACTCGAGCATAAATTTCACATAACCAGTACTTTTGCAAGCCTCAAGGGTCCGCTCGAGCGAGGAATCCCACGCTCGAGCGGAGACCCTGTTTCTGAAAATTTTGTATAATCGTTCTGTGTTTCGTTTTCCGTTCTCTTTCACTTGCAAGCACTCTTAGGCATGCATTAAGCATTGTAATTGAGTTGAAGAGATAAGAATGAAGCCTAAAGAGGAATATGTGAATTAAAGAACGGATTGAATCGTTTGTGACCCATATGTGTTATATGATGTGTAGGGTCAAGCTCTAGGGCAAATCCACAAGCCGATCACTATGAGTAATATCGATATTTTGAAGATTGTCAATTGTCCAATTGCTTATTTCTTTACAAGTTTACTAGTTTGAATCATGGACAACCGATTGACATGAATGGTTGGGCCGAAGGCCGATTGACATGAATGGTTGGGCCGAAGGCTGATTGACATGAATAATTGGGCCGAAGGCCGATTGACATGAATGGTTGGGCCGAAGGCCGATTGACATGAATAATTGGGTCGAATGGCGATTGCATGAATGATTGGGCCGAAGGCCGATTGACATGAATGACTGAGTCGAAGGCCGAATGACATAAATGATTGGGCTAAAGGCCGATAGATATAAATGATTGGGCCAAAGGCCGATAGATATAAATGATTGGGCCAAAGGCCGTCTACTGTAACTGTTTCAATGATTGCTTATGTATCTTCCTCATTTGATGTTATTCAGTGGGCAATCGCTCATGCTCATTCGTGTACATGTAAGTGAGCCAAGGGACGTCCAAAACCAGCCCCGGTGAAATTGTGAGAAACAATCGAAGTTTTGAAGAGTCAGCCCAAACGTCTCACGCATGAGACCCGTCTTCGCCCTTTTTGTTGTCTTGTTATTTTGTCATGTTGGTGAGGACTTTGCATATACCTGTATATAGTTTTGATGGGTTGACTTAGACTTATATGATCCTGTCTGTACAGAACTTATGCCACTGTATAAATTTGTGAGTTATTAATGTATATATGTTGGTTGTTTGGATGTCCTATATAAGCATAGCTTTAAGGACAAAGGTTTGAATTGCTTCCGTTTGGCCCCATTACTCTGATGAGTTTTGCTTTATTTGCTTTGAGGCTGTAGGTAATCTCGTGATTACTGACCGGTTATGGTCTTAACCCATAGGGGCGGGTTCAGGTCATAACATCATAACTATTAATCATATATCTCATAACACCCTTTCCTAATTTTGATTGCAAAAGATAACATAGAACATTGTATTTTTGTCAAAGTCAACCCTTAACTAGTAATGTAGTTTTGCATGGGCTATGAAATGTCATTTTGATCTCTAACTTAACATCAAGGAGAACTGCATGATCAATTTTAAATATGATTATGCATAAAGCTTGTCAGTGCTAGAATGCAATTCTAGTTAAATTTGTTAATTCCTTAGAGAAAAGCAATTTGAGTTTTTGTTTTATTTAATGTCCAAATGGAGTCAAAGTACAGGATAGAGCTGCAAAGAATACAAATTAATGAAGCAAGTGTGCAAATAAGCTCAAATCTCACACTAGATCATGGTTACGAAAACAATGATGTGGGGCCACATGACTGTTGATGGGAATTGCTGAAGCAAAGCATAAAATTTGGATGTGCTCTTGACTTGAATTATGTGCAATCAATGTTAGAATGGCATTTTGGTCTTGGGTAAGCTTCCAAGTTGCATCATAGTCTAAGTAATTGAGTTGGAGACTTGACTTTGAAATCGAGTCTGTGCACAAGTGTCAGTCACATTATGGAAATCATTGAAGTTCAGATAATTTTCATGGTTAATTTTTTAGCGTTCCATATTTTCTTTTTTTTATTGAGCTGGAGACTTGACTTTGAAATGGAGTCCATGCACTAAAAGTCTTGAGTTATATTACGGAAGCCATTCAAGTTTAGATAATTTACATGGTTAATTTTTTAGGATTTAGGATTTTTTATCCCATTTTTGGGCAAATTACAAACACCCTCTTGAGGTTTGGTGAAAATACAGATTCTCCCTAAGGTTTGAGAAATTACAAATTGTCTCCTAAAGGTCAAATTTTCATAACAAATTAGGAAAAATTAGGGGGGAATCTGTATGAAAATAAAAACCTCATGGGGCAATTTGTTATGGAAATATAAATCTCAGGAGGCGGGATGTAATTTCTCAAACCTCAGGGGGGAATCTGTATTTTCACCAAATCTCGAGAGGGGTGTTTGTAATTTGCCCTTTATTTTTTGATCATTTGTGATATAGTTCCTCATTTTTTTCATATGCTTATTGAGAGGGTAATTTTTGGTAAAAATTGGGCCGAGCTGCGAAGATGGACTTTATGGCCCAAAGTACGAAGGACAGGATAAAAAGGCCCAATGGAAATGTAAAAGTTACTCCGGTCCAAGAATAAGAAAGTTACTCCGGTTTAAGAGTGATAAAGTTACTTCGGCCCAGAAGAGATGTTGAATTACTTCGGTCCGTGCAACTTTTCTAGTTAGGTCGGTCTCAGAAATAGTCCGGTCATGATGTATTCTGGGTAGGTCGGTCGGAAAGTTTCTACTCGGTAGATCGGTCCAAACACACCATGGTTCGTGCGTGAGAGAACCAAAATATGGAGTAGCAAGAAGAAGAACCGAACTACTGGCAGTACGGCCTACTCTGTGGCTCGATACAGCCAGGTTTATTTCGGTCGTATGGTAGTTCGGCCATGGTGGTGAAAACCATCCCACTTGGTTTAAGCAGTGGGGGGGGTGTAAAAGGATAAGCATTATCCTTTAGGAGTATGAATCCTAGGAGAACTCTGCATGGAGGAATAAAAGTCCTACTAGGATTGGGCCACTCGAAACCTATAAAAGCTCACAAGCATCACCTTGGAGGAGGTAACATAATACAACATACAATTTTACTTTCTGAAAACATTGAGCTTTGTCTATTTGTCAAGTTTTCTGACTTAGGCATCGGAGAGGTTTCCGGCACACACCCGCTGGCTAGCTCACGTTTGTGTTTTCAGGTGACAAAGCGACGTCGTACGGAGGAGCGTGGACTTAGGCAACAGGATTATACGAGGAGAATTATTTCTTCCCCGTACAATTGGCGCCGTCTGTGGGAAGAACAGACAGAACAAAACCTCTTGATTAAAGCTTCTCCCCTTTACATTCAATGGCACACATTGAAGAATTGCCGCAGTCCGCCGTCGACGGACTAACTCCAGAAGGGGGCGCAAGGCGTGAAGGATTACCTTCTGTCCCTCCCATGGCGGACTTGGAGCCACAACGACATACCTCCAGGAGGGATGCTAGGGGAAGACGGAATCACAGCCCCCGTCAATCCCATTCTCAAAGTCTCGACCGACAAAGACGGAGGATTGACCCTCAAGCTCTGGAAGATCGCGTGAAAGAGCAAGATGAATTGATAAGGAAGATGGCGGCAGACATGGAGGCCTTGAAACGCCAGATGAAGAAAAAAGAAGTGGCGACAAGAGAGGGGCGCAAAAAAAGACGCCCCCTCGCCACTCAGAAAATCGTAGTAGGAATACTACACCCTCACAAGGAGAGAGTAGAAGCCTCAGGACAGGCGATACTCAATCATGGTCTTCCAAAACTCGTCACTCCAGGTCTGAGAGGACGAAGTCTGAAAGATCATACACTGAAGGAAGCACATACTGGCCCTCTCATTCACATCAGACTAGATCTAGACAGACAGAATTACCCAGATCATCCGACTTACGAACCGTGCTCGAAGAGAAAGCACGATGCAAGGAGGATGCCAGGGCACGAGATCCGCACAGAGTTTCTGCCTTACAGCAGTTGGCTCCTCGGACGCATGGAAGCGTCGAGGTTGGAATGCCAATACCGCACCCAGCCTACGAACCAACGGACAAAGCTTTGGCAAGACTACAAACTTCGTCGTTTGTTCCAGCAATCGAGAACGCGCCCCTACCATCAGGCTTCCTTCAGCCGAAATTCACCACATATGAAGGGAAGACAGACTCGTACTCACACTTAAGCCACTTTCGCCAGGTCATGGCTGTTTACAGGCGAAACGAGGCCTTAATGTGCATACTCTTCCCATCAAGCCTTGGCGACCTAGGCTTGACTTGGTTCGAGAAACTTCCAGAGGGCAGCATAGCCTCTTGGGCACAATTGGCAGAAGCCTTCGTGACAAGGTTCCAGACGAATACTAAAACTCCGGTGGAGATCGACCAGCTACTCTCCATCGACATGGGTGATAAGGAGACCCTAAGATCCTACAACAGTCGCTACTGGGAGACGTTCAATCAGATTGGGGACTGCCCCACCAATCTCGACATTGCACAGTATAAAAGAGGCCTTCCAGTTGGAAACAGACTAAGGGAATCAATCACCATGACGCCACCCCTCACTATGGAAGCCCTGATGGAAAGAGTGCATCAGCACATCAGGGTAGAAGAGGATGGCGCATGAGCCAAAGCAAAATCTAGTGCGACCGCAGCACCAGAAAAGAAGACCTCAGCAAAGGTCAACACAATAGACCGAAGTAACAGAAACGGACGTGGCGAACGAGATAACGGAGAAGACCCAGATAAAAGATGGTTAAGAATTCGCACTGCCATAACAACAGTGTTCAAAAAACCGATATATCGAATTCTGAGCGAAATAAAAGATGAGTCTTTCGTCAAGTGGCCAGCCAAGCTAGAAGAAGCTCAGAAAGACTACGACGACAGATCACGGTGCACCTTCCACAAAGAAAAGGGGCACCGAACTGAGAATTGCACACCATTGAGACAGCACTTGGAAGAATTGGTAGCAGCAGGACACTTGGACAAATACATTGAAGGAGGGACGCAGCCAGCCCCCCAGAACCATAACAACCCCAATGGAATGCCGCTCGACGCCCCACCTCAAGGCGTTATCAATGTAATTCATGGATTTTTTGAACCTGAGCGTGTATGCGAGCTCAGAGGATCGATCAAAAAAGCTGAGCACTTTAGAGAAGTGCTAAGTGCCCAACCTGCCATCAAGAAGGGGAAGACAGAGGCAACAAACGTCAAGTCCTTTTCGGATAAGGACTTAGAACGAATTTACTGCCCCCATAATGATGCCCTGGTTGTCACTCTCCGAGTCAAGGATTTTGACGTCAAGCGAATTCTGATTGACCAGGGTAGTTCATGCGAGATCATGTACTACGACACATTCAAATAACTAAAGTTACAAGACAAAGACTTGGCGCCTGCAGTATCTCCCCTAATTGGATTCAACTCCATGCCAGAGTGGCCCGTCGGCAAAATAATTCTTCCAGTCAGAGCAGGAAGTGTAACAAAACAAGTGGAGTTCTGGGTATTGAAGGTCCCCTCCACTTACAACATCATCTTGGGCAGAACATGGCTGCACGCCTTGCGTTCGGTGGCATCATCATACCATCAAGTGATGCGGTTTCCCAACGACTCTGGTATAACTGAAGAGGTATATGGAGATCAAATCATGTCAAAACAATGTTTCGCCACGGTGAATGGCAGTCGCGCTGCCAAAGGGTACGTTCATTCGGTGGAAGAAACAGAAAGTAATGAGCTATTCGCAGACGTCGGCAAAAAGGCTGATCAAAAAGCGGTAGAAGACTTGGTGGAGGTAAAAATAGATGAGAAAAACCCGGATAAGTTCTTCTTGCTTGGCTCGTCGTTGTCTAGCGCTGAGAGATTAGAGGTCTTGGAATTCTTGACCTCTGACATCGAAGTGTTCGCCTGGACGCCCTACGACATGCCAGGCATTGATCCAAACTTCATCAGTCACCAACTCAATGTCCACCCATCCGCCAGACCAGTCATTCAATGCACACGCAGATCAGCACTCCACCATGCCGAAATAGTGGCGGAAGAAGTAGGCAACCTGCTGGAGGCAGGAGCAATTAGAGAAGTGCACTACCCAAGATGGATCTCCAACACAATTGTAGTGCCAAAGAAAAATGGCAAATGGCGGGTCTGCGTCGACTACAAAACAGTCAACAAGGCGTGCCCAAAAGACAGCTTTCCTCTACCATGGATAGACCAACTGGTGGACCTAACGGCGGGGCACAACCGACTTAGCTTTCTGGATGCATACAGGGGCTATCACCAAATCGCCATGCATAAACCAGACCAGGAGGTCACATCTTTTACAACTCCAAGAGGACTATACTGTTACAAGGTCATGCCCTTCGGCCTGAAGAACGCAGGGGCAACATTTCAACGGATGGTCACCAAGATGTTTGAACCATTGTTAGGCAGAACAATGGAAGCTTACATCGATGATATGGTGGTCAAAAGCAAGGATGAGAATGACCATCTTAAGGACCTAGGCGAGATGTTTGAGATCCTGAAGAAACACAAGTTGCGCCTCAATGCGTCCAAGTGTGCATTCGGCGAGGATCTGGCAAATTCCTGGGCTTCCTGGTAACCAACCGAGGTATAGAGGCAGACCCCTCCCAGATCAAGGCAATCTAGGATTTGGAGAGGCCAAACTCAGTAAAAGAAGTGCAGCATCTCACCGGCATGGCAGCTGTGCTCAATCGGTTCATAAGCAGGTCGTCAGATAGACTACGACCATTTTTTCATGCCTTGAAAGACAAGTTTGAGTGGGATGAAGAATGCGACCGAGCTCTGGAAAGCTTGAAGGAGTATATGTCTTCCCCATCACTGCTTGTTACTCCAGTACCTGGTGAAGAACTGTTCTTATACTTGGCGGTCTCTCAGCACGCAGTGAGCGCAGTGTTGGTGAGCGCAGAAGGAATCCAACACTTGCCCATCTATTATGTCAGCAAGACACTGCTGGGGGCCGAAACAAGGTATTTGCCACTGGAAAAACTGGCATTAGCCTTAATGATGGCCTCCAGGAAATTGGCACACTACTTTCATGCCCACACCATAGTCGTCCTCACAGCTTTTCCACTAAAAGCTTTGTTTGAGAGGGCAAACTTTTCTGGGCGCATCTTGAAGTGAGCAGTAGAGTTGGGACAATTCGACATCAAGTTCCAACCCAGAACCGCAGTAAAGGCCCAATCTTTGGCAGACTTCGTCGCAGAGTTTACTCCTGGAAGTCATCATATCTGCCCAGTCGACTTAACTGACACGACCGAACTAGGGACGGAAGTTGACGCCGGAATAGCGCAACCCCTAGTAGAAGGTACTCAGTCGAACTCTAAAGCATACCAGACTGTGGACAACAAGGAAGAAACAAACCAAGGCTCACCAACAGTACAAACAGATGGCGAGGGGCAGACAGCGAGCATGGACCCTGAAGAAAATACCATTCTTGCCCCACGACATCATCTGACCCCTCCACTTGCTAGAAGTTGTTCGTTGGCGAGATGTGGAAGCTCTTTGTGGATGGAGCATCCAACCGGCATGGTGCAGGACTTGGCATAGTCCTCATCTCCCCAGACGGCCTGGTTATAGAGCAAGCAATCAACCTTGGCTTCCCAGCATCAAACAACGAAGCGGAGTATGAAGCACTTCTCGCAGGACTGAAATTAGCATGCTACATGAAGGCCACCAAACTAATGGTTTACAGCGACTCACAGTTGGTGGTAAACCAAATTTCTGGCGACTATGAAGCAAAGGATGATAGGATGGCCAAATATCAAGAGTTGGTCAGAACAGAGATCAAGAAGTTTGATGTAGTAAGGATAGAACAAATCAGCAGGGAGGAAAACAGCAGAGCAGACGAACTCGCAGGATTCGCCTCAATGGCAGACGCATCCATCCCTCATCCATTACTCATCGACTACTTACCAAGACCAAGCATAGAAGACCCCGAAGTAGAAGAGGTATGTTGCGCAGAACTAGGCCCCTCTTGGATGGATCCCATCATCCTGTTTTTAAAAGACGGCATCTTACCAGAAGAGAAAAAAGAAGCCAACAGAATAAGAGCGAAGTCACAGCGATTTTGGCTCTCACCATTTTTAGCATTATACAAGAAGTCATTCTCAGGACCCTACCTAAAGTGCGTACATCCCAGCAAAGTAGAAGCTTTCTTATACGAGATACATGAAGAAGTGTGCGGAAGCCACCAAGGTGGAAGATCACTAGCTTACAGGGCCATTTCGCAAGGATACTGGTGGCCATACATGCAGGCAGACTCAAAAAAATATGTAAAGAAGTGTGAGAAATGCCAAAAATTCGCACATCAAATACATCAACCAGCTAGAGAACTCCTACCATTAACTAGCCCATGGCCCTTCGCAATGTGGGGCTTAGACATAGTAGGACCACTTCCAACAGCACCCGGCGGCAGGAAGTTCTTTCTCGCAGCAACTGACTACTTCACAAAGTGGGTGGAAGCAGAAGCATTGGCATCAATCAAAGAAAAAGATGTGAAGAAGTTCGTTTGGCAGAATATCATCACCCGGTTTGGCATACCAAAAGTCTTAGTTTCAGACAATGGCACTCAGTTCGACGGCAGAATCTTCAGAGGCTTTTGTGAAGAATACAAGATAGAGTTCTACAATTCTACACCGGCATATCCTCAAGCAAATGGCCAAGCAGAAGCATCAAATAAAGTTGTCTTGGATGGACTGAAGAAAAGGTTAGAAAAGGCAAAAGGCAAATGGGCGGACGAACTTCTTCATGTTTTATGGGCTTACCGAACCACACCTCAACGATCAACAGGAGAGACACCTTTCTCCTTAGCATACGGAATGGAAGCAGTAATCCCACTGGAAGTTGGCCTCCCCACGATTCGAAGCGAAAATTTTGATCTAGACTTAAATGGAGAAGCCATAACATTGGAACTCGACCTTGCAGAAGAAAGAAGAGAAAGAGCGCTAGTTCACATTGCTTCATACCAACGAGAGTTAATCAGAAAATATAACAAAAAGGTACATCCAAGACAATTCAAGATCGGCGATTGGGTACTGCGCAAAGTAATGGGAAACACCTTGGTACCAGGAGATGGCAAGTTAGGGCCAAACTGGGAAGGTCCTTACAAAGTGATTGGGTTAGCAGGCAAAGGGGCATACCACCTAGAAGACAAGGACGGCAAAGCAATCCCTAGGCCATGGAACACGGCCAATCTCAAGTTATTTTACTTTTAGCTTTTCCTTTTCAAAAATATGTAATTTTTTCTTCCTTCAATAAAACAAGCGATTCTTTTTCAACATGAATTGTTCTTTGTAAAAGTTAGCTTTAGTAAAGATAGGAACATTGTAAGCATTGTTCTTTAGAGGTTGGCTGGATTAAACCAACCCTTTATACTCTTCAGCCGAAGTATGGGTATGGCTGAAGAGTGGTTGGCTGGAATAAACCAACACCCTTCCTAAGCCCAGGATCAGGATCCAGGCTGCAGGACGTTTGGTCGAAATAACCAAACATTGTTCTAAGTTAGCTGGAAAAAACTAACTTAGAGGTTGGCTGGAATAAACCAACTCTTTGTACTCTTCAGCCGAAGTATGTGTATGGCGGAAGAGTGGTTGGCTAGATTAAACCAACTCTTTGTACTCTTCAGCCGAAGTATGGGTATGGCTAAAGAGTGGTTGGCTGGATTAAACCAACTCTTTGTACTCTTCAGCCGAAGTATGGGTATGGCTGAAGAGTGGTTGGCTGGAATAAACCAACTCTCTGTACTCTTCAGCCGAAGTATGTGTATGGCTGAAGAGTGGTTGGCTGGAATAGACCAACTCTCTGTACTCTTCAGCCGAAGTATGTGTATGGCTGAAGAGTGGTTGGCTGGAATAAACCAACTCTCTGTACTCTTCAGCCGAAGTGTGTGTATGGCTGAAGAGTGGTTGGCTGGAATAGACCAACTCTCTGTACTCTTCAGCCGAAGTATGTGTATGGCTGAAGAGTGGTTGGCTGGAATAAACCAACTCTCTGTACTCTTCAGCCGAAGTATGTGTATGGCTGAAGAGTGGTTGGCTGGAATAAACCAACTCTCTGTACTCTTCAGCCGAAGTATGTGTATGGCTGAAGAGTGGTTGGCTGATAGGCATAGTCAGTTTAACCATCTAAAACCGATCTAAAATCGGAATAGCAGTTGGAATATTAGAAAACATTACAACTACAAACATATGAATCAAAAACCGGAATAAGAGATTGAAACGAAATTCTTATTCACTAAAAAACCATTACAAAGAGGCATAGTTCGGTTACAAAGACGAAAAGCAACAGAAAGAAAAAATACAAAGTCAATGGAATAGATCTTCAATCTCGGCGTCAAAGGCAGCATCAGCATCTACATGAAGGCCGGTTTCAGGCGGAAGGACGTTTTCAGTCGCAAGAGTGGTTTCGGTCGGAACCACGGTTTCAACTGGTTGTTCAATTGTTAGATCCTCCACCATGGGCTCCGACTGAACCACCTCATCTATATTGACAACCGGAGTATCCTCAGAGGCAGAGTCTTCATCAGAATCTGAGCCTTCAAGAAACTCCTGTTGCATGGCATTTGCATATTCCAGAAGGGAGTTTGGTATAAAGTAGGCTGGAGGGTTGAAAATCTCAGTCTGAGGATCATGACCGAGCTTCTCAACGGCCCCCCTCCAGCCGCACTTAAAGAACAGATCTTTGGCGGCCTCACACTGTTTGACATAAATATCCTCTGCCTTCTTGTAGCCTTTCTTTTCGGCCTCTTTTGCGTCCTCCTTCGCCTGGGTTATATCGGCATCCTTCTTTCTTTCCAGCTTCACAAGCTCGCGTAAGTACTTATCTTTCAGAGCAATGGCAGTCTTTTGCTTTTCGGCATCGGCCGAACTAACCAGTCCGGTCAGTCTGCCGACCTCCCCGCGCAGCTCGGCCATTTGTTTTCGGGCCTCCTCCAGCTCGGTCGTTTTTGCTTCGGCCTCTGCCACTGCTTGCCTTGTGGTTTTTCTAAGCTCTTGGACTTTCTTGTAAGTAATGTTGTTTTTCTGTAAGGCCTAACAAAAACGAAGACTTCCCTTGAGCCGAAGTAAAAGTTGGAAAAATTAGACAGAAGAACGGGCAGAGCTACTTACCAAAATCATGGACTTCGATGAAGACCGGATGGACTTTAATTCGGTGTTTAATTGCCTTAGGTGGTGCTCCATGTCTTTAGGGAGGCACACACTCTTGGCCAGGTTGAAGGCCAATTGATGATCTTTTTCAGCAACAACCGAATCAAAATCCTGAATATCTCGGTCATTGAAGGTTAGCTTCGGAGCCCATTTGGAAGATTCTGCTCTGTCAGTTTGCTCCGATTGAAGGGTAGGTTGAGGACTTTGGGGGATGGATTCAACCTCATCGACAAGTTGCTGTTCGGTCGATGTAGATCGGGCGCGTTTAGAGGGGCGAGAAGAAGAAGGTTGTTGAGAAGGGAGGGCCACAACGGCAGGCTGCGTTTGGATTGATGGTGGTACTTCGGCCCTGGTAGTTGCGGTCAGAAGGGCCCTGACTCTGCTTTTCTTGGCCATCTCTTCTTCAGCGGTTAGTGGGACAAGTCTTATTTCAGGCAAGGTTGGGTCCGGCTCTGGTGCGTCTTCAAGAAGGAAATCGGTCACTCTGGCTTTTCGACGACCGCTATATCTGTAGGTCGGTTCAAAGTTCAGAAGCTTGGTCCAACTCCTTTCTTTAAACCGTAATGCGGCTCGGAGTGTGTTCAGATTTGGGTAACTATACAAGGAAGCAAGATGAGCTGAGTCTGCAAAAAAGTTACAACTGTTAGATCGGTTATGACACCTGAAACCGAAGTAAAAGAAAAACATGCATAAAACCGAAGTAACTCTACCAGGCTCTCCTTTCTTCCAGTTTATACTTCGGCCTGGGATTTGGGCTTGTTGATCTTCAAAATTTCCCGATACCCAGAAAAAGACATCATCATTTACATCCTTATCCGGCGTATCTTTTATTATCTTTTCTCTACGACGGCGTATCCTAAGGTAATAAACCCAGCCATCGGCTTTGGAACCTATGGAGTACTGGTGGAAGATTTCGGCTAGACCGAGGTTCAGGCCTGCTTAGCGGTTTAGTTCGGCTATACCCATTATTATCCGGTATGTATTAGTGGATAGCTGGGTTGGGCATAGTCTGGTTTGCCTAAGAAACTCACAAATCAAAGGCTGGACTGGAAACCTTAGTCCGATCTCTATTATTGAAAGCAGGGTAAAAGGTACAAAGCCTGCTTCGTCCCATGGAATGACATCCTGCCTGGCAAGGGTAAGGTGTACATCGTCAGGAATGCCATAATCCCTTCGGAATTCGGCCATACCACCAGGGGTATTTACTAAGTGTCTATACTTCCCCATCTATCGTATAATTTAAGAATAAGTTATTTCGGCGCAAATATTGTGCTCAGTAGCTCGGTTGAGCGCACGCAGGAGTGCCTGGGCAACCTAAGTCTGCAAAGTAGAAAACAAAGGGGTTAAGCACAGATCATTGGACCGCGCTACAAATTAAAAGCAAGATACAAGAGCCCTACTTCGGCCTTGCAAACTGGTTCTACCTCGGTTCATCAAAAGGTTTGGTAGCTCGGTTTGAGCAGGTTGTTTGTTAGACCGGTTCATTGTCTAGGGGCAGCTTTCTGAAGTTCGGTCCAAAAAACGAAGAAAGCTGGTTTAGCCCCAAGGGCCTAAAACGATTGTACAATGAGTTCTATTACTTCGGTTGAGCCTCTAGGGGCAGCTTTTTCTGAGTTTGGTTTAGAAATTGGGAAAGCTGGCTTAGCCCCAAAGGCTTAGCTCGGTTGGAGACCGAGATTCTTAAATTGAGGAGTTCAAACTTCGTTCGGTGGACTTATCTCGGCTAGAGTAACTCTAGAATTGATAACCCACTGAAACAACTGTTTCTTCTAAATTTTAGTTCGGTTATTTGCTAAAGTGATCTACCTATATAAGACAAACAGTATCCTAGTTCGGTTGCTACATGATTTTGGATCTAAGACTAGTTTTCTACGAAATAATCCACACACATGTGTTCTACTGTTAAAGTTCTTTTTATAGAAGAACAGAGGCAGCAAAGCAGAAATGGAGGAAAAATGTTTCGCAAAAACATAGAAAGCAAGAAACAAATGCAAAAACGAACAAAACAGGGGAGGGTAAAGGATTTGCTTACCAGATTGAGGAAAAGAGGATTGGAGACGTGAACAGTGACAGCAAATGAAGAGCACGAACTCAGGATTGAAGAAGTAGAGGCACAGAGAGAGAGGACGAAGAATAGAAGAGAAAGTGATTCAAAAATGAATGGTTCAGGAATGGAAAGGTTGTTTTTGTGAAAAGAGAAAGAGGGAAAAAAAGCGGGAGCTGTTCAAAAAATTTCGTAGTACGAGGGCGGCGTGACAGCTGCCCCAACCTATCAGAGCCCGCCACGTGTCATTGGAAAGGGAAGCGTTACATTCGTGATTGAAGAGACGTTTTGACTGGACAAAGCAGAGCCCGGAGTAAAATTAGTTCGGCTGGATAGGCTAAAGGGTTTTTTTTTAGCTCGGCTGGAAAGGCTTAGGAAAAAAACTTCAGCTCGGTTGAAAGACTGGTAATCCCAAATCATGCTGTGCAGATGGAATTAAGGGGCAATTGAGAGGGTAGTTTTTGATAAAAATTGGGCCGAGCTGCAAAGATGGACTTTATGGCCCAAAGTACGAAGGACAGGATAAAAAGGCCCAATGGAAATGTAAAAGTTACTCCGGTCCAAGAATAAGAAGTTACTCCGGTTTAAGAATGATAAAGCTACTTCGGCCAAGAAGAGATGTTGAATTACTTCGGTCCGTGCAACTTTTCTAGTTAGGTCGGTCTCAGAAATAGTCCGGTCATGATGTATTCTGGGTAGGTCGGTCGGAAAGTTTCTACTCGGTAGATCGGTCCAAACACACCATGGTTCGTGTGTGAGAGAACCAAAATATGGAGTAGCAAGAAGAAGAACCGAACTACTGGTAGTACGGCCTACTCTGTGGCTCAATACAGCCAGGTTTATTTCGGTCGTATGGCAGTTCAGCCATGGTGAAAACCATCCCACTTGGTTTAAGCAGTGGGGGGGTGTAAAAGGATAAGCATTATCCTTTAGGAGTATGAATCCTAGGAGGACTCTGCATGGAGGAATAAAAGTCCTACTAGGATTGGGCCACTCGAAACCTATAAAAGCTCACAAGCATCACCTTGGAGGAGGTAACATAATACAACATACAATTTTGCTTTCTGAAAACATTGAGCTTTGTCTATTTGTCAAGTTTTTTGACTTAGGCATCGGAGAGGTTTCCGGCACACACCCGCCGGCTAGCTCACGTTTGTGTTTTCAGGTGACAAAGCGACGTCGTACGGAGGAGCGTGGACTTAGTCAATAGGATTATACGAGGAGAATTATTTCTTCCCCGTACACTTATTATTCTCTTTCATAAATGTCTTGTTATATATTTGTCTTTGTCAATTCATTACAAAAGGAGGAAGAAAAATGTTTATGGGGAGAGATATATATATTACTAAGGGGGAGAAGAAAAAAAACCTTGTGAAATTGATTATATTTTTTTATGTCACACATTAATTTTCACTTGGTGCTTGTTTCGTGTTGTTTTTTATAGGCAGGATTACAAATCTCAATTGTCCATAGAATTTCATTGTTTATTGTAATTTTGGGTTTTTGAAAATAAGCTTGAGTCATACATTATGGAGAAGTGTTTTGTCATGGAATTGTCCAAGTGAGAGATTGCTACTGCTAGAATGCAATTCTAGTTAAATTTATGAATCCCTTACAAAATCTGTGTAAGTTATGGTTGTCTATTTGAGTTGCAATTATTTTTAAATACTTAAGTCAAGTCAAGGTACAAAATAGTAATTATTGCTAAAATTCCTAGTTGAAGATAGTCAATGACTATTGGTTTACTGTCTGCTTTTAACAATTGTTTCTTCAAGTGGTAGACTTCATGAAGTTACAATCTTTGACTACTCAATTAACTTGTTTTGAGAAATTACTTGGCAGGATATAAAATGGTACTGGACACCCATTATAAGTAGTTGTTAAGTGTGTTGTTCTGCTTGTATAACCATAGTGTCTTATTTCCGAAATACCCCCCCAAAAAAAAGTAAAACCACAGTGTCCATTTTTATCCCTCCCAAATGAAGCCTCCTGTGATGGATCTAAGCCTATTATTGCTTGTTACCTTTCATGCCATCCTTGTCCCATTTCTCAGCTTGTCACTTTCAGGGCATGCTTCGGTAGCCATAATTGGAAATGAGACAGACAAACTTGCATTGCTCGAGTTTAAGTCCTGGCTAACTGAAGATCTTGCTGGAGTCCTGGACTCTTAGAATGATTCTCTCAACTTATGCAGGTGGACTGGGGTCAAATGTGGCCAAAAACACCAAAGGATCATGGTTTTGGATCTTGAAGGGAAAGAGTTGGTTGGAACCATATCGCCCTCTCACGCCCCAAGCTCCGTGACAACGCCGCACACTCATATAAGTGAGCATGCAAGGCTAAGAATCCAATCACATAACCCACAATGTAAAATCCTCAAATTAAATCCTTAATTGTCATAATGCCAAAATCCATAAAAATAAATAGTTCTTATATGAAAATGTCCACCAAGTCCACTAATTTAATCCACTAACAAAACAATAATCCAAGTATTTAAATCATGGTCCTACTCTCAGCACTCCCACATGTAAAAAAATCTCGCATAGCTCTACTCTTTAGAATCTGAAAAAAAAAATAAGGGTAAGTTAGATAGCCCAGTAAATAACCAACCATCACTGCTAGCTAGATCAAGTATACAAAAATAAATAAAGAAATCGATAACCAATAAATACAATTTTTTCTACAGTTCAATAAATGAACAATTATTTGTAAGGTGGTTTCATAGCTAAAAATAAACAATGTACAATACATTTTAAATGAAAAGCCAACAAGATAATTCAAAGTAATTCGTTGTTTAAATCGATGGTTCGATATTCAGATGGTTCAATGATTTGATTCACAAAATCCAAGTCTTAATGACTACGGTCACTTAGCCCGGGACAAGGCCCAGAACCACACATAGGCCGGTGATAAAGCCCCAAAAGAAACTAGTTTCTGTGCCAATAAATAACTCACATTGGCTAGGGTCCAAATCATAGTCAGACTAGAGTGATGTTCAAAATTCAAACAATACACAACTTTTAAATAAAATATTCGATATTTTCGAAATAAACATTTGGTACAATTTTCAAAATAGTTTCACAAAATATTCAAATAACTTTCATAATAATATTCGATGTTGTTTTATTCTTGACCCATATTTTATTTTAAGAGAACATGAAGGCTATAAATAAATATTTATGATTTTAAACAATTCGATAGGAATAAAAATGAACCAACAGTGATAGAGGGTTACTTACCTCAAATACCTAAAATAATATTTCCCAAGCTAATCTCAAATTACCAAGATCCACCTCAATCTCACAAACCTAATAAAATATTACACCGCATAAACAATTATTATGTGCACCCATCTTTCTCTTCTTGTAACAACAATAGAATAAATTAACCCAATTGCCTATTAGGAACTCCCACAATTTGGCATCAAAACAAAGCCATCACTGCTTCGGAAATTCTCAACCCATATTATTCTATTGTTGTTTATATACATGTAAAAAATTTGTAATTGCTTGAAGTCAATCTTGTATCCCACAAACACACCACCATTAAACCTAACCTATCACATATCAATCTCAAAACATGAGCCACCTAAACGGAAAGCAAAATATACTCTAAAATTGAGTGAAATCGAGACCCCCAACATAGACTACATCAATATATCTATTTAATCATATATGCCCATAAAATCATCTATTGATATATTAACACCAAAATCATAGATAAGAACACAATAAAATAAATCTTACCTAAGTGATAAATAAAGCAAAACCACCACTCTTATGAATCCTCCCTCTTCCTTTTGGTTTAGGTCTCTCTTTTTTTTTTTTTTTCTTTTACCTTCTCAAACCCTAGCCGCCTATGGAGCAATTCCCAACCTCTGTTTTGTTTGTTTTCCAAGACTTAAAGCCACAATAGGTGAGCTTATTAACCTAATTTCTTAAAGTTACAAAATTACCCATCTAAGTAATAGAAAATATAATGCCATCTCATAACTAATTCTTTGATATTAATAAATGACCCATATAAATTAATTTAATTACTTATCTATCCAATAAAATGATCCTACATACAACCTGGGTTTTACACGCCCCATATAGGAAATCTCTCTTTTCTCAAAATCCTTAACCTTGCGAACAATTCCTTCTTTGGTGGTATTCCCTCGGAATTGGGCCACTTGATTAGGCTTCAAACTTTGAACCTGAGCAGCAATTTCCCAGGAGGGGATATTCCTATTAATTTGTTTTAGTGTTCCAATCTCATAAATCTTGCATTAAACCACAATCTTCTTGAAAAAGAGATTCCTCTTGAACTAGAGTCATTGTCAAAACTTGCAAATCTAAATTTGGGAAACAACAATCTTATTGGAAGGTTTCCAGCTTCTCTTGGAAATCTTTCGTCACTTCAACAGCTCTTTTTATCATCTAACAATCTGGAGGGAGAGATTCCTGATGCAGTAGCCCAAATGAGAAGTTTGATGATATTCAGGGTGGGAATGAACAAATTTTCTGGTGTATTTCCCTCTTCACTTTACAATTTGTCGTCGCTCAATCACATATCTTTGGCTCTTAACAACTTCTCTAATGGTCTCATGACCAATATAGGCCTCTCTTTTCCAAATCTCTAGAAGCTTTACTTGGGAATGAATAGGTTTAGTGGACACATACCAAGTTCTCTGGAAAACAATTCCAACCTTATGCGACTGGATTTCCCTTTCAACAATTTCACCGGTAACATACCTATGAGTTTTGAAATCCTGCAGAATCTTTGGTGGCTCAATCTTGGTAATAACATTCTTGGAAGCAGTGTGGTTGATGATTTGAGTTTTCTCACTTCTTTAGCAAATTGTAGCAAGCTACAAAGGTTGGATTTCAGCCGTAACCAGTTTGGAGGTCAATTATCTGCCTCAGTTGCAAATCTGTCAACCCAATTGACATGGCTAAATATCCAAAGGAACAATATTCGCGGAAGCATTCCTCCGGAGATCGCGAACCTGATTAACTTGGACGCAGTTGTAGACATCCCCGAACGTCCCGGGAGGGAATCTCGTTTTGTTCATTGGGCTTACTACAGTTCGGACTCAAATGTCACAGTTCTGAATCTAATCCCGCAAAGTACAATGTGAGACTGATAAATCACCAAAAAGTTCAAATCTGGCAAATCGTTTTGAAAAATAGATTTTTAGAAAGAAGTGCCAAACATGGATTGCTTTGCCAAATACAGAGTCGCCACCTAAATATTTTGTTCTGGGAGAATTTAGGAAACCCTGACTCGTGCCTAAGGCTACGTGTCCGTCATCACCAAAGTTGCCTCGGCTCGGGAACTTGGGTACGATTGGGGAAGGTCATTTCATGAGCACCCCCGCTCGCCCGATCGAAAATCGGCCACTACTAAGCATGATATCGAGTTTTTGAAAACACATGTGCTTTTATTCCGATTTATTAGCCTAGAATTACTATGTGATGCGCACAGCATACAAGTATAGACTGGATTGCCTAAGTTGGAACAAAGCATCGCATATCCGTTTATTTTTGAAAATGGATTGAAGTTTGCTACTCGCAAGTAGGCTAAAACACGGGTTTTGACAAATTATTTCAACTCAAGCAACCCAACCTTCACCCACAGGCATTCAAGCAGTTATATCACATAAGCACATAGCCTCATGGTAAGCATGCTATCATGGCAGTCACTCACACACATGCAAGGATGCTAAAGCATAAACACTTACCGAGTACTCCGAGCCAAAAAAAGAAGCTAATTAGAAATCATGCATGAATCCTAACTATGCTAAGAATGCCTAATGCAACACATGTAAAAATGCAACTACAATAGGCTCGGCTATTCTAAGATGGCATATGAGATGCAACAATCGATACATGTATTCAACTTGGAATTAAAATACAATGTAGTTAGCATGATACGCCGAGCCCGGTACATGCAATACAGATGAATGAATGCAAGCATGCAAACATATAGATGCTAATTGAAACAAGCACTAAAACTAACCATCATAAGCTGGTAAATAAAAGGGAGAAAAACGTGGGGTTGGAAGACATACATCACACACACGCACACTTATTACAACATTGCCCTCTCTCGGAGGGTTCCGAATGAATAGTACAGAATAAACTAGCTAATCTAAGCTAATTAAACTAATTATTACACAACATTAATTAATTATAGAATTAACTAAGTAAGTAAGGAAACTAGCATGCAAATTTAAACAAAATGGACTGCCTCAGCTCTGTTCCGAATGATAAGGATGCATGCATGCTCAAGTTGCCTTGTCGGGAAATCCATTGCGATGCCCTGATTTGCCTCTGTTTGCAACTGGTCCCAGAACATTGTACAAAGTTCCAGAAGGCTGCTGACCAGTTTTTGCTGCTGGTTTCCGGTTTGCTGCAACAGAGAGCGAGAAAGGGACATGGCAAAGTATTTTCAACATATGTGTGCATGACCACTCTTCCCATCATTGCACAAGCTCTAAGGAGTGTAGGCCTCGGTCCTCGTGCCACCAATCACGCATCTCGATGCGTGATGGCCGAGGAGTCAGATTGCACGACTCAATGTAAAATGAATGCACATATAAACACAACAAGGCCTAAACTCCATCATGGATAATCCGAAGTGTCGGCGACCGAGAATCGAGGCACGTTTTGTCACTTGGAGTACAAAACGTCCCTCGTTTCCCGTGTTTGGACTAAACTTATTCCAAACACAATGCAATATACATGGCATACACAATACGACTAACATGCAACCCTAAACACAATGCAACCTAATCATGCTAGCATGCGAGGGATGATATACAAACATGCAACTTGCATACACAATCCTATGAACTAAGAACGGCATACTCAATGCACATGAACTATATGGCATACGCAATGCACATACGAAGATGGACATGCACCAAGACATGAACAAGGCATACACAATGCGACGATCAAGCATGCGACAACATGGATATGGCATACATAATGTAAGGTGGACTTAAACTAAAATGAATGGGCCTTAGCTACACTCAAATCAGTGGCCATACATGATGAAAATGAAGCAACAACACACATGCAAATATGCACAAATGCAAGGGACCAAACATAAGGCACAAAGTGCAACTCTACCAAAGCATGGTAAGCATATGGCATCCAATCACATATTTTCCAGCTCTGAAATGACATGCAAGATGGTCCCGAATCATGCAAACACCTCACACAATGCATGCTAGATGGCCCAAATACCGAAACTAGTGAAGTAGATTACACTATAGGCATGTAAAGCAATACTCAAATGGCCAAACCAGCCCCAAACAGTCCCTATGAAGCCCAAAACAGTAGCAAATATGGACTAAAATGATGGCTCGCAAAGCATGGAAATGAAGCTCATGCAATGGTCCAAAAATGAGGTATTCATGCATAACTCTCAAACACATTTAAGAGTGGAAAATATGGGAATATGGCATACATACAAGCTCTGAAATATGATTCACAATGATGCTAAAACATGGAAACACCTCAAAATACGCGTGCAATAGGCTTCAAAACTCAAAGCTAGGCAAGGGTATTGAACTACAACCATGCATAGCAAACATCATTCGACCATGAGGCCCAAAAATAGAGCCAAGGCAATCCAAAACATGCACAAAATCAGTTTAAGGCATGGCCAAAAAGTGCTAGAATCAAAGGCCAAAATAGCATGCAATGTAAGCTAGTAAAGAGGATTTGCACTACAAGCATGTGAGGCAATCAAGAGGCCACTAAATCAGAAAAAGTCAGGGGTATGAAATGCCAAATAAAGCCCAAAAACCCACTGAAACATGGTTAATGCATGCAAGAATGAGATGCTCCTTTGATATGCTATGAAGAGGGTTATTCTACACATGCAAGATGGACATCCAATATGAAAAAACAAGCTCTGGACAGAGCCTATAGAGGTCTTAAAACTCATCAAAAATGGCCTGAAATATGGCTTGGAAGCATGCAAATAAGGGCTCCTTTGTAAGGCCAAAAATGCTAGAAAACAAAACAAGGAGAGAGAGGGTCACCCCTCTCTGATTTTGACACTCAAGACAGCATGCTAGCCACTGAAAATCCACTGGATTTCAGTGGCTAAAAGGCCAAACAAAGGCCAACACAAATGCTCTAAGGAATGGCTCAAAACAAGGTAAAATGAAGCATGTAAAGGGATAGATGACTCCCAATAGAAAAATGATCTTAAACAAACATGTTTAGGGCCTCAAAATAAGACTTTTTTTTAGTTTACACCAATGCTCAAATATGCTTGAAAGTATGGCTAAAAGATGAAGCAAAATAAAACTCAAAAGAGGGAATAGGGTGTTACCCTTGTAGCTCAGCAACTCCAGCAGCTTATGGACCAAAAATGCAGCTCCGTAGGACCTCTCAAGACCCTCCAAGAAGCTTAGGTTGGTGTTGGAGGTGTTAGGCTAAGAGGTAGTGTGCAAAGGGGCAAGAACTTAGTAATTTTGAACACAAAATATAGAGACAAGGGGGAGATGTATGTGTGTATGCTTCAGCCAAATTCAAAACCCTTGCAAAGAAAGAAGAGGCCTTCCTTTATAGACAAGAGGGACTAAAGCTTCTCCAAGAAGCTTCAAACCAATGTGGAAGATCCTCCATACACGTGTATGGAGGATCCAGTCTGTGCCTCCCAGCTGGCACAGATATAATCAACTCACTGAGACAAGACTGGAGGAGGTAGGCCGACCAGTTCAAGTGGTTGGCCGACCACTTGCCCTGGTCGGCCGACCAGTTCAAAAGGTCCAAGCTCAAGAAAAGTGGTCAGCAGCCCTAAATGGTGGTCTCCCAATTGAATGCAAGCTAGTGGTGTGGTGGGAGATCAACAATTGTTGCCCAAAAACCAAGGAGACCAGCTTCTTGACAAGAAAACCGGTTGGCTGGAGAAAAGTGGTCTCCAAGGAGAAAAGGTGGTCTCCCATCTTTGTACCACCTTCCAAACAATTAAAATAGGGTCCATGCCAAAAATGAACCAAGACGGATGCAAAACGAGGGTTCGGGGACCAAAACGCATAGTCAGGTGCCCCGAAAACTGACTGTTAAGCATCAAAAGTGGTGTGCGACCACGAAGGTGGTCTCCCGGGCCACAGTATCCCTCTAGAGAGAGGAAACAAGGTGTGTGCCAAAAACCAGAGCAAACGGAGAAAGTTAAGTGGTCCCGAACCGAGGCGCACGGCCGACGACTCTGAAAATCAAAAACTGGTCTCCAAACGGGAACAGTGGTCTACGACCACGAAAAGTAGCCTACGGCCACTAAGAGATGGTCTACGAGAGCTCTCCCTCCCTTCGAGAAGAGAAAACAGAACCTGGTTAGCAAACCGAGACAAAGCAGAAAAGAGTCCCGAAGTCCGGAGGCAAGGCTCTCAGCCGAGACTCCGTAACCTCAAAACAAGCACAACATGCCCAATCACCGAGCGCTCAATCGATGACGTCTAAGTCTTAAGGTTGGTCAAAAATGGGGTGTCTACAGTTGTCCCTCTTTGACAGAACCCGAAAGTTATAAGTGACGGGAGTAAATGTCAAAGCCCAGAGACGACCCATTTTTGACAAGGCCGAAGACTTAGACAAACAGACGAGATAAACAAAGAGATGTGCTCGCAAGCAGGGGCAAAATGGAAATGACATGCAAGATGCCAAACATGACTTATGATCATGCAAAGAAAACTGTAATGAAGCAAATGTACACAATAAATGCAACAGTTTAAGCAGGTGAATTCAAACCAAACTACATGACATGCAGAAAGGATGTAAGAAAATTATGCAATTCTCACGAACATGTGCGATAGATACATAAAGGTGAATGAAGTGTGATAGATACACTAAGTGGACAAGCATGTGTGATAAATACACATAGTGAAGAGAGTGTGATGGATACGCTTATATGAATAAAGTTTGATTGATACACTAAGTGAAGCAAAGTACGATAGATACACTAAAGGCGGACACAAAGTATGATAAATGCACTAAGTGAACAAAGTATGATAGATACACAAGATGTGAACACAAAGTGTGATAGATACACTAAGTGAACAAGTGTGATGGATACACAAAAGGTGAACACGAAGTGTAATAGATGCACTAAGTGAACAAGTGTAATGGATACACAAAAGGTGAACACAAAGTGTGATAGCTGCACTAAATGAACAAGTATGATGGATACACAAGATGTGAACACAAAGTGTGATAGATGCACTAAGTGAACAAGTGTGATGGATACACAAAATGTGAACACAAAGTGTGATAGATGCACTGAGTGAACAAGTATGATAGATGCACTGAGTGAACAAGTATGATAGATATACTGAAGGTGAACACAAAGTGTGATAGATGCACTAAGTGAACAAGTATGATAGATACGCTGAAGGTGAACACAAAGTGTGATAGATGCACTAAGTGAACAAATATGATAGATACATTGAAGGTGAACACAAAGTGTGATAGATGCACTAAGTGAACAAGTATGATAGATACACTGAAGGTGAACACAAAGTGTGATAGATGCACTAAGTGAACGAGTATGATAGATAGACTGAAGATGAACACAAAGTGTGATAGATGGCACTATGTGAACAAGTATGATAGATACACTGAAGGTGAACACAAAGTGTGATAGATGCACTAAGTGAACAAGTATGATAGATACACTGAAGGTGAACACAAAGTGTGATAGATGCACTAAGTGAACAAGTATGATAGATACAGTGAAAGTGAACACGAAGTGTGATAGATACACTAAGTGAACAAGTATGATAGATATACTGAAGGTAAACACAAAGTGTGATAAATGGCACTATGTGAATAGAGTATGATAGATACACTAAAGGTGAACACAAAGTGTGATAGATGCACTATGTGAACAGAGTATGATAGATACACTAAAGGTGAACACAAAGTGTGATAGATGCACTATGTGAACAGAGTATGATAGATATACTAAAAATGAACACAAAGTGTGATAGATGCACTATGTGAACATAGTATGATAGATACACTAAAGTAAATGAAGTGTGATGGATACACTAAAACAAATGAAGTGTGATGGATACACTAAAGTAAATGAAGTAAGTGAAGTGTCATGGATACACTAAAGTAAATGAAGTAAATGAAGTGTGATGGATACACTAAAGTAAATGAAGTAAATGAAGTGTGATGGATACACTAAGTGAATGAAGTAAATGGATACACTAAGTGAATGAAGTGTGATTGATACACTAAGTGAATGATCTTAAACGGAACTTCTTTGAATGAATCATGCATACAATATCGCCTGGTTACGCCAATTTCAAATGAACCGTACATGCAATATCGTGCATGAATGAGAAAAAAACTTGATAGGTATAATGCAATACAATGCATGATGTTTAAGGAATGCAATAAACAAACCTAGCGGCGCTTTAGAAAGCACCTCATGGGGTGAGTGGCGATGAACCGCTCTACTCTAATGGGGATCTCCCTTCGTGCTCTTCGAACACTTACCTTCAACTCACAGTACAAAGGCTCTGAAATACTAACAAGGGTTCTTCACGTAGAACACTTTGGATGCTGCCTTTCTTCCTGATCATATTCATAACTTTCCCTATTCTCCAACAGGGTGACAGACTAGGTTGGTTCAGTATCCAAAATTGAGGTGCATACACGCTATCTCAACCTGTGGGGCTTCCATACAGATTTCAAGTCGAGGACACGCCTCTGAGTATTTAAACCAGACTTTAGTCTCGGAAATCCCGAACCTTTGCGTTCTAAGCAACAGCCATTCGAACTCTAATTTCCACCGTCGCAGTTGGTCTCCTAGGAACTCATTGCGAACATAACCAAGATGCCTCTGGCAAGGAATGGTACTCAGGGAGAGCACTTCTGATCGCCATTCTGGCTTGAAGCAGACTTGATCTTAAGCTTGAGGTAGAGGCACACTCATACTTGGGAACATTGGCAAGACCTTAAGAGGTACACACGAAATGCAATCTCGAAACTTTCTGAAGTTGAAACAAACTCAGATACTCGACATTTTCCTCTTTTCTTTTGCTTTGCAGTCTGGAACCTATATAGCTTCAGATAGGTCCTGGTTTTACTGTTCCCGCATGACCTGGGTTGAACCCTGCAGTTTTATGAAAGAACAAATCCTGTTTTGCACATATGTGGAGAATGGCACAGCACTCTGAGCACAAAACGATTTTATTTTGAAATTAAGAGATAAGTTCTTAACCGGGTATTGAGCCTGCGACTGACCACAGCAAAAACGACTCAACAACGGAAAACAAAGGTAAAACAACCTAAACACATCTATTGACACTCGAAACGACTCAAAACAAGAATCGAGACAGAAAAAACACAACAAAACACAAGACTCAAATGTGCACAGGGAGCCTGTTTATCCGAGTATTGTTTCCCACCCTTTTCTCATTTGTGATTCTCACATCACTCGGCCCTCAGGCTCTGTTTTTCTGAAAAAGCCCTTTCCTCACTTTTTCTCTCAGCGCACATCTCTCTATTCTTCAATCTCTCATTTTTTATCCCTCCCCTGAGTGGTTGATGGATCAACAGGAAGTTGTGGGCTCTTGCCCCTGGTATTCTACCAGATTCTCATTCTTGTTCACAACAGTGAATTTCTCCCACAGAGGGGTTGCGCTACAACTGGGTGTGTAGCAAATCTGCAGCTGACATCGATTGACAATGCTCTGTTAGGGAGTTTAGACGTGATCAGATCTTGTCCAGATGAGGGAGTGGAATATCTTGCCCCATTCCAATTCGTGCTTCACACTTAGCTTGATACCTCGTTGCTCGAAGGATGTGAGAGCTTTTTGCCCTTTTGCGGTCAGCTTTAGTGGTGCCCTTTTCTGGCAGGTATGATGCCCTTTCTGGCAAGTGTGTTGATAAAGGGGAAAAGACAGAAAATCTAACTCAACTGTGCCCCTAGTTCATCATTTTGACCATTTTTTGTTTGTTGTTTTTTTTTGCTAAAATAATTTTAACCAAAATGAGAGTTAGATTAACACGCTTGTTCGATTTTCTTATTTGAAATCATGCAAGTCAGGTTATGAGCACTGAAAATTTCCTTTTTTGGATCCAAGAAATGGTCCAGTTTTAGAAAAATGAAATAATTTTCGAGAGAATTAGTCAACCTCATTAAAAATTCTCAAAAACTATTTTTGCAGATGGCCACTGCTCGACCAACGTTGGATTTACTCTTGAGACGCACAACCTCAGATCCAAAACAATGGAAAATTGCCCCTTGTTTGAACGGTACTGCATGGCAACTGAAAGTTGCCCCTAATCTGAATAGCACCGCAGCACTGCACGGCAACGGAAAGTTGCCCCTAGTCTGAATAGCGCCGCAACACGTGGCAATCTGTCCTCACAGTGACAATTACAACCAAATTCTCGGATACAGAGAAGACAAAGACCAGAACCGTTACATGGACACAGTCGAATTTGAAGTATTTTACGGCTGGACTTCATAATGAAGTTGCCTACGTATCCCAAACATGGGAATCAAGCCTTGCATAGTTCCAAGGGTAAGGTACACTCGGGTATTAGCCTCTCCTTTTGCGCTCTAACTTTTGCCAAGGCCGCCCTTTCTGGGTTTTCAACCTTGCGAGCTTTGTTCTTCTTTTCTTTTCAATTCTTTTCATTTATTTTCTTCTTTTCTTTTCTTTTTCATTTTTTTCTTCTTTTCTCTTTTTTTTCATTCTTTGCATTTTTTTTTCTGTTCTTTTTCTTGCTCTAACTTTTGCCTGGGTCACCCTTTCGAGTTTTCGGCCCAGCGAGCCTCTCAAGGGTAAAAGTGTAGCTTTGCCCATGTCAAATGGTTTTGAGATCTTGAAGTCATCTGAATCCAGGAGAATGGCTGTTATTCGCTAATAATGTGAAGTCCATCCAATGGAGGGTGAATTTGCCTCTAGTGTTGTGGATAAGAACTCGGTTGTCCTTCAGCAATGTCTTCTTCTTTTCTCCCTTCTAGGGTTTGGCATTCTTGTCGATCTTCATTGATTTGTGGAATGATCCATCTTCGACTTTTCGAGCACAATCTTTTGCCCCTAATTCGAGGGGTGCTTCTGATCTAGCTTTGCAAGCTTCTTTTGATGACATCTGATGTTCTTGATTTGACTTCCCTGCCCCTAGTTCGAGGGCCACTTCTGATCCGGCCACACAGGCTTTACATGGTGGTTGACTGTTGAACATTTTGAATCTAGGTTCAAGGTTCGAAAGCAAGGGATCAAGTCTTGAGGTTGAGAGTGATCCTAAGCTGCACAATCTCAAGAGCGATTCCACACAAGTCTTCGCAGGACCGCGCAAAACATTTTTTGAAATTTTTTAAGAAAGTGACAAATCGCTCGCGCTGAAAACAGTGTAGAACCAATCTGGATCAAGCCAGGGTCCTTCTTAGTACTCACATTAACAAACATGATTTCATTCATTAAGGGCTTAGCATGCCTCTCTTTCTCTCAACTGATCAAACTTTGTAAAACCCAAGGAATTCCTCCCTCTTCGTTTTCATCATAGTGTTTGAAAAGTTTTGGAAAACTTAGGTCAATGCAATGAGTTTGAGGCACAGAAAAATAGGCAAAAAGTACTGCCGTTTCATTCAAACTTTCTGGCACAACTGGCGCAAGGTAGAAGCAAACACAAGGGTGTGAAAATCACTATTATTCATTCAAATCTATTGGCATTACTGGCTCCAAGACAGAAACAGACTAAAAATAAAACGAAAAGACTAACACAAAACAAGATAGTGATGTCCGAAGTAACACCCCCAGAATCACCCGACTCCAACGTAACAGGACTGACTCGATACAACAAGACAGACCCAACTGACTCAGTACAAAAAGACTGACTATGTACAAAACAACAAAACTGACCCAATACCCAAGTTAGAAAGAACAAAAACTAGCATTCACAAATGCTCAAAACAATGCGTGCCATACGCCACATCTGGAGTAAACTGAGTGCCGTCCGTAGATGGTTCATCCCCTGATCACATACTCGTAATATCCCCCAAGTTCACTGATCCAGTGGTGATAGACTTTGCTGAGCTGGTGCGGCGATGACCTTGTTGTCAAACAGATCTTGTATATCATGGCGAAGACGAAAGCGACTGTCAGTGTCATGACCGGTTTGTTGATGGTAGGCACAGTATTTAGTGTGGTCATGCTTTGGAGGGATAGGATCGGGTAGAGGCCGTTGTTCTAATGGTTTCAGATATCCTTTCCGGAGTAAGGACTCTAAAGCCTTTGACAAAGGCATATAAAGTGGGGTAAAAACCCTTTTGACTCGAGGTGGATATTTGGTTTTTTGTGAGCTACTTCCGGACGCACCGGTGAATGGGGTAGCTGTTTTTTATGCGGTGGTGGTGACCATGCCCACTTCAGAAGATCTTGAAGCTGCATCACCACTGGTGGTCGCATTCGAACTACGGGAAAACGCCCTCATGGGCTGCTCCTTCTCTTGGTCAATGAGGCCCTGCTTCATAGCATCCTCAATTTGTAGCCTCATCTCATATAAATCTGAAAAGGTGGGGAAGGGGAGAACAATCATTTTCTGTATAAGCTTGGGCTGGAGATTGCGCACAATCATCCGAATCTAATCTTTGTCAGTGGGCCTAGTGGTCATCATTGAGGCCTTGGCCCTCTACCGGGTTACGAAGTCAGAAAAACTCTCCTTAGGCTCCTGCCTAGTCGTCTCGAGATCACGGGTTATGATCTCGATCTGTGTATTATAGGAGTACTGAGCGACAAAAGCCTCGGCCATCTCATCCTAATTCCTCTTAACATCGTCTTCCAGTTTTGCGTACCAGATGGCTGCCACACCAGACAGGGTCCGACGGAATAAAGAAAGCTTCTGTAGTCTGGTGAGGCCCACCGGCCTTAATATGTCTGAAAACAGCCGTAAGTGCACCATAGGATCCCTAGACCCGTCAAAGCGGTCAATATGTGGTATCTTAAATCTATCCGACAGCATCACGGCTGCGTTGGTATACCCATCCTCAATGTCCGGAATGGACTTCACACCTTGAGATTTCTTGAACAACTTTTCAAGCTTGCTCACTTTTAATGTCGTAGGGTCCACCTCGAACTCAAAGGGGGAATCCGGTAGATTGATAGGCATGGGTGCCTTGGATAGTTGAGGTAAAATCGGGGGTGGAGGTGGCCCCGTTGGGATGTCTGTATCCTCCTGGACATTCTGGACATTCGCCGTCTCCCCGGGTATTGGGACTCCTGGTGGGGGAGGAACTTGGTGTGAAGCAGATGCTTCGATTTGTTGTTGTAGCCTGGCAATTAACTCTGCTTGTTGAGCCATGACCTCGGCCTATTGTTTGGCAAATTCGGCTTGATGAACAGCGTCCTGCTGCATGGTTTTCATACTTTCTTGGAGTTGACGCATCATCTCCTCCATACTAACTGAAAACTGCTGATCTAACTGAACAAGTGGTATATCTGCCTAAGGTAAAAACAGATATCTCAACCCAACTGCGCACAGGTGAGATGGATAATGACTGCTGATCTGAGGACTGTTGAACTAGTGATCTGTGCCTAACTGGCCCTTTTACCCTGTCTCTGGCAAAGGAACACTGATTTCCCTTGAACTGAATCTCTGACCTGACCAAGTCTATCAGCACAAGTTTGATGAACCTCGGGGGATATTGGAGCTTTCTGAAGCTACGATTCCAAGACTACCTAGCAAAAGAGAAAACATACAGCATCTCAGCCCAATTTCAACAAAACAGATTTGAGCATAGCTGAATGACTGTGCTCGAACACTGATCACTGTTCCCCAAATTACTCCCCCAAAACTAAATCTGATACCCGCAGATATAACAGATTCTCAATATACTGATGCTGATGCCCGCAGGCCAGATGCCCATACTTGCAAACTGATACATGCATTCCTGTAGAGACGCACTCTAAAAGCACATAGCAAGAAAATGAGACCCAAAAACACCCCTATGTTGGGGTAGGGTTTCCCTCTCCTATTTTGTCAGGAGCTAGGGTTTCATTACACACACAGCGGTTTCAAACAACCTACAATCGGGTAAGCAACTAGTCCTAGTTTGGAATAGTCACTATGGATTTCGAATATGCACTAGGTCGAATGATCAAAAAGGATGCCCCAGTAAAAAATGGGGTTTGTGTTCCCATCGTGGCAGAGCTCGTAACCGGTCAACCTTATGGCACGCTTCTCAAAGCGAGCCTCCGATAAACCGTTCAGGAATAGCATATGGCAAGCACGGTGTCCTAGGCGCACCAATGCAAATGCAATGCAAAGAAACACATAAGTGTAAACAAAACAAGATATCATGAGTTCGAGTCAAGTTCTCTAAATCCCCAGCAGAGTCGCCATAAACTGTAGACGTCCCCGAACATCCCAAGAGGGAATCCCGTTTTGTTCATTGGGCTTACTACAGTTCGGACTCAAATGTCACAGTTCTGAATCTAATCCCACAAAGTGCAATGCGAGACCAATAAATCACCAAAGAGTCCAAATCCGGCAAATCGTTTTGAAAAATAGATTTTTAGAAAGAAGTGTCAAACATGAATTGCTTTGTCAGATACAGAGTCACCACCTAAATATTTTGTTTTGGGGGGATTTAGGAAACCCTGACTCGTGCCTAAGGCCACGTGTCTGTCATCACCAAAGTTGCCTCGATTCGGGAACTTGGGTACGATTAGGGAAGGTCATTTCATGAGCACCCCCGCTCGCCCGATCGAAGATCGGCCACTACTAAGCATGATATCGAGTTTTTGAAAACACGTGTGCTCTTATTCCGGTTTATTAGCCTAGAATTACTATGTGATACACACAGCATACAAGTATAGACTGGATTGCCTAAGTTGGAACAAAGCATCGCATATCCGTGTATTTTTTAAAATGGATTGAAGTTTGCTACTCGCAAGTAAGCTAGAACACGGGTTTCGACGAATTATTCCAACTCAAGCAACCCAACCTTCACCCACAGGCATTCAGGCAGTTATATCACATAAGCACATAGCCTCATGGTAAGCATGCTATCATGGCAGTCACTCACACACATGCAAGAATGCTAAAGCATAAACACTTACCGAGTACTCCGAGCCAAAGAAAGAAGCTAATTAGAAATCATGCATGAATCCTAACTATGCTAAGAATGCCTAATGCAACACATGTAAAAATGCAACTACAATAGGCTCGGCTATTCTAAGATGGCATATGAGATGCAACAATTGATACATGTATTCAACTTGGAATTGAAATACAATGCAGTTAGCATGATGCGTCGAGTCCGGTACATGCAATACAGATGAATAAATGCAAACATGCGAACATATAGATGTTAATTAAAACATGCCCTAAAACTAACCATCATAAGCTGGTAAATAAAAGGGAGAAAGACGTGGGGTTGGAAAACATACATCACACACACGCACACTTATTACAACATTGCCCTCTCTCGGAAGGTCCGAATGAATAGTACAGAATAAACTAGCTAATCTAAGCTAATTAAACTAATTATTACACAACATTAATTAATTATAGAATTAACTAAGTAAGTAAGGAAACTAGCATGCAAATTTAAACAAAATGGACTGCCTCAGCTCTGTTCCAAATGATAGGGATGCATGCATGCTCAAGTCGCCTTGTTGGGAAATCCATCGTGATGCCCTGATTTGCCTCTTTTTGCAACTGGTCCCAGAACACTGTACAAAGTTCCAGAAGGCTGATGACCAGTTTTGCTGCTAGTTTCCGGTTTACTACAACAGAGAGCGAGAAAGAGGCATGGCAAAGTATTTTCAACATATGTGTGCATGACCACTCTCCCCATCATTGCACAAGCTCCAGGGAGTGTAGTCCTCGGTCCTCGTGCCACCAATCACGCATCTCGATGCGTGATGGCCGAGGAGTCAGATTGCACGACTCGATGTAAAATGAATGCACATATAAACACAACAAGGCCTAAACTCCATCATGGGTAATCCGGAGTGTCGGTGACCGAGAATCGAGGCACGTTTCGTCACTTGGAGTACAAAACGTCCCTCGTTTCCCGTGTTTGGACTAAACTCTATTCCAAACACAATGCAATATACATGGCATACACAATACGACTAACATGCAACCCTAAACACAATGCAACCTAATCATGCTAGCATGCGAGGGATGATATCCAAACATGCAACTAGTATACATAATGCTATGAACTAAGAACGGCATACTCAATGCACATGAACTATATGGCATACACAATGCACATACGAAGATGGACATGTATCAAGACATGAACAAGGCATACACAATGCGACAATCAAGCATGCGACAACATGGATATGGCATACATAATGCAAGATGGACTTGCCCATCCCTTCCTTTCCTACAAACGCGTCACTTCCCTAGTTACGAGATGGTGCCACGTGTACGACCACGATCCACTACTCTTTTCCCCTTCCTTGTCTTTTCCACTTCACATCATCACGTGGCACACCCCGCCTCGAGCCCCGCGCGCCATCATTTCTCTTCTCACTCGGTCACCTTTCGCGATCAGCCCTCCTCGCATTCGACCTTCTCACTCGGTCACCCTTCGCGGTCGGCCCTTCTCGCAGTCGATCCGTCCGCTCGGCCACCCTTCGCGGTCGTCCCTCCTCGCGGTCGGTCCTCCACTTGGTCACCCTTCGCAGTCGGCACTCCTCACGGTCGGTCCACCTCCCAGTCGGTCTTCTCTTCGTCGGCCTCTCACAACCCTTGTCTTCTTCTTTATTTCCTTCATTGGACTGAAGCTGCACTTGAGAATGAGGGACTACTAACATGGGTGGGCCCATAAAGGATATGGCCCACCACTTAAGGCCCAATCCATGATTCAAATACTAAAACGCAACATTCTTGGAACCCAACGTTACACCAAGCACCAATGATATCTAAACACTTGGCAAGTGAAGAACCAGCCACATCAGCAGACAAAAATCCTACAGAGTTATTGCACCACACATCAGCTATTAATGAGTTTCGCTGCAGCATTTATTACGATAACCCTTCACGTTGGAACAGAACAGTCTCACCACAAACAAGGCAAGGTAGAGCATAAACTTTCGGCCAACATGACAGCTCGGAGTGGACAAACAAATGATGATCAAAGGATATAAGCAGGTTTCTAAGACAAAGAAAAGGTTAAGTTCTCTATCACCATTCTATCTTGACGATCCATTACTCTCACTTCTCTAACTTGCTCGTCGAAGGGTTCGCTGGGGGACTCCCCGTTCCCCGTTGAACTCTTGTGCAGGTTTCTCTGAGGGCTCGGCAACCGGACAACGGTTTAGAAAGCGTAGATCAACCCGACCTGTTCCCTCTTAAGCTCGCAGTATCATCACTATTATTTGTGTAAATTATTCATAAAAAATGTATTGATAATTGAAATTGCTTAAAGTTTATTGTATTCGTCTAGTGAAATTATATCACTGTGATTATTAGATTAATCTAATTTTTACATATAAAGAAAATCAACATTTACTACACAGTTATGTAATGTAATAACCATGCAAAATTGATGGTCACCTTTAATACACAAGTTACAAAATAATGATAATAAAATATTATGAATAAAATTATTTTTTAAATTTATATTCCCAATTTTGATCACATAGAATTGATTCAAAGATACACATCTCTTCTTCTTCTTCAAAAGTCAACACTCTGCTTGGAAGCCCATCGTTACTTGTGATGGGGCAGAAAACGACCCCAGCTTTAGGAACAAAATTACAATTGAGTGGTGTTTTCACAAAATAATTATAAATTTATTTTTTTAAAAAAAAATATTAATATTTATAAAATTTATTATTAATTTAAAATTATTTCTAAAAACTTATCCAGAATTGAAAGTATCCCCTTCTAGATCTGGATCTTTCAATATGAAATGTTTTGATTGAAATTTATTTATTTATTAACTAGAATTGAGAAAATGGGGACAATGGATGTACTTAAATTTTGACTAGCAGAAATATGCGAATTTTGTGATTTGTTATAACTGAGAGAATATATATTGTCAATTGAAAACCACTAATAAATGTTAGGAAGGAGGACTACTTACTAGTCAGAAATAATCCTTGTACTGAAAATTAATGCTTATAGAATGGCTAAATGTGCGGGTACTATTTTTGTACACGCGTTTGTAACACTAATTATATGTGAATTCAAATAATTAAAATAATCATCATATCAGATGAGAGAATATTTAAATGTAGTCATTCAGCCTAATTGTACTTCTAAAAAATAAATTATTTTGACATTTTGTCAGTTCAAGATGGGATTTGAGATACGAAAACACATAAAAAGAAAAATTAGAGTAATGTTAGATAAGCCTTACATAATGATGTGATAAGATAGGTAAGTCTTACACAATTAAATATATGACAAATCAAAAATTAACATATATTATGCCACATCATTATGAATCATATTGTGATAAATTTTTTTTTTTTTTTTAGATTTTAAACATTTTCCGAAACATAATGTACACCTAATTGTCCATAGTGTTACTAAATACACATATTCTAGAAAATGAGTAACAGAGAAAAAGCGTACAATAGTAACCCCCACTCCATTCATTCATTTTTTTTTTTTTTTTTCTTTTTTGTCGGTGAACAAGTGTCCGAGTTAATTTACAAACACTTCGACTAATTTTAAGACTCACACAAAGGGATTTGGGAATGCTGCTATGAGCAAATCACAATAGCCTCCTGTAGTGCTTCGGTGGAGGCCTGGAGGCCTTTTCTGAGTCTTTTTTGATAATCTGAACTGTTATATTGTAGAATTTATCAAGTATATTATTTATGCAAAAAAATCAAATTAATCAAAAATCTATTATCCCTTGATCAAATACTAATTATTTTTAAAAAATTATAAAGATGGAGTTAATCGTTTATTTATAATTAAATAAAAAATGTGCTCTTATTACAGAATTATAGATGTCCAATCAATTTAATTTTTTGTACAAATGATCTAATTAATAAATTTTACAATATAAATGATTCAAATTATTAAAAAAATTCAGAAAAAACCCTTACCGAAACACTATAGAAAATTACTATGAATTGCTCACAGCAACATCCCCAGTTTTCATAAAAAGCAACTCTCCGCTTCAATTAGACAAATCTCAGACAAAGTCAGGGGCGTGTCCAAGCCATCCATAACAAGCATACAAATCCATATATGGAATAGAGACAACCTATAATTGGGGGGCCACTACCTATACCAGTTTGACTGTCGTGAATGGTTTTGCTATCGACAATGACCCAAAGATCACCCACCAACCACCCATAGTTGGCTGGCATGTTACGTAGCAGTCTGAAACGCAACTTGTTTCCTTTGTCCATGCATAGTCTCTCTATACATATGACCGGCCACAGTGCCAGCCTTGGGCATAGGCCAACAAGGCCATGGCTTAGGACCCCTCAAAATAAATATAAAAAAAGCCTCCTTCTATTATCGCTTAGTATAATATATTATGTATGTTTTAAGTTAAAAAAAAATTAAAGAAGGCCGAAACTAATTTAAAATAAATTGACCTATTAAAAAATTGAAAGGTCCGTTCAAAAAAATTAACATTGTTATTGTACGAGTGCGAAATAATCTTCTTGTATAATCCTGTTGATCAAGTTTGCACTCCTCCAAACAACGTTGCTTTGCCACCTGAAAACACAAACGTGAGCTAACCGGCAGATGTGTGCCGGAAACCCCTCCGATGCCTAAGTCAGCAACTAGACAATAGACAATAAGCTTTGTGTATTCTAGAGTAAGAATTGGGATACCTGTACATAGGTCCTGCTATGAGCTTTTATAGATTCTACCCGACCCAATCCTAGTAGGACTCCAACTCTCCTTATAAGAGTCCTCCTAGGAATCACACACCATACTCACTACCAATCAAGTGAGATGGTTTGCACAATCCTAGTAGAACTCTACTCTCCTTAGTAAAGTCCTCCTAGGAATTACATTCCCAAGGATAATACATATTCTGATAACTCCTTATTCGCTACTTGTCTAAGTGAGATAGTTGCAACTCTTACTCTGGCTAGCACAAGACATAACCATGCTTACACAGCTCGGTGCTAATTAAGTCAATTTAGTCAACCTAATCTTTGAAATGACCTCCTATCGAGCTATCTTTTAGCTCGGTCCGATTCCTACAGATACCTCGGTCTACGACCGCTAGACCAAGCCACCGATAGCCCACCTTTGACCAAACCAATGCGACTAAGGACCAAGGCTACCGAGATAATTACCTCGGTCCGTAGCTCGGCCCAAGACTATACCTATCTCGGTCCATTCCAACGGACTTACTTAGCTCAGCCCAATTTATGCATAAATTACCCTCTCAATTGCCCCTTAATTCCATCTGCATAGCATGATCGGTATTATTTTCCTCCAACAGAGCTAAGAACGCCCGACTCTGCCGAGCTAGAAAACTTGTTCGGTTTGAATAAGTATTGTTAGTTGCTCAGCACGTCCTTCCACTAGTCTAGCATGTGGTGTGCCCTCATTAGCTCCGTTCTCCTATTACAACTGTCATGCCAAAAATTTAAATAGTCTCGCCTTTTTGCCTTCAACGTATATACCCTTTGAGTTTGCAATCGTACGGCAAGTCGTTCTTTCTATGTAACCGGGCTATATGTCCCACCCTTTGTAATCATCTTCCAATTAATAAAAAATTTTGATCTCTTGGCGCGGTTACTGTGTTTCTTTTTCAATGTTTTGCATCATTCCCACTGCATGTCTAGCCAAACTAATTAGCTTGGCCTTACCTAATCTTGCCGCCCTTCTTTGGTCGAGATACGCATCTCGGCTGAAGAATCCAAAAAACTTGTTGGTCAAACCTGCCAATCTACTTTGGCTGAGGTAACTATCATCCCGGCCAAAGAGTACAAAAATTTTGTTGGTCAAACCTGCCAACCTGCTTTGGCCGAGGTAACTTCCATCATGGTCAAAGAGTTCAAAAAAGTTTTGTTGGTCAAACCTGTCAATCGCCTTTACCCCCTAGTTGTGCAAGGAGTCAAAAAATTTTGTTGGTCAAACCTGCCAACCGCCTTTATCCCCCAATTATGCAAGGAATCTAGAAAGTTTTGTTGGTAAAACCTGCCAACCGTCATTCCCCCCCTCCCAGTTGTGCAAGGAATCTAGAAAGTTTTGTTGGTCAAACCTACCAACCGCCTTTGCCCCCAGTTGTGCAACGAATCTAGAAAGTTTTGTTGGTCAAACCGTGTCACGACCCAAACCCGCCCCTGTAGGTTTAGCACCGTAACCGGCCAGTAATCTGTGGATTACCAAAGGCCTCTGAACAGATTATCAAGTAATAAGGGGCTGCAGAAGCAATAAAATAAAATAGACAAGGTCCAATGAGCTGTGATAACGTACATAGGACAGAACATTTTAAAACTTATTTATATAGACATAAACAAGCCAGTCAAGGACACCAATATTTACAAAATAATTACACCCCAAGACCTGTCCTTACAACATATACAGAGACTAGCATGAATACAAAACATCCATGGCATTAAACTTCGATAGGAACCTCCTCGGAGGCACAACGGTTGGCTGACAAAAACAGTACAGAAGGCCGTCAACTCTGACCCTGGTCAAGTGCCGGCTCACCTACATATATAAGAGAAACTGTGAGCGAAAGCCCAGTAAATAATAACAGAGTAAAGGGGTTATATGAATGATGTCCAGCACAAGTTAGAATCCATCATTTAAATCAGAGCATAATCAGACTTCAAACAGAAACAGATTCATATACATTTTCATATTTAGATTTTGCATAAGATCATACGTGGTACACCCATTAGCTATCAGATCGGATTGGTCCAGAGACCCACATACATAATTAGTACCAACGACCATAAAGGTCCATAACTTGCGCGCAAGTAGCCATGGTGTTGTTACCCCCAGGCAAGAGCCACGTGCAAATTGGTCGCGGTATTGTTACCCCCGGGCGAGGGCCACATGCAGATTGGCCACAGTATTGTTACCCCCGGGCGAGGGTCACGTGAACTAAGGGTGCCACAAATACTTTTCAGAAAATTGGACATTCATTCATCATTCGTAAGATAGCATTTCAGAAAACATATTATACCGAACCAGACAGAAAATACATAGGTTAAACATAACTTTACAGAGTTATTACTCATAGTGGGCCTTGAGACAGACAGACGAAGTAAACTTGGTCAAACGGTACGTGGCACGTGACCTACATAACACATAACAAATGCACACTTGAAACACACAATCTAATTGCACAAAACTTATTTTATTGGCCCTTAGTGTGTTTCTAATTCCTTATCCTCATTATGGGGTCTAAAACATGGCCTAGGAATGCCTAAGATGGAATGAGGATGCAAAGATGCCTTGGAAAACATTTTTCAAAACATGCTGAAAACAAGGGACTCGCTCGAGCGTGGCTTTCTTCACTCGAGTGAGCTTGCCAAAATAGAGGGGTCGCTCGAGCGTAGACTCCTTCACTCGAGTGGTCTGTAAAAAATGCAAAAGTACTGGTTGTTGAAATTTTACGCTCGATGCCTACTCGATGCTCGCTCGAGCGTGAGACACAGCTCTTCGCTCGAGGGTAGGTCTCATTGCTCGAGCGTGCGTCTGCGTGCACCAAAAACCTGAGAGCTTGTAATTTACGCTCGAGCCACCATTCTTTCGCTCGAGCGTAGCTCTGAACAAACAATGGTTGCTCGAGCATGGAATCCTTTGCTCGAGCGAGGAAGCCAAATTCTGGAATTTCCATATTTGCCTCCCAAGCTCAAACCAAGTATTCAACACCTCAAAACTCGACCTCTTGGGCCCATTTTCTGGAAAACACTTGTAAACTCATAGTATAAGGTGTTTCAAAGATCAATTTGTAAAATCAAAACCCAAGGGTGAGTCAATTGAACACAATTTCAAATAAAATCTCAAGAACAAAACTTGAATGTAACATGCAAAACCAAACCCTCCAAAACATGATCAAACTTGATAATTTGATGGACAACAAGATAAATGGCCACAATGTGAGTGAAATTAATACATGCATGGAAGAAGTCTTAGAATTCAAACTCAAAACATGGAAATTTATGCATGCATGCATGAATGGACTCTCAAAACCACACTTTGAGCTAAATCTTGACTTCAACTACCAATTTCACCAAGAACCTAGCAAGAACAACCCCCATTCATAAATAAAAGGATGAATTCACTACCTTTAGGTCTTCAATTTCAAGTGTGGGAGCTTAAACATGCAATCCTCCTTCAATTCTCCTATATGCCAAGCCCAATCTCTAGATGGATTCAAGTTTCTCTCACTCTCCCTCTATCCCACGGTTTGGACAAGAAAAATGGCTAAGGAGAGTGTAAGAAAGTTGGTCTCAATTCAAGTCACTAAGTGGCATAAGTGTAATAATTCAAACTAGTGTAATTTAATGTTATTTAATCCAATTTAATCATACCGAATCACTTTTTAATTAAACCTACCAAAAAACTCTATAAATCCTAATTAGTACATAACACAAGTCAATTTCTGATTCGAACGCCGATAAGGCTTTCAATTCGCAGTTTAAAGTCAAAGACATGAACAGATCATTTTATGGAAAACAGATAGAAACACATAAATAATGCAATACACATGCAAATAAATCCCAAATCCTTCCTAAATTACTGTTAAGCATAATTAATCATGAATTAACATTAATCGGAGGTCGGGGTCATTACAGTTTTTCCCCCTTAAAAGAGTTTAGTTCTCCAAACTCGAATTACCTTCATTCTGAATCAACATTGGGTCCAATGGGAACAATTCTAGATATCTCTTGATCATGTCTTCCTCGGTTTCCCAAGTTGCATAGGTTCCTCCTTGGTTTTGCCAATCAACTTTTACCAACGGTATTTCTTTATTTCTCAACCTTTTGATCCGGCAATTCACAATCTGGATAGGTCTTTCCTCATAAGTGTAGTCATCTTTCAAAAGCACATGTGTCAGTTCGATGACGTGTAGTGGATCCCTCAAATATTCTCATAGCATCGATACGTGAAAGACATTATGCATGTGTTCCATTACTGGAGGTAAGGCTACCCGATACGATACGGATCGATCTTTTCGAGGACTTCATAAGGTCCAACATATCTTGGAGCCAATTTTCCCTTAACACCAAATCGAGTTTGACCCTTCATTGGGGTCACCTTTATAAACACGTGGTCCCCAACTTCATATTCCCTATCTCTTCTTCGAACATCGGCATAGCTTTTCTGCCGACTCTGTGCAGTTTTCAAGCGTTGCTGGATCAGTTTTACTTTCTCAGTTGTTTCTTGCACAAGTTCCAGTGCCAACAAAGGTCTATCACCTACTTCAGCCCAACATAGCGGAGATCGACATTGTCTTCCATACAAAGCTTCATAAGGAGCCATTCCAATGCTTGAATGGTAACTGTTGTTGTACACAAATTCGACTAATGGCAAATAGGCCTCCCAATTCCCTTGGAAGTCTAACACACACATTCTGAGCATATCCTCCAGAGTTTGGTTCGTTCGTTCAGTTTGGCCATCTATCTGTGGGTGATAGGCACTGCTCAGTCTCAATTCAGTCCCAAAAGCCTGTTACAAACTCTGCCAGAATCTCGATACAAACTTTGAGTCCCTGTCAGACACAATAGATACTGGCACTCCATGCAATCTCACAATTTCAGTCATATAGATATTAGCCAATTTATTAGCATTATAAATAGTTTTGACAGGCAGAAAATTGGCAGACTTAGTTAAATGGTGAACTATAACCCAAATAGAGTCCATACCTCGAGAAGAACGAGGCAATCCCACAATGAAGTCCATGGTCATGTGCTCCCATTTCCATTCCGGTATTGGGAGTGGTTGTAGCAAACCAGCGGGTCATTGATGCTCACCTTTAACCTGTTGGCAATGTAGACATCTAGCCATAAAGTCTGCAATACTCTTTTTCATTCCTGGCCACCAAAAATTCTGTTTCAAATTATGATACATCTTCGTGTTCCCCGGATGCATAGCAAATTTACTACTGTAAGCTTCGGACATAACACGTTTCCTCAAATCACAACAGTCGAGCACACAAAGACGGTTTTGAAATTTCAGCACACCATTCTCAAACACAAATCCTGGCCTTGGCTTCGAATCAAGTTCCTCTATGATCTTTTTCAAGTATTCATCTTCACATTGTTTTTGTTTGATCTCATCAACTCTGGCCCTGGTCAAGTGCCGGCTCACCTACATATATAATATAAACTGTGAGCGAAAGCCTAGTGAATAATAACAGAGTAAAGGGGTTATATGAATGATGTCCAGCACAAGTTAGAATCCATCATTTAAATCAGAGCATAATCAGACTTCAAACAGAAACAAATTCATATACATTTTCATATTCAGATTTTGCATAAGACCATACGTGGCACACCCATTAGCTATCAGATTAGATTGGTCCAGAGACCCACATACATAGTTGGTACCAACGACCATAAAGGTCCATAACTTGTGCGCAAGTAGCCATGGTATTGTTACCCCCCAGGCAAGGGCCACGAGCAGATTGGTCGCGATATTGTTACCCCCGGGCGAGGGCCACATGCAGATTGGCCGCAGTATTTTTACCCCTGGGCGAGGGCCACGTAAACTAAGGGTGCCACAAATACTATTCAGAAAATTGGACATTCATTCATCATTCGTAAGATAGCATTTCAGAAAACAGATTATACCGAACCAGACAGAAAAGACATAGGTTAAACATAACTTTACAGAGTTATTACTCACAGTGGGCCTTGAGACAGACAGATGAAGTAAACTTGGTCAAACGGTACGTGGCACGTGACCTACATAACACATAACAGATGCACACTTGAAACACACGATCTAATTGCACAAAACTTATTTTATTGGCCCTTAGTGTGTTTCTAATTCTTTATCCTCATTATGGGGTCTAAAACATGGCCTAGGAATGCCTAGGATGGAATAAGGATGCAAAGATGCCTTAGAAAATATTTTTTAAAACTTGCTGAAAACAGGGGTCTCGCTCGAGCATGGCTTTCTTCACTCGAGCGAGCTTGCCAAAACAGAGGGGTCGCTCGAGTGTAGACTTCTTCACTCGAGCGGTCTTTAAAAAATGTAAAAGTACTAGTTGTTGAAATTTTACGCTCGATGCCTGCTCAATGCTTGCTCGAGCGTGAGACGCAGCTCTTCGCTCGAGCGTAGGTCTCATCGCTCGAGCGTGCATCTGTGTGCATCAAAAACCTGAGAGCTTGCAATTTACGCTCGAGCCACCATTCTTTCGCTCGAGCGTGGCTCTGAACAAACGATGGTCGCTCGAGCGTGGAATCCTTCGCTCGAGCGAGGAAGCCAAATTCTGAAATTTCCAGATTTGCCTCCCAAGATCAAACCAAGTATTCAACACCTCAAAACTCGACCTCTTGGGCCCATTTTCTGGAAAACACTTGTAAACTCATAGTATAAGGTGTTTCAAAGATCAATTTGTAAAATCAAAGCCCAAGGGTGAGTCAATTGAACACAATTTCAAATAAAATCTCAAGAACAAAACTTGAATGTAACATGCAAGAATCTCCTTGAAACCAAACCCTCCAAAACATGATCAAACTTGATAATTTGATGGACAACAAGATAAATGGCCACAATGTGAGTGAAATTAATACATGCATGGAAGAAGTCTTAGAATTTAAACTCAAAACATGAAAATTTATGCATGCATGCATGAATGGACTCTCAAAACCACACTTTGAGCTAAATCTTGACTTCAACTACCAATTTCACCAAGAACCTAGCAAGAACAACCCCCATTCATAAATAAAAGGATGAATTCACTACCTTTAGGTCTTCAATTTCAAGTGTGGGAGCTTAAACATGCAATCCTCCTTCAATTCTCCTATATGCCAAGCCCAATCTCTAGATGGATTCAAGTTTCTCTCACTCTCCCTCTATCCCACGGTTTGGACAAGAAAAATGGCTAAGGAGAGTGTAATAAAGTTGGTCTCAATTCAAGTCACTAAGTGGCATAAGTGTAATAATTCAAACTAGTGTAATTTAATGTTATTTAATCTAATTTAATCATACAGAATCACTTTTTAATTAAACCTACCATAAAACTCTATAAATCCTAATTAGCACATAACATAGGTCAATTTCTGATTTGAACGCAGATAAGGCTTTTAATTCGCAGTTTAAAGTCAAAGACATTAATAGATCATTTTATAGCAAACAGATAGAAACACATAAATAATGCAATACACATGCAAATAAATTCCAAATCCTTCCTAAATTACTGTTAAGCATAATTAATCATGAATTAGCATTAATCAGAGATCGGGGTCATTACAAACCGGCCAACCGCCTTTGCCCCCCAGTTATGCAAGGAGTCTAAAAA
This sequence comes from Camellia sinensis, assembly GCF_055761805.1. Lineage (NCBI taxonomy): Eukaryota > Viridiplantae > Streptophyta > Magnoliopsida > Ericales > Theaceae > Camellia > Camellia sinensis. The sequence continues at coordinate 63,750,826 of NC_138974.1, forward strand.
ACTTTGTTGGTCAAACTTGCAAACCACCTTTGTCCCTCAATTGTGCAAGGAATCTAGAAAGTTTTGTTGGTCAAACCTGCCAACCGCCTTTGCCCCCCAGTTGTGCAAGGAATCTAAAAAGTTTTGTTGGTCAAACCTGCCAACCGCCTTTGCCCCCCAGTTGTGCATGGAGTCTAAAAAACTTTGTTGGTCAAACCTGCCAACCGCCTTTGCCCTCCAGTTGGGCAATGATTTTTGCATGGTCGGTCCTTCTTGTCGACCGTGTTAACTTTTGCCAAAGGTGTTTTGTCCAACCTCGTTATTGTGTCGGACTCTGTCTTAGTGCGCATCCCATCTTCCTCTACCAAGATGTGTTGATGCACTCTTTCCATCAAGGCTTCCATAGTAAGAGGTGGCGTCATTGTCATTCAATCCCTTAATTTATTGCCAGCCGACAAACCTTGTTTGTATTGTGCGATAACTAGGTTTGTGGGGCAATCTCCAATATGATTAAAAGTCTCCCAATACCGGTTATTGTAAGACCTCAATGTTTCCTTCTCGCCCATTTTTATGGTGAGAAGCTGGTCAATCTCCACTGGCGTCTTGGTGTTTGTTCTGAATTTGGTCACAAATACCTCCGCTAGTTACGCCCATGAAGCTATGTTGCTTTCTGGCAACCTTTCAAACCATGTTAAACCCATGTCGCCAAGGCTAGAAGGAAACAGGATACACATCAGAGCCTCGTTTCGCCGATACACGGTCATAACCTGGCAAAAGTGGCTCAAGTGCATGTAGGGGTCTGACTTCCCTTCATAAGTAGTGAATTTATGGTGGTAGAAGCCAGAGGGTAATGGTGCATTCTCTATCGCTGGAATGAATAGTGAGCTCTGCAACCTTGCTAACGCTTTATCTGCCAGTTCATATGCACGACGCGGCTCTAGCATTCCAACCTCAACACTCCCATGTGTTCTAGGAGCCAACCGTTGTAATACAGAGACTCTGCGAGGGTCGCGGGTTTGAGTGTCTTCTCTCCTTCGAGCCCTTTCTTCAAGCATTGTCCGTAGGTCCGCCAACCTAGGCAACTCCGTGTGCGTAGATGTCGTTTGGTGTGAATGTGTTGGCCGATAGCTACTTCCTTCTGTGTAAGACCTTTCAGTCCTTCTTCTCTTAAACCTGGAGTAACGAGTCCTGGAAGTCCTCGATTGTGCATCGCCTGACCTGAAGCTTCTAATTTTCAGCTTGTGATGGTGTGACTTGTCTGTCACGATCTTTTGAGTAGCGAAGGTGCGCCCTGCTCTTGCCCACCTCTTATTCCGCCGCTCCTTTTCTCTTTATCTAGCGCTTCATAGTCTCCATGTCTGCCGCCATCCTCCGTATCAATTCGTCTTGCTCCTTTACCCGATCTTCTAGAACTTGAGGATCCAATATTCGCCTCTACCTTTCAGAGCTTTGGGAGCGACGAGGACTAGAGCCCCGTCTTTCACAGGTATCCCTCCGCGGGTTCCATCGCTGGGGATCTAACTCTACCATGGGCAGAATAAAAGGTAAGCCTTCGCGCCTTCCGCCCCCCTCCGAGGTTTGCCTATTAATGGCAGAGTGTGGTAAGTCTTCATTGTGCGCCATTGAAATCAGTTAAAAGAGAACTTAATCAAGAGGTTCGTTCTTTGTGATTGCAATTCCCACAGACGGCGCCAATTGTACGAGCGTGAATTAATCTTCTCGTATAATCCTGTTGATCAAGTTTGCACTCCTCCAAACAACGTTGCTTTGCCACCTGAAAACACAAGCGTGAGCTAATCGGCGGGTGTGTGCCAAAAACCCCTCTGATGCCTAAGTCAGCAACTAGACAATAGACAATAAGCTCTGTGTATTCTAGAGTAAGAATTAGGATACCTGTACATGAGTCCTGCTATGAGCTTTTATAGATTCTGCCCGACCCAATCCTAGTAGGATTCCAAATCTCCTTATAAAAGTCCTCATAGGAATCACACACCCTACTCACTACCAACCAAGTGAGATGGTTTGCACAATTCTAGTAGAACTCTACTCTCTTTAGCAGAGTCCTCCTAGGAATTACATTCCTAAGGATAATGCATATTCTGATAACTCCTTACTTACTACTTGTCTAAGTGAGATAGTTGAAACTCTTACTCTGGCTAGCACAAGACATAACTGTGCTTACACAGCTCTGTGCTAATTAAGTCAATTTAGTCAACATAATCTTTGGAATGACCTTCTGCCGAGCTATCTTTTAGCTCGGTCCGATTCCCACAGATACCTCGGTCTACGAATGCTAGACCAAGCCACTGATAGCCCACTTTTTACCAAACCAATGCGACTAAGGACCAAGGCTACCGAGATAATTACCTCGGTCCACGGCTCAGCCCAAGACTATATCTATCTCGATCCATTCCAACGGACTTACATAGCTCGGCCCATTTTATACATAAATTACCCTCTCAATTATCCATTGAAAATAAACCCAAAAAAAAGGGTCCTCCTATTATAGTTTATTGTAATATATTAGGTATATTTTAAGTCTAAAAAAAAAAATTAATAAAGAGCCAAACTAACTTAAAATAAATTGATCCATTAAAAAATTGAAAGGCCCATTTAAAATAATTAGCGTTGTTATCCATTGAAAATGATTTTACAAAAAAATTAGATTATGCAAGTATAATTGATTTATTTGCTTCTAAAAATACAAAAAAAAACGAGGATCAAGCGATACTTATTAATTGTTATAATGTAATACTAAGTATTTTTTGTGATTTTAACATATTTTTTTGTCTTTTATCTTTATTTTTTTCATTCAATAAAAAAAAATGTACAAGACTCTAAAATTTTTTTAATTAATTATTAACTTTGAGCCCAAAAATTTTTGGCCGGACTTGAGTGGCCAAATACTTTTTGGTGAGTGGTCCCGAATTCTCTATATAAAGGTTGACTTTGGGACCTGCTTTTGCCCATCACTTGGCTGACTAGTTGGGTAGTCTAGCTAACAGATTCTAACCCTTTGGTTGTTTTAGGAGAAAATATTTTTCGTATTTTCTATTTTTTTAATATCATAAAAATAAAAGTGAATGAGAAATATTTTGTGTGATCAATGAAAGATAAGTTTATTTAGATAAAAAAAAAATTACTTTTTAAAATATAAAAAATATTTTTTCAACTAAACTCTTACCAATATCACCATACTTCTACTATCACTCTTAGCTCCACCGCCACACCACCATTACCATGGCCACCACCGCCACCACTATTGCCATCATTGCCATTGCCACGCCACCACTTTTACCTCCACCTTCACCACTACAAAAAATTAAAGTTTTAGAGACCAAAATTTAAGGATAAAATTATTTTTTTAGAATCAAATATTTTTGTTGCGAAAAGTATCATCATTATATTTTTAGAAATGAAAATTGAAAATTAGTGATGAATTACTATCTTTTTGAGGCCAAATTTTTTGTTTAAAAAAAATAAGCCTTTTTAAAACCAAATTATTATGTCCTTAAAAGTGTATTTATTAGTGACATTTTTAAAATTGTCGTTAAAAGTTATATTTTTGACTTTTCAAGACGATCTTTCAGCGACTATCCTCACGATAATTTCTAAATGTCCTATGCAATAAAATTTTTACTTTTAGAGACCAAAAATTTAATTTCTAAAACTTTTATATGTTATAGTGTACTTTCGTCTTGCCACTATCACCACCAAACATAAAAAAATATTTTATGTTAAAATATATGTTTTCCGTTCAAACAAATAAAGCTTAAGTAATTATTTTAATAGCCTTAAAATATTATTTGACATTCTTTAGTGTTGACCCAATTTTATTAGATAGTATACTCAAAATAATTATTGAAAATTGAAATAACCAAAAGTCTTTCTAAATAAATAAATAAATAATGGGATGCGACTATTAGTTAAAATAATAATCGAAAATGAAAAAAATAATCAAAAATATAAAGTGCCTCAATCAAAATAATAATATAAAGTGCCTCAATCAAAATAATAAAAATCATAAAATACACCAATTTTCCGACAGGATGAGTATTAAGGCTTGCCTTCAAGGATGTGTGACTACCACTGCCCCATACCAATCTTTCTCTCACCAAAATGGTTCAGTTTGTGATCAGTTAGCCCTCTTCTTCCTAGGAACCTTTCATGCCACCCATTGACTTCTACTCTTCCTCACTTTCACATTTCCAAACAGTTCTTCATCAGCCACACTTACCAACTCAACAGACAAATTAGCATTACTCAACTTCAAATCACACATAATTGAAGATCCTGAAGGAGTCTTATCCTCGTGGAACACCTCTCTCCATTTCTGCAACTGGGTTGGTGTCACATGTTCCCTCAAACACCAAAGAATCACCAGATTAGACCTCCAAGCCCATCAGCTCACCGGAACCATCTCTCCGGCCATCGGAAATCTCTCATTCCTCCGATCCCTCGACCACGGCGACAACGCATTCCATGGCGAAATCCCCCTAGAACTCAGCCACCTGTCCAGGCTTCAAAACCTCAACTTGAGCTTCAATTTCTTGACGGGTACAATCCCCGCCAACCTGTCTCGATGTTCTGACCTTGCAAATCTTCTGTTAGACCATAACTACCTTGTAGACCACATTCCTCCTCAACTCGGCTCACTCTCCAACCTCGTACTGCTGTACCTTAAAAACAACAATCTTACAGGCACTGTCCCGGGTACAATTGGAAACCTCACGTCTCTCCAAGAACTATACTTGTCGTATAATTACAATCTGGAGGGAGAATTACCAGACTCCATGTCCCAAATGCGGAGTCTAACGATGCTCGGATTGTTGGTAAACAGACTGTCGGGATTATTTCCTCACTCGCTTTACAATCTTTCGTCGCTCGAGCTCATATCTTTATCCTTCAACAAGTTCACTGGTAATCTCAGACCCAACATTGGGGTTGTTTTTCCCAATCTCCGGAATCTTTATGTGGGGATATATTTTCTGAGTACCAATATGTAGCAAGGTGACGCCGACGTGTCAGCCGAGGTGCCACGTGTCTTGGTCGTTGTGCCGAGGTCATCTCGGCTAGGCCGAGGTTGCCTCCGAAGATATCGGAATCCGAGATAAGCGAATAAGGGACAAGAGTCCTAGAATGAAGAGGGAACTCAACTTGGATATGGACAAGAGTCCTAGAGAAAAGAGAAGACTTCTGCTAAGATAAGGATAAAGCTTTTAGGGAGTTTATCTTTATCTCTTGAGGAATCCAAAGTAAGTACTAAATTGAAGTCCATAGAAGTCAGGCTTCTAGTAGGACTTGGATTAAGTAAACTATAAAAGAGAGGCACCTCCGTGGGTCTAAGGTACGCAGTTTTATACTCAAGCTTGTGAGTTTAGCACTTGATTATCTTTGAGAGATATACTGACTTGATCGTCGGAGTGTCCCCGGGTGGAAGAGCCACCGCCAGAGCCTTTTCTTTCTGTCGCAGGTTCACTGAAGCCATCTATTCTACCGGTGCTCTCCAGCTGATTACTAGGTGGGTAGTGTGGTCAGAAAATCACCCACACAATTTGGCGTCGTCTGTGGGAATCTTAGAAGAATAGATGGCCAGTGACGGACAGAGGGAAAACATTGGGGGCGACACTCCTGCTAGGAATGGCAGACCAATTGATCTTGACGTTGAAGGAGACAACCACAGTACAGAAAATCATGACCAGGGTCACGGAGAGAAAGACGTCGGCCAGGAGGGCGATACTTCGAAGCGAACAGACCAAAGCAAATATTATAACGAAGATAACCTTCAGGTATGGAGGGATAGGTGCCTACGGAGAGATGAGGAGGTAAAAGACTTGGCAAACAAGTTGATAGACCTACAGTCGGTGGTCAACTTCATGATGCAAAACAATGTTATGCAGCCACCATACCCGCTGCAAGATACCCCGATGCAGGCAATTAACACCCAAAAGGGAGGAAGAAAAGCAATCCCCGAAGCCCCTCAGCATACCAGGAGTGGAAGGCACTCACACCGACCTTCCAGGGAAATCAGACGAGAAGAGCCAAGGCAAGAAGAGTCCCGAAGGACATATCGAATGAAGGATCCAGGGCATAAAGAACATCGGCATGTTCAAGGGTAAACACTCTGCTTTGACACAACCCATGGAGAAAGATCGAAACGGGCCCACCACGAGGCCGAAAGTAGTGTGCCAAAAAGATTGAAGTCCAGAGACAGCCGAGCTCCAAGTAGGAGTAAGGAAGACTTGAGGGATTACCTCAAAAGGAGGCAGCAGAATGTTGAAGCCGAGGTGACATCCCCAGTTAAGCCGAGAACACCGTTCTCGGTGGAACTGGACAAATTTGAAGCACCAAAGAGATTCAGTATGCCAAGGTTCCAAATTTATGATGGTAAGTCAGATCCCAACTTTCATGTTGGACTATACCTGAACTCAATGGCATTATATAGTGGGAACGAGCCGTTGCTCTGCAAAGTATTTCCCACATCCTTTGGGGAAATTGCATCTGATTGGTTCCATAAACTACCGAAGGAAAGCGTAAAGACATGGGAAGGTCTGGCCGAGATGTTTGTGGCCAGGTTTGTAACGAACAAATTACAGCCCTTGAGGGTCGACGCCTTGATGGCTTTAAGAATCACCAAGGAAGAAGGCCTTAGGGCCTACGCGAAGAGGTACTACAAGGTGTTCAATCGAATACCCGAATGCAACCAAGAAGTGGCGGTCGTGTCTTTCAAGAACGGCCTGAAAGATGACTGCCCACTACGGAAGTCTTTGGCAAAAACATTGCCAAAAAGCATGGAGGAACTCATGGCGAGAATCGAGAAGTACGCCAGAGCCGAGGAAGATACGTCGGGAAACAAAGAGATGAAGCAGGAGAAGGGAAACGGCTCGCCGAAGCGAGGCCGAGGTACTAACGGGCCGACCAAACAAGAAACAGAATTGAAGGGTAAACAGGCAGTGACGACGGTGTTCCGAATCCCTATCCATAAAGTTCTGGACCAAATACGAAATCAACCCTATTTCAGGGCACCGGCAAGAGCACCAGGGAAATTTATGGGAAGAAACATTGGTAGGCGCTGTGCTTACCATAATGAAGAAGGACACCCAACTCAGGGTTGCAGAGCCTTAAAAGCACACTTAGAAGACCTAGTAAGGCAAGGCCATCTAAGGGACCTTGTTGATGAGGCCAGGACGAGAGAAGAACAGGCAAGATTGCCTCAAGCACCAGCAGCACCGCCTCCCCCAGCACAGCAACCACAAGCAGGAGGACCACGGGTGGTTAATGTAATCCACTCAAAGGTGAACGAAAGCGACATTCGGGGAGAAACCCAAAGAGTAAAACACCTGCAGCACGTGAACCAGGTCGGATACAAAAGACCACAGCCTGAAGAATGCCAAGGACCGATGATAACTTTCACTGAAGCCGACCTGGAGTTGGTCCAACATCTGCATAATGATGCCTTGGTAGTATCCCTCCAGGTTGGGGAATGCCAAGTGAAACGCATCCTGATAGATCAAGGCAGCTCTTGTGACATCATGTACATCAGATGTTACAAGGAGCTGGGCCTTCACCCTGACGACCTGGAACAATCCAGCAACCCTATGGTCGACTTCAATGGAACGCCGACTTTGCCACTAGGCGCAGCAAACGTGGAAGTACAAGCTGGTACTAAAAAGATCAAGACAGAATTTATGGTAATTGACACACCCTCACCATATAACATCATCTTGGGAAGACAATGGTTGCATGCAATGGGGGCAGTTCCCTCGACACTGCATCAACTACTACGGTTCCCAACAGAGCATGGGATTGAAGAAGTCAGAGGAGATCAACTACAGGCAAAAACTTGCTCCATGGCAGCAATGAAGACCACTTGCAGCATTCGAAAGCCAAAAGAGGCAGAGATTGAAGACGAGGACATGGAGGTCCTAGAAGATGTCGGCAAGGAGCCAACTGAAAAGAGTGAAGAGACACTAAAGAAAATCCTTGTCCAGGAGGGCGACGAAGAACGCTTCTTTCTTCTTGGCTCAGGCTTAGCCGAAGAAGAGGAAAGAGAACTGGAAGATTTTGTGAGAGCCAACATTGAGGTGTTCGCCTGGACACCTTACGAGATACCTGGAATTGACCCCGAGGTCACTTGCCACAGACTGAATGTCGACAGGTCGGCAAAACCTGTGATTCAATGAGCCAGAAGACCGACGTTGATGCACGTCAAAGCAGTAGAAGAAGAAGTAAATAGACTTCTGGAGGCCAAGGCCATCCGAGAAGTTCACTACCCAACTTGGCTATCCAACACAGTAGTGGTAAAGAAGAAGAACGGCAAATGGAGGGTTTGTGTAGACTTTACCAGCCTCAACAAAGCCTGCCCTAAAGACAGCTTTCCTCTGCCTAAGATTGACTAGCTCATAGACGCTACTTCAGGGCATGAAAGGATGAGTTTTCTAGATGCATACAGAGGGTACCACCAGATTGCCATGTACCCTCCAGACGAGGAGAAAACCGCGTTCATCACCCCTAAAGGCCTCTACTGTTACAAGGTAATGCCTTTTGGGTTGAAAAACGCAGGAGCAACTTACCAAAGGTTAGTAACAAAAATGTTCAAACACCTGATTGGCAAAACGGTAGAAGTCTACATCGATGACATGGTCGTGAAGACCAAGGAATCTAAGGGTCATCTTGCCGACCTAAAAGAGGTCTTTGATATACTCAAAACATACCGGCTCCGACTCAACGCATCTAAGTGCGCGTTTGGAGTTGGATCAGGTAAGTTTTTAGGGTATCTGATAATGAGAAAGGGCATTGAGGCCAGCCCAGACCAAATCAAGGCCATCCTAGAGCTGCAGAGCCCAACGTCGGCAAAACAAGTTCAGATGCTTACTGGAAGGGCCGCAGCCCTAAACAAATTCATCAGCAAAAGCTCAGATAAATGCAGACCCTTCTTCAACCTGGTGAAAAAAGCCACAGACTTTCTGTGGAAAGAAGAATGCGAAGTTGCTTTAACCGACCTAAAGAAGTACTTGACCACAACTCCGGTTCTCTCCAACCCAGAACCAAGGGAAGAACTGTTTTTGTACTTGGCAGTTTCAGAACACGCAGTAAGTGCAGTACTAATCCGAGAAGAAAAATGAGAGCAAAAGGCTGTTTATTATGTTAGTAAAACCTTGGCCGATGCAGAAACAAGGTATCTACCACTGGACAAATTAATGCTAGCCTTAGTAATGGCTTCAAAGAAGTTGAACCATTACTTTCAGGCGCACAAGATTGTGGTCCTAACAGAGCACCCACTGAAGTCTTTGTTGTAACATGGAGAATTAACAGGAAGGATAGCAAGATGGGCAGTAGCCCTAGGCCAGTATGACCTGGAGTTCAGGCCACGAACAGCAATTAAAGGCCAAGTTTTGGCCGACTTCGTGGCAGAATTCACACCTGAAACCATCGAACATCGGGCTCCGTTGAGCCAGGATGAGCATTGTCCCAGCAAGCAAAAAGAATCCCAGCCTAGGGCAAAAGAACAAAGGAAGGAAAAACTTAGACCCTGCAGCATCTACATCGGCGATTCATTCAGACTGTTCGTTGATGGAAGTTCAAACCGACAAGGAGCGGGGGTAGGAGTACTGCTAATATCTCCAAATGGAGAAATAATAGAACAGTCCATCCGTTTGGGGTTCAAGGCCTCAAACAACGAAGCGGAATACGAAGCATTAATTGCAGGGCTAAAACTGGCAGCGGCAGCAGAAGCAGATGAGGTAATAGTTTCTTGTGATTCACAACTTATTGTTAACCAGTCCACAGGTGAATTTGCAGCCAGGGACGAAAGGATGTCGGCATATGCAAAAGAGGTCATCAGATTGGCAGCCCTATTTCAGAACTGCCGACTACTCCAAGTTAGCCGAGATGACAACACCCACGCCGACGCGTTAGCTAACCTGGCAAGTTCAATGCAGATTGGAAAAACAAGGACAATTATGATCAACTTTATGTCGGGCCCAAGCATAGAACCAGAGAACACAGAGCAGCAAGCAATGTGTGTGGACATGGGCCAAGCTGGATGGATGCAATTGTTGCATTCCTAAAAGAAGGAAAGCTGCCAGAAGATCGTAAGGAGGCACACAAAGTCAGACTGAAATCGGCAAGATTCTGTCTGACAGAAGATGGACACCTCTACAGAAGGTCCTTCACTGGACCACTTTTAAGGTGCGTACACCCTTTACAGGTTGAAGATTTCCTGTATGAAATTCATGAAGGAATTTGTGGAAGCCGTGCTGGGGGCAGATCATTAGCCCACAGGACCATTACCCAGGGGTATTGGTGGCCCTACATGCAGAAGGATGCTGAAGCCTACGTAAAGAAGTGTGAACAATGCCAAAAGTTTGCACCTTTGATACATCAGCCAGCTGCTGACCTAAACCCAGTGTCCAGCCCTTGGCCGTTTGCCCAATGGGGCATGGATCTGGTTGGAAAACTTCCCCAGGCAACCGGGCAGAGAAAATACTTGCTGGTGGCAACAGATTACTTTACAAAATGGATAGAGGCAGAACCTCTTACCAAAAATCCGAGATGTGGAGGTCAAGAACTTTATATAGAGAAACATCATCACCAGATTTGGGATTCCAAGAGCAATAGTTGCCGACAACGAAACACAGTTTGACAGCAAACTCATCAAGAACTTTTGTGCGAAATTCAAGATCAAGAATTACTTTTCAACACCAAGTTTTTCCCAAAGTAATGGACAAGCAGAAGCATTCAACAAAGTAATCTTGGATGGAATAAAGAAGAAGTTACAGGCAGCAAAAGGAAAGTGGGTAGACGAATTGCCCAACGTACTTTGGACATATCGGACTACGCCGAGGAGATCAACAGGGGAATCCCCCTTTGCCATGGCTTATGACACAGAAGCAGTCATCCCATTGGAGATCAGCATCCCAGGGATCAGAACCCAGGGAGTAGAGAATGGCACCAATGATATAATCTTAGCCCAAAATCTGGATCTTTTGGAAGAACGAAGAGAGAAAGCTACAATTCAGCTCGCAGTATACCAGCAACAGCTTGCTAGAGCTTACAACAAGAAAGTCAATCCAAGAGATTTTCAAATCAGCGACCTAGTCCTAAGAAAAGTCGTCGGCAACAAGAAAGATCCCAGAGAGGGCAAGCTTGGCCCAAACTGGGAAGGACCCTACAGAATTATTTCGGTATTAGGCAATGGAGCTTATCTGCTTGAAGATAACAAGGGCAAAGCACTGCCAAGACCTTGGAATACTTGTAATTTGAAATTCTTCTATCAGTAGATGTGCAGAATTTTTGGCCGATGTCATCAATAAAATCTTTTTCCTTTTTCTTTAAAACACATATGATTGATAAAATTACATATTGGTGTTTTTTGAGACATGAATAATAAGAACCCAAGTAGAACTCAGGTTCACATTGGGGGCAAAGAGAAGACAAAGATTATTCCTTAATTCACTTATTGAAATTTGTAGCAATTTACAAGTTGGAATTAAGCCGATTCCTTATCTTCACTTGTTGAAATTTGTAGCAATTTACAAGTCGAAGTTAAGCCAAGATTATTCCTTAATTCACTTGTTGAAATTTGTAGCAATTTATAAGTTGGAATTAAGCTAATTCCTTATCTTCACTTGTTGAAATTTGTAGCAATTTACAAGTCGAAGTTAAGCCGAGATTATTCCTTAATTCACTTGTTGAAATTTGTAGCAATTTACAAGTTGGAATTAAGCTGATTCATTATCTTTACTTGTTGAAATTTGTAGCAATTTACAAGTCAAAGTTAAGCCGAGATTATTCCTTAATTCACTTGTTGAAATTTGTAGCAATTTACAAGTTAGAATTAAGCTGATTCCTTATCTTCATTTGTTGAAATTTGTAACAATTTACAACTCGAAATTAAGCCGAGATTATTCCTTAATTCACTTGTTGAAATTTGTAGCAATTTACAAGTTTGAATTAAGCTGATTCCTTATCTTCACTTGTTGAAATTTGTAGCAATTTTCAAGTCGAAGTTAAGCCGAGATTATTCCTTAATTCACTTGTTGAAATTTGTAGCAATTTACAAGTTGGAATTAAGCTGATTCCTTATCTTCACTTGTTGAAATTTGTAGCAATTTACAAGTCGAAGTTAAGCCGAGATTACTGTTTCTCTTCACTTGTTGAAATTTGTAGCAATTTACAAGTCGAAGTGAAACCGAGGTTATAGTTTGCACACTTATAGCAATCTACAGGTTGGTCCAACCAAAGAAGATGCTTAACACTTGTTGAAATTTGTAGCAATTTACAAGATAACGTTAAGCCAACATGTGATCATCTGTTGAAATTTGCAGCAATTTACAGGTTGAGGTAAAAGCTAAGTATATTGTTTAAACACTTGTTGAAATTTGTAGCAATTTACAAGTAGAATAGACCGAGATCACTGTTTGCAAAGTACTTGTTAAAAATACTTGTTAAAACTTAAGAAAAGTTTGCAAAGTTGACATTTAATAGTATATGTTTTACACTTGTTGAAACTTATGAAAAGATTGCAGATCAGTATCTTCTCGAAGTAAAGCTTGTAGTTATTACACCCGAGATATGTAACCCCGAAAAGATTGCACAAGCAAGAAAAGAAGTATGTAAATCATGCAAAATATTCTAAGTATAGAAACCACGCAGAAGCAATCAAAGAAAAGACAAAGATTTAAGCGTTAAGAAAAGGAAAGCTGAGTTAACATTTACAAAATTGGGAGGCACGTCGGCCACGCAAAAGCTTACGTTGTTCAGAAAAAGATAAAGGAAAAAACAAAATACAAGTAAGTAAAAGAAGAACATAAAGCTAAGGGTCTTCTCCTCCAGATTGTTGGATTTGGAGATCAGATACAACCTTGGCCTCCTTCTCTGCTGCTATTTCGGCGTCAATTTCCTGAAGAGTTTGTTCGACAGTCTTAACCTCGGAAGGGATGTCGGCTGGAACAGTGTCAGGAACAGCTTCAGGGATAACCTCATCACCTTCTTCATCTTGAGTCAAGTCAAGGACTTGCTCATTCTGAGGAGGGGACTTAGCCCCATCAGCATCCTTTGGTTTTCTGACCAAAGCTTCATCCTCTTCCTCATCGGCATCCTCAGACTCAGATTCAGATTCTCCTCCAGGTTGACTTGATGGAGGAGGAGGGGGGAACGGCAGAGGAATAGCATCGGCATTGCGGAAGGGTGAGTCTGCAGGAAGATCAAGTTTCTTTATCAGGGACATCCAACCAAGGGAAAAGCCCCTATTGCATGCCTGCCTGACTTGAAGTTTGTACTCCTCAGTAACGTCGGCCATACCCTGGGCGTAGGCCTTTTCGTCGGCCGCCTTGATTTCGGCATCTTTAGTAGATAAAGCATCTTGAAGTTCTTTTTTCGCCTGGGCCTTTTTGTCCTCAGCCTCTCTCTTCTCGGCTTCAGCAACCTTTCTAATAGCCTCGGCAGATTCAGCCTTTTCCTCGGCAAGGGTTTGGGCTTTGGTGGCAGCCTCAGCCTAGTCTTCCAGTTTTTTCATCTTTAATTCAAGAGATTTGTTTTCCTTTTTAAGGGCAGAAACCTCTCTCCTCAGATCAACCAACTTTGTCCTGTTTTCAAAAGCTTGCATTGAAAACGAATGGGCATACTGAATGGCCTGAAAGAAAACATAAGTGCTAGAAAATATTTTAAGTATGAAACAGAAAGAAAGTAGAAAATTCCAAGCAGGAACACTTACTTGAATGGAGTGCTGGAGCATTAGAGCGTAATTCTCGTACTCACTGTACTCAGCATTTCGCTCGAGGTCACCCGGAAGAAGCAACGCCATGCTAAGTGCAACGCCGACATTTATGTCGTCGGCATTTTCACTGGACATAATTGGCCTGTCTTCCAAAGTAATTTTGGGAGCCCAAGGGACATCCGGTTTCTTGGACCCCGAGGTAGTAGCTGAGGCCGATCTTGGTTTTTTTGTCTGTGTGGATTCAGAGGGTGGGTTTTCAGCAGACCTTTTTGCAGAAGCAGAAGAAGTCTTCTTACTCTCAGCCAGTTTAGAGATGGGCAGAGCATCCTCAGCCTCAACCTCAGTAGCTTTGGCCTTGGGCTGAGCTTTTTTTATTCTTTTTGGCTTTGGTGGGGGCATGGTTTGCGTCGGTTGAGCGTCAACATCCGTGGGAAGGTCAGCTAGGAGATCTTGGGCAACAGGCTTCGGGCGACCCATCTCAGCAGTTTTGACGAGTCGTCGCCGACGCTTTCTTTCTGGTATTGGGATTAAGAATGGGGCTGAAGTTGATGGTTGGTCAGCTGGATCCGAGGTTGACCCTTGGTCAGCCCGAGATGTTGATGCTGTTTGAAGAATGGTAGCAGAGGGAGGAGATAGGCTCTTCTTCTTTCTTTTTGAGACGTCGGGCAGTGTGGATTTGTATGTCGGAATAAAGTTCAGAAGGAGAGGTGCTTTTCTTTTGTGGACAGGCAAGTCCAGGAGCCTTTTCAGATCCTTGCTAAGAACGTAGGATTGGCGAAAGTCTTTCGGTAACTTACGAACGTCTACAAGAAGAAACAAACATTAGAAACAGATTAAATATTGAAGACTTGAAAAGAAACAACTAAGTAAAAAAACACTGGGCTCTTACCCTTGCCCTCTTTAACCGTTCGAGGAAGAGGGTATAGATGGACATCTTCGTCTGGGGAAAATTCCCAATTTCCAGAGACAATGAAGTAGTCATCTCCAGCCCCCTTGTTGGAGTCTGGGAGGTCGGCTACGATTTTGAATTCAGTAGACCTCGGCTTGAGGTAGTAGACGTAACCTTTTGCCTTCAGGCTAAGGGGGCACATGGTGTAACAATATTGTATGTCGGCTAGGGTGATTCTAACGTTTTCTTGTCTGGCTAAGGTGATGATACCAAAAATCACCCGATAGGAGTTTATAGCAAGTTGCATAGGGTTCAGCTTATAATAATGCAGAATCTTGCGAAAAAGAATGTTAAGTGGAAGCCGAAGTCCACATTCAGTAAAGGCTACAATAGGGAGAGGCATGGTGTTTTCGGTAGGCATGATGGAGTCATCATCCCTAGCCAGTTTCAGGTGAACATCGACAGGGACGGAGAACTCCTGCCTAAAGTACTCAAGTTTGGACGGGGTGTCAACCCTATGTCTCCACATACCCATAACGTCGGCCTAAAGACAGAAAGCTAGGTTTCAGAAAGAAGGTGGTCGTAAGGGGTTATCGGGACCTCGGCAAAAACCTAGGAATATACTGGTAAGGGTTGTT
Source organism: Camellia sinensis (assembly GCF_055761805.1). Classification (NCBI taxonomy): domain Eukaryota; kingdom Viridiplantae; phylum Streptophyta; class Magnoliopsida; order Ericales; family Theaceae; genus Camellia; species Camellia sinensis. The sequence continues at coordinate 63,766,052 of NC_138974.1, forward strand.
TCAGTTTTCCCTAAAAATTGAAGGTTCTATAGATAATACCCAAAACTAAATCTATGGAGGCAAAGATTGAAAGCAAAAATTAAAGGCAGAAATCTGGAAAATAAGAAACAAAGAACGACGTTTCAGAAACAAAGAACAGAGGTATGGTTCTCAAAAGCGAAAGAAATACAGAAGTAAAACGTCAAGAACAATGGCAAGAAAAGTATTAAAAACAGTGCAAGTGTTCAAGATATGAGTAAAATCATGGAATAGACGCATCCAGATGAGTAGTTCAGCAAATCAAAGGTTTGAACAGCGCAATAAATGGCAGTAAGTAAACGAAAGCACATAAAAGAAATTGGGAATAAGAAGAACAGAGACTTACCAGAACAAATGAAGCCGGAATGAAAGTCGCCGAAGTAAGGCAATGATTGCAGACAAAACGGAATAACGAAAGCTTCGTTGGAATGAAAGAATGAAGACAGTTGCAGGGCTTGGAGCTAGAGCAATGGCGGGTTTGAGAAAGTTTAGAGGGAGAGAGAGCCAGAAAATTGAATGCAAAAGTAAAGAAATGAAGATGGAAAGGAAAGTTTTATCAAAAACTTGAAACGGCGGCAAAACAGGGCATTTATTGCGCCTGGAGGAACGAATGCGTCAGATGGCGCAGACAGGTGAAAAGACGGTTTACAAGCGCGTCACAGACACGAGCCAATAAAGATAAAACACGTAAGGGGAACGGTTGAGAAGAAATGCGTGACAGCTCATGCGCGTGAGGGAATTTGTTTAAGTTCTTGTTCTCCGAAGAGAACACGTCGGCCTGAAAATGAATGATCTCGGCTAAACATTTTTTTTGAGCCAATATGCAGAAAGAAATATCGATATAGGTTCCATCACCTCAGAATGTCGAGGTAATAGAACATAGGAGGCAGTTGTGGGGATATATTTTCTGAGTACCAACATGTAGCAAGGTGATGCCGACGTGTCAGCCGAGGTGCCACGTGTCTTGGTCGTTGTGACGAGGTCATCTCAGCTAGGCCGAGGTTGCCTCTAAAGATATCGGAATCCGAGATAAGCGGATAAGGGACAAGAGTCCTAGAATGAAGAGGGAACTCAACTTGGATATGGACAAGAGTCCTAGAGAAAAGAGAAGACTTCTGCTAAGATAAGGATAAAGCTCTTAGGGAGTTTATCTTTATCTCTTGAGGAATCCAAAGTAAGTACTAAATTGAAGTCCATAGAAGTCAGGCTTCTAGTAGGACTTGGATTAAATAAACTATAAAAGAGACGCACCCCTGTGGGTCTAAGGTACGCAGTTTTATACTCAAGCTTGTGAGTTTAGCACTTGATTATCTTTGAGAGATATACTGACTTGATCGTCGGAGTGCCCCCGGGTGGAAGAGCCACCGCCGGAGCCTTTTCTTTCTGTCGCAGGTTCACTGAAGCCATCTATTTTGCCGATGCTCTCCAGCTGATTACTAGGTGGGCAGTGTGGTCAGAAAATCACCCACACACTTTACTTGGCAAACAATTTCTTCACTAGTCCCATACCCGATTCGCTGTCAAATGCTTCGCAAATTTCAAGGATTGACATTCCTTACAATAATTTCACAGGCAGTGTACCTATGAGTTTTGGGAATTTACAGAGTTTGTGGTGGTTCAATGTTCTTGACAATGATCTCGGAAGCGGTAGGCCGGATGATCTGAGTTTCATAACTTCTCTGACCAATTGCAGCCAGATAGAATTCCTGGACATTGCTGACAATCGTTTCGGAGGCGTGTTGCCGAGCTCGATCGCCAATCTGTCAACCCAATTGACGAAGTTACTTGTCTGTGGAAACAAAATTCATGGAACTATACCTGTAGTTATTGCCAACCTCTTCAACTTGGACACACTCAGTATGGGGGAAAACTTTCTTACAGGTAAAAAAAAGATTTCGTTCGAATCAAATAGATCTTACACAAATTTTATGATGAATTTTTTATTAATTGACCCTTATAACAAATTAATTGTCTATTTTTTAACAAAGACATAAATTCAGACTTAATTATTTAGAATTATTATTTTGTAATTTAGATTTATTCTGCACATAGATTCCACCATATATAAATTTAATCTCTACCACATAACCACTCAATCAAAAAATTATCCCAGACTTTTCCTTTAAAAAAAATTATAGATTAATGGTAAACATTACAAATGGTAAACATTACAAATATTAAAATATAAAATTATAAACTACTCCATCAAACAATAACTAATTTTTGCAATTACACTGATAAGTTTTTTTTTTTTTTTAAATGCCATTTCATAAAAAATAAAAGAAACTAATTAAAATAATAACTATTTTAAACTGAGAAAATTAGTCTAAGGTTCCTCTTCCATTTTTAGTAATGGAAGAGATTCATAATATTATTTTTTGATGTCTAAGATCCCTAAACACACACCCATATATCAGATCAGAGAAATTTGACTCTCTCTTTCTCTTTCTGATCTTCATTCTATCCAAACCAAACCCTCTCTCTTTGTGCACATTTCGATCTTCACCTTCGCCTCTGTATTTACCACGCCATCGCCGGAATGCTGCGATCTAAGCTGAACAACTGCGATCTGAGCTGCGAGGGTTCGTGAATATTTCACTTTTTACTACTTCACCGATGAGTCAGTTCGAGGTGACTTCGAACTCCAGTTGTGGTGAACAGAGCTCGGAAATGAAGGCCATGGTGATAAGAAAGACGAGCCATGGTGGCCAAAGATGCAAACATGAGATGATGTCATCAAAACATGCACCATTGTTATATAGGTGGCTTCCACATAGTAGTTTTGTAAGCTTTCCTGACTACATTAAGGAATATTATAGTCTTTGGAGTTTCAGAAGGAAAAATGATCAAGTGTCTTCAATTAAATTCCGTGTCTTCAATGTAATAAATATGCTATGAATGAATTACACACAATTTACAGTTGCTTTCAATTCATGAATTTCTTACTCTCAAAATAATTTTGTTATATTCTTTTTCAAATTAGAACAAATGATCATATTTCATCAAAGAAAATACTTGATTCTGATTCTGCACAAGGTCGTTTTGAAAATATACAAAATACGCACAGAGCTGGGGACATGGATTTAGCAAAGAAGGTGTTTGATGAAATGCCAAGGAGATAATGTCTAAGGTCCTTCAAATCAATTTAGAAAAATTTCAATCTAAACCAGAGAATTTCTCTGGACCAAACCAGAGAAAATTCAGTCCAAATCAGAGAATTTCTTTGGACTAACCCAATTTTCTCTGTAGCAGAGCACTAGTCCTTATTGTTGTCTAGAGAAATTTAGAATTTTCTTAGTGATATGTCCAGAGAAATTCTCTAGATCGAATTTTCTCTGGATTGATGTTGAGGGATCTTAAATATTATGAAAATATTGAGTGTCCTTTATGTTATAAAATTTTAAATCCAGAGACCTTAAAAAAAATTCCCAAACTTGACCGCATCGAATCATATTTTATTTTTATTTTTCACTTTTTTGCTCAACATTTTATAAAAAATAAAAAAAATAAAAAATAAAAAACTAATTAAAATAACAATTATTTTAAACTTAACGGCATCAAATCATATAACCATTTAACTAATCAAGACCGTCTATTCTCACAAAAACATGTACTTGACCACAGAGGATGAAACCCTCTGATAATCCGATCCCGCGTCTCCTTCCTTCCTCCCGCTTCCCCTTCCACTGCGCAACTCTGCGTCCCTCTCTTCCTCACTGTGCGGGGGTGATTTCCGCACAATGAAGAAGGGTTGAACTTCGTGGATGAACAGCAGGCTTTGGGAATTGAAGATCTGCACAGAATAACAAACGGTGTGGCTGCCCGACCGGGGTTTGGTCGGAAACCCCTCCGATGGTAAAGTCAAGGACTTAGGGAGAGGAAAAAGAGAGAGGAGAGAATACAGAGTGTATATGTGTTAAGTGTATGGATCCTCCTTCGAGAGTGAATAGTGTTCACCTTTTATAGGAGAAAGTTGTTTGTCGTTCAAGTCCTTCTCTCTCCGCTACCTGTCCAATGTGTCTTATTCGTGGTCGTCTCCCATTGGAGGAGGACGACCACTCCGCCTGACACTCGGGTGCAGGTCTGTTTTGTTTGTCTCATTAGCGGACATCTCTCATTGGAGGAGGACGACCATTCCGCTTACCATTCGGATGCAGGTGTGTCATATACGCACCTTGTCCCTCTGCACCTCCACGTTTCCACGTTCTGTTCATACAGAGGGAGAGGAGCAGAGTTATTTGTCTCTTGTGGGCCCAAGAAAGATCTTCAGTGAATTGGCCTCCTCTAAGTTGGTCTGCTCTAGAACGGTTGTCCAACTAGGAGGTCCAATATGTTGCTCAGCCCACTTCGGAGTGGTTCTGTCCATCCAGAAGGTCCACCATGTTGCTCGGCCCACTTTGGAGTGACGCTCGTACATTGGGCCGAACTCTTATGATTGTCTTACTTCGGAGCAAGTGTTGGCCATAGGGCTGAGGTGTCCGACCTAGCTCCACTTTGGAGTGAGTATCGCATTGGGTCTAGGACCAAGACTTGATTAATTTTTACTCACTTCACTCACCTCCTCTGCTTGAAACTTCAAACATCACCGCCAACGAAACCCTAGCTCCATATTCTTGATCTCACAACGGACCCTACTTCCACCCCCAGTTGGTACTCAGCAGAGGTGAATTTTGAGGGAGCCTTGTAGGTGGTGATCATGGATTATGTCCTCAAATTTCTCCTCTACATCTATAACTTCAAACATTATCTCTGGCCAGCCTGTATGAATTCTCTTATTATTTTCTAATCAAGTCCTAATTTTATTCAATATATACATGTATGTGTGTGTGTGTGAATGGGGATTGGGTGTGTGGGTTAATGGGGAATGGGGATTAGGGTTGGGGGAAAGGGGGTTGCTGGGATTGGGGATGGAGATTGCTGTGAATGGCAATTGGCAATGGCTTTTCTTTTCTTTTCTTTAGTTTTTAGGTGAATTGCTAATACACTTTATTTTATTTTAAGTTTGTTTAAAATATAAATTGTCTCTTATAATTTAAAAAATTATAAATATTTCCTTATTAAAAATTTTTATTTAATAGAATTAACTTAAAGAAATGAAATTCATAATTACCCTCCTATACAATAATAAAGTTATCTAAATTATTAATTGAAACATATTTTTAATATCATTAAAAACCGTTAATTGACTTAATGATTTATTAATAAAAATGGCGATTTATTATGAAATTAGAAATCTCAGGGGATAGAATGTAATTTTTAAAACCACAGGAGGCGATTCGTATTTTAATCAAATCTCGGGGTGTATATGTAATTTACCCTTATTTTTATTATTATTTTTAAAGTAATGACTAAAATAGCTAAAAATTTAGGACTAAATTAGATTAATTAAAAATTCAAGATTTGATTTGTTATAAGAGTTTCTAGTAATTTTTTTTACAGTAGTGATTTAGACCCCTTCAAACTTCAACCCCCACCACCCCTATACACACGTGGTGGTTGGTGATTGGAGGAGAAGAAAAAAAAGAAAAAGAAAAAGCGACTAATCAAAAAAGAAAGGGGATCAAAGGGGGTGAAGGGAAAGGGGGTCCCAATCTTTATTCTTTTTTTTTAATGGTACTTTAAAATCTAGTGGAATCAATTGACACCGCACTCATCCATGTGGCCTTGTCCATGCAGGTACTGTTCCGGCTCCGATCGGAAAACTATCAAACTTGAAAAGACTGCATTTGGAATCAAATCAATTGAGTGGAGAGATACCATCTTCCTTTGGCAACATCACTCAACTGTTGTATATTTATCTCCAAAACAACAGCTTAGGAGGAAACATACCTTCAAGTTTAGGCAACTGCCAAAGCCTACAAACTCTAGACCTTTCTCACAACAAACTCAATGGAACCATACCCAAACAGATCTTGAGTCTCTCATCTCTCTCAATAGTCCTTAATGTGTCATACAACTCTCTGAGTGGTCCATTGCAGAGGAAGTTGGGAATTTGACAAATCTTGCAGCACTTGATGTTTCGAAAAAACAAATTGTCTGGAGAGATTCCAAGCAATTTGGAAAATTGTTTTGCTTTGGAATTGCTTTCTATGCAGGGGAATTTGTTTGAAGGAAACATTCTTGCTTTGAGTGGTTTGAAAAGCATTCAATATTTAGACCTTTCTCCCAACAATCTGTCTGGCCCAAGTCCACAATACATGGCCAAGCTTTCCACAACATTTGAATCTTTCATTTAACGATCTTAAGGGTGAAGTGCCTGCTCAAGGGGTCTTCAAAGATGTGAGCGGAGTTGAGGTGTCTAGCAACATGAAGCTCTGTGGGGGGATCCGAGAACTGAATCTTCACCTGTGCCCCGTGCAATCAACTAAAAAGCCCAAGAAGCACATTGCTTTCAAGTTGATTTTGGTTTTGATAATTGTTGCCTCTTGGTTATTTTTCTGTGCAAAAAAGTTAAAGAATAAGCCACAATCAACATCATCTTCCGTTGGGCATGAACACCCAAAGATTTCTTACGAAGAGCTCCTCAATGCAACTAATAGATTCTGTTCGAGCAATTTGATTGGTTCGGGTAATTTTGGGACAGTGTACAAAGGAATTCTCGATCCAGATGAAACAATTGTTGCAGTGAAGGTACTCAATCTTCAACAACGTGGAGCTTCCAAGAGCTTTATTGCTGAATGCCAAGCTTTGAAAAACATCCGGCACAGAAACCTTGTCAAGATTGTCACTGTTGGGTATACCCCCTTATTGAAGTGTGGGACACAATTGGTTTATTAAAAGAGTTTAATTTAATTTGGTATTAGTTATAATATATTTTTATATATTATATCTAATTTGTGGAGACCTAATTCAATTTGGTAACAATTAGGGTTTGATTACAAAACCCAATACTCAACCATATATATATATAGATATGTATGGCTTTTTTTTTCTTGAAGTATAATGCACAACGGCTGCCCTAATTAATTTGTTGTTCCCCGAAGTGGAGTAAAGCAGCAGCAACATTGATACTTGGGTGCATTGATTCTTGGGTGTACATTCAAGTTGGTGCACTAGTTTTGTGTGGAATTAAGTTGGTGAATATTTCGTTATTTTGGGTCCTCTTCAACTCTGGTTTCGAAGATTTTGATTCATCTATTTAGTGAGGTCTTTTCTTTTGTTTATTTGTGATTATTTAGAATTCACCTAAGGGTGGTTTGTGAGACCATTTGTGTCTCGTTTGTAATCGTTTGGAAACTTTTTGGTTGATAGTGGAATCGGATTTCGATCCCGTGGACGTACCTCATATTGAGGGAACCACGTAAAATTCTTTTGTTGCTTTTGATTTAATTTTTCCTCATTAGCTTTTATTCCCATTGATTGATTTACTTGTAGGGAATCATATATTTTCCCTAACAACTGGTATCAGAGCTTACGGTTTATTTGGGTTTAATTATTTGTATAAATCAATCGAGGGGAATGTGGGTCGTATGTCTAGCTTCAATGGAAGCAATTGGGTTACTTGGAAAACTAAAAAGAAGCAAGAAGACACAATGACAGTTACTACCGATGATCTCATGGTCGTTTGTGAAGATGATTGTATCAATTTTGTGGGCCAATAGAGCAATTGAGTGATTGATTCTGGTGCTTCTTTTCATGTGACTTCTCGAGTTGATTTCTTCACTACCTACACCAAAGGAGATTATGGTTCTGTTCGAATGGGTAATGAAGGTTTGTCCAAGATTATTGGCATGGGTGACGTTTGCTTGGAAACAAATTTGGGCTGCAAGTTGTTGTTTAAAGATATGAGGCATGTTCCCGACATTTGCCTCAATTTTCTCTCTACTGGAAAGCTAGATGATGAAGGCTTCAACAACAAATTTGGTGATGGAATATGAAAGCTCACAAAGGGTTCTTTGGTGGTAGCTAAGTGCAAAAAGACTCATATACTTTATTTGATGCAAGGAAAAATTTGTAAAGGTATTGTCAATGCACTTGAAGATGATACTTCTACTTAATTGTGGCACAAGCGGCTTGGCCATATGAGTGAAAAGGGGATACAAGTTTTATTCAAGAAAGAACTTCTACCCGATTTGAAAGGTACACATCTCAAAACTTGTGTTCATTGTTTGGCGGGTAAACAACATAGAGTTTCTTTTCATAAAAATGTTGCTTCTAGGAAAGAAAATGTATTAGAGTTGATTCATTCGGATGTTTGTGGTCCTTTGAAAGTTAGAACACATAGTGGTGCACTTTATTTTGTTACTTTCATTGATGTTTATTCAAGGAAAGTTTGGGCTTTTTTACTAAAAACTAAAGATCAGTTCTAGAAGTACGTAAGCATTTTCAGGCCATGGTTGAAAGAGAAACAGGGCAGAAATTGAAGTGTATCCGATCAGACAATGGTGGTGAATACATTGGGTCATTTGATGTGTGAAGCCCCTGAAATATGTATTCACTTAAAAGACCCTAATGTTTGAATTATTTTCTTAAAGCCCCATCGTTTACTTCAATTAATTCGAATCTTGTCGGTTAGCATTACTATTTTTGTTTTTATCGAAACAGGAATTTCCCTAACCGGATTAGGATCCCTAACTTAATTTAATTCTACATAAGTTACATGTATTTAACTCCAAGCCCTCACCCTTTAATTAAATTCAAAACTTGCCCCAAAAACTAGTACTTGTACCTTGTATCTTGAAGTACCATCAATCTTGTAATATATATATATGTATATACACCTAGAGGAATGTGCCTAGAACATAAAATAATTAAAAATTTGGCCCTTCACCCTTCCCCATGGTCGGCCCTTCCTAGGAGTAGGTGGGAAATCAAATTCCCAAGAAACACTATCATGAACTTCTAGGAAAACACCACCTAGTGACCTAGACCTAGGATGCAAAATCCAAGAACTAGTTTCATTACAACCAGGAGTTGCCTAAACCAATGAACAATCCTCCCAAATCCCTTCCATTCCTTTAGAATTCAAACAAATCCTAACCTTTCCGTCCACATCCAACTAAGGGACTTTTAGGACTTTTTGCCTCAAAGGTTTGTCTATAAATACCAACACACCCCCTAGCTTGCAAACACACACAACACACTCACTCACACACACATTTCAGTTAGAGAGAGGGAGGAGAGCAAGAAAGAGAAGTCTAGAGGAGAAGAAGGAGGAAGAAGAGAGCTTCATGTGCAAAGTTTAGTAGGTAAGCCACAAACACAACATTCTCTTCCATTTTTCTTTTTTTTCAATACATGTTTCTGAAGGTTATAAATAATGTTTTCAGATCTATTATTACTAAGTTCTTATGTTAAAAATGCTAAGAGTTGAGTATTGATTACATCTCTCTTGTATTTTCTCCATTTTGGCATAAAACCATCTTCTTTTTGCACCAATCTCTCAACTTTTCAAGGGCACTCTTCCAAACAAATTTTCTAAGTTAAACATGTGATAGTTAGCATATTTCCTTCACAAAAGAAATGAAACTTTCCCTTGGTGGAACCCCTTTTTCATAAATCTTCTTGTTTTGGGCGAAGTACCCTAGAATCTGTTTTTGCAGCCCACTTCCAGAAATTCCAGAACAATTTACAAAATTATTTTGGACCTCTATTTCATGTCAAAACCTTCCTTAAGATGTTATCTTTCAACTAAAATTTGTTTCATCGAAAAACATCAAGCGGTTTGCAAGAAAATCAAATTTTCGTAATGGTCGACGGATCTGGACAAATTCTGGACAGCGCTGGAGTATTTTCTAAATAACTTAAAATCTGGAAAAGCAATCTCATTTCTGAAAAGTGTTCTAGAAACTAGATCAAATTATCTACGAACCATAGCGAGACCGAGTCCGGTGGAAGATTTAAAATATTCCTTTTATCTCAATCTTCATGTGATATTAAATCTGGAAACTGTGTTATGTATGGATGTTTTATGCCCTTGAATTCATGGAATTGCCTACTTACATATGAGCGTATCTTGGCATGTTATTATGTGTATCATGGTTATGTTATTTATCTTCCTCGCTTTATGGATGCATGCCTATGTGGATATTATTGTCTCGTAAGTTGGATTAACTTGATTTAAAACATTTAATTTAACGGGAAACCTAATTGGGAGGGTATTGGGTTTTCGAACACTTGAATAATGAAAAGATGAGAAATGTGATATATGGATTGTTGGGATGCGTTCCCCATTTGAAAGTTAAAGTCTTGCGCAAGTAGTTTTCGGAACCCTTGAACGGAGCGGTTGTATTCGGACCCTAGGTGGTTTGGTGTAAGGAGGGATTCGGACAAGACCCTATTTTACAGTCTCTTTTGAGGCCCTGCGGTTGGTGCTAAGTGGTACATAACCGTTGGTAGGCATCCGAGGTTAGTTCTGCAACAAAGCAGCAAAAGAGGGGGCATACCGAATAATCCGCGTCCGATTCTTGTGGTTGGGAGGACGAAATCTCTTTGGGGGATTTCTAGTTTGCTAACATCTAACTTAACCCTTCATCTATTTATTGAAGTATCATGCTTTATTACTTGATGTTATAATCGTGATTGTGTATTGGACTGGGAAAAAGGGGTAGGGTGTGTATGTGTTTACTGGGCATTTAAAGCTCATGACGTATCATGCCAGGTGACGAAACGAACTCATAGCTGGAGATGACGAGCCTGAAACTTTTGAAGACTTTTGGCTATCCTAGAAAAATTAGAAGTTTTTTTTTGGATGTTTTGTAAAGACTCATTTGAAGATTTAAGCTTTCTTTTGAGATGTAATGTAAAGGAACCATCTTTTGAATTAAGTATATTTGCGGCTGTTATGTATTCATATTCTATGTATGAACCCTTTCGTTACTTATGAGACCTTGTGTCAATACCTTTTAAGATCTATCAAAAGAGTAGTGCGCTGCTTAAGAAAGCTGGACTTAGAAGGGAGGCTAATTTGACTCCTCCGGCGATCTGGGATCTTACTTGGTTATTGACCATAGGACTCATTAGTGACTCTCCCTTGACTGCAACCAATAGTGTAGAATCGGGGCATCACAACTTGGTATCAGAGCCTAGGTTCAACCCTTAACCCTCGTAACCCTATACGCGACTCTAGAAGCCTTTACCCCTTATCTTATTTTATTCTATCATGCTATTATAAGAAGACTGACTAATAAAAATATTTTCCACCTTAGGATGTCATCGGGAGGCTACGTCAGTACCGACTCGTGGGGTGTTTTCCGTATGCAAGGAAGGAGGGCCATGTCTGTCAGCCCCTACTTTAGCCGCCGACGTTGTGAAATCACCGCCGAGGAAATGATCAAAACCGAGATACGCAAGGTGGAGACAGAGTACACCCGCTATACGAGGGCGCAGAAGAGGTCTTTGGTGTGGCGCCGCCTACAATTTCTGAGCCGGGCAGCAAAGAAGGCAGTCCGAATGGAGCAAGATGAACAGATGATGGACTCCTTGATACACCGAGCTTTGACCACCATAGCACCGACTCAGGCTGAAAGCCACAAATCTTGTTATCACGGGCCAGGCGACAATCAACCGATGGATATGGAGCAGCCACCAGAGCAGCAAGGAGCGAACCTAGCCTACCCTATAGAGATATCATCTGAACACAATCCCCCCTCACCAATGTACACCCCCCGCTCTCCGGGACAAGCCACCGACTCCGCTAATGAAGACCCAGAAAAAGACTTTGATTGGTCGGGAAACAAGAACTAAATCGAGGGATAGTAAAACTAGACTTTTGTAAGACCCGCCGATGGGAATCCCTAGAATAAGATAACCTGAACTTTGTGATGCATAGATGCCTTTGAATGTAACTCCGATATAGGAGCCCTTTTGTAATGATGCCTATTATAATATATGAATGATGTGTTGATCTATGTTATTAACTATTACTTGCTTTAGTGCACCCTAAGGAAACTGAACCTTTATTTCAAATCTAAGTAGTAATATTTTCTAAGACTGAAAACCAACTCATCACGTACCATGAACAGAATGGTGGACACGCGAGCTAATGGCTATACCGAAACCAGCAACAATGTACGAAACCTTCCTAGAAATCAACACGGACCCATCCCCGCGGTAGCTAACATCCCCAATAACCTAGGTCATCAAATTTTGGAGGAACTAGGGCAAATAAGGAACAATCGGCAGAATGAGAGGACTCGACTCTTTTCTGAGTTTCGGAAGCAGAGGCCCCCAAAGTTCACAGGCATACCGGACCTGAAGATAGCTAAAAATTGGCTCCGGCAGATAGGGAAAATACTAGACACCATGGGCATGACCGAAGCCGCTGATAGAATAGTTTTGGCAGTATTCGAGTTGGATGATGAGGCTGACCATTGGTGAGAGCTAATCAAGAATACTCGTGACGTAGCGAGCCTATCATGGAACCAGTTCAGAGAACTATTCCTAAATAAATATTTCCCAAGCACTATCCGCCGAGAATGAGTCAAGGAATTCCAAAACATGGAACAAGGAAATATGACTGTGACCCAGTATGCTGCAAAATTTGAAGAGCTAGCCTGTTACGAAACCAGATATATAGCAAATGATGAAGAGAAAGAAAGGATTTTTGAGTGAGGACTGGACCTTACAATCAGAGGAAGAGTCCTTCCGCAATGACTCCCCTCATATGCCGAGGTGCTGGAAACGGCATTACAATTTGAAAGGGAAGTGAGCGACGCCAGGAAGGCTTGGAACAAGAGAAAAATGAGTCAGACGTCTATTGGACCTCAGAGGAACCAGAGAGGAAGCGTGACCTCAAAGCCTTACTCCAGACCACAACCACAACAGCAACAATAGCAACCGCAGCAACAGATCCAGCGAGGAGGCTATCAACCAAGGCCGGTGGGACAAATCCAGTGATTCCATTGCCAACAATTAGGACACAAAAAGAGCGAATGCCCCAACTCCCTCCATCGGGATACCAAGGAGGAGGTTCTGGAGCAAATGCCCAGGCGTTAGGTGGGCAGAAGCCTTGGACAAATAAGACAAGATCCACCGGGCAGCAGCACCAGAAGAGTGGAGGAACTCAGAATGCCAAGACCAGTGGCAACTAGAATGCAACCGGCAGAATCTTTGCCCTACAAGAGGAAGAAGCGGACCCATCCGTAATTGAGGGTAATTTAGTACTACACAATTCTTGGGTGCATGTTTTATTTGATACCGGTGCATCACATTCTTTCATATCCTTTGCTTGTGCTAAGTCATTAGAACTTGTATGTGAACCCTTAGCAACTGCCTTAAGTGTAATGTCACCTATGGGAGGATGTGTTCGGGTAGGATCGATCTATAAGGACTGTAAGATAGGGATGACGGACCTACGCTTAACTTGCGACCTTCGTGTCATGGAAATGTCGGACTTCGATATTATTTTGGGCATGGACTGGTTGTCCGCCCACCGAGTGGTGATCGACTGTCGTCAGAAGAAAGTGGTAGCTCATACGCAAGATGGAACATGATTCTAGTTTAAGGGGGATAGACAAGACCCCATGGTTTCAGCAAAACATCGGGCGCAGTGGCGCAATCAACTTGCGGATAAGATAGCAAACCTGATTCTAAATAAGGAAGACCAAGGAGAAATAGAACTTCTGCGCGTAGCATGCGATTATGCAGATGTATTTCCTACGGAATTACCAGGATTGCCGCCAACCCGGGAAGTAGACTTTAACATTGAGCTACAACCTGGAACTACCCCAATATCCATGGCTCTGTATCGCATGGTACCAGCAGAACTACGAGAATTGAAGACACAGCTACAGGAATTACTCAAGAAAGGATTCATTAGGCTAAGTACTTCGCCGTGGGGAGCACCCGTGCTGTTTGCTAAAAAGAATGATAGATCGTTAAGGCTATGCATCGATTATCGTCAACTCAATCGAGTCACTATTAAGAACCAATACCCACTCCCAAGGATTGATGACCTTTTTGACCAACTTAGAGGCTCAAGGTGTTATTCAAAGATCGATCTCAGGTAAGGTTACCATCAACTACGAGTCAAGGAGGAGGATATACCAAAGACTGCCTTTCATACTAGATATAGCCATTATGAGTTTGTAGTAATGCCCTTCGGACTAACCAACGCACCGGCAGTATTCATGAGCCTAATGAATAAGATTTTTAGACCATACCTTGACCAGTTTGTAGTAGTGTTCATTGATGACATCTTGGTATATTCAAGGTCTGAAGAAGAGCATGAGCAACATTTAAGGACTGTCCTTCAAGTTCTTAGGGATAATCAGTTATATGCCATGGCGAGTAAATATGAGTCCTGGTTGAATGAAGTAAAGTTCTTAGGGCATGTGGTATCAGAGAATGGGATTGCGGTGGATCCAACCAAGGTGGAGGTAGTATTAGATTTGAGGCAACCAAAAACCGTATCAGAAATCCGCAGCTTCTTAGGATTGGCCGGTTATTATCCAAGATTCATCCAAGATTTATCCAAACTAGCTAAACCAATGACTCGTTTGACGCAAAAGGGAGTAAAGTACGAGTGGGACGAAGCTTGCGAAAAATCCTTCCAAGAGCTAAAGAAGAGGTTAACTAGTGCACCAATTTTGACCATCCCAAAACGAGAAGAGGGGTACACTATGTATTGCGATGCGTCTAAAGAAGGATTAGGTTGCGTACTCATGCAAAATGGAAAGGTAGTCGCGTGTGGATCCAGGCAGGTAAAACCTCGCGAGCGCAACTACCCCACGCATGACTTGGAGTTAGCAGCCGTAGTTTTTGCCCTAAAGCAGTGGCGACATTACCTGTACGGGGAACAATTTGAGATTTTCACGGATCACAAGAGTCTGAAGTATCTATTCACACAAAAGGACCTTAACTTGAGACAGAGACGATGGATGAAGTATCTTGAGGATTTCCAGTTCACTCTCTCATATCACCCTAGTAAAGCCAATGTAGTAGCAGATGCTCTAAGTCGCAAGAGTAGAGGGATGATGGCTAAGATCTCCGTCAAGGAATGAGACATGGTTAAGACACTCAATGAGTTCAGGATCCAAGTAGAATCTCAAGATACAAAAGCATGTCTTAGCGCGCAGAAGGTGATGCCTAAGTTGATGAATGAGGTCATGGAGGCCCAGAAGCACGATCAAGAGGTAGCCTACATCAAGGGACGTCTGGAATCAGGAGAACCCATGCCCGATTGGGTAATTCACCTCGATGGGAGTTTAAGATACCAAGATAGATTGTTTGTACCAAGTGACGAGTTACTTAGAGAAAAGGTACTGAAGAAATGTCATCATTCTACATTCGCAGTACATCCAGGAGGGACTAAAATGTACCAAGATTTGAAGAGGCAGTATTGGTGGAATGGAATAAAGAAAGAAGTGGCTAAATTTGTAGCAAGATGTCTGACCTGCCAACAAGTGAAGGCGGAACATCAGAAACCAGGGGGAATGTTGCAACCTCTACCGATAGCTGAATGGAAGCGGGAGTACGTAACAATGGACTTTGTGACAAGGTTGCCTAAGTCACCTAGAGGACGCGATGCTATATGGGTGATAGTGGACCGCTTCACCAAGTTAGCGAATTTCTTACCATATAAAATGACTGACACTTTAGAGTCTATGTGCAGACTTTACATTGGGGAGATCATTCGACTACATGGAATTTCGGTATCTATTATGTCAGATCGTGATCCACGGTTCACCTCTCGATTTTGGGGGAGCCTACAGGAAGCTCTTGGTACTGAGTTATGTTTTAGCACCGCCTTTCACCCGCAGACAGATAGACAATCGGAGCGCATTATCCAGACACTCGAAGACATGTTGAGAGCTTGCACAATGGATTTTCAAGGAAGTTGGGAACGAAACCTACCCCTAGTTGAATTCGGCTACAACAACGCTTTCAAGCTAGCATCGGTATGGCGCCTTTTGAAGCATTATATGGACAACCTTGCAGATCGCCGATTTGTTAGACGAAAGTGGGTGATACAAATCTGATAGGACCCGAACTTGTTCTAGAAACTACTGAGAAGGTCAAATTAATCCGACAACGGTTAAAGACTGCCCAAGACCGTCAAAAGAATTATGCAGACAGGAGGAGAAGACCATTGATGTTTGAAATAGGCAGCCACGTGTTCCTAAAAGTGCAACCCAGGCGTGGAGTCATACGTTTTGGGAGAAAGGAGAAGTTGTCGCTACGATATATCGGGCCTTTTGAGGTATTGGAAAGAGTGGCGCAGTTAGCAGGGATACACAACGTCTTCCATGTATCCATGTTGAGAAAATACATCGCTGACCCGACACACGTCCTCAAATGGAAAGAGATCGGTCTTGACAAAGATGTTACGTTTAAAGAAGGACCTGTAGCAACACAAGATCATCGAGAAAAGAACCTTAGAGGCAAGACGGTTCACTTGGTAAAAGTGCCATGGCATCATCGGGGAATTGAGAAATCTACTTGGGAACGCCAAGATTGGGTGAAGGCAAACTACCCCGAGCTTTTCGAAGGCAGTATGTAGTTGAATTTCGAGGACGAAATTGTTCTAAGGGGGATAGGTTGTAAAACCCCTGAAATATGTATTCACTTAAAAGACCCTAATGTTTGAATTATTTTCTTAAAGCCCCCTCGTTTACTTCAATTAATTCGAATCTTGTCGGTTAGCATTATTATTTTTATTTTTATCAAAACAGGAATTTCCCTAACCGGATTAGGATCCCTAACCTAATTTAATTCTACATAAGTTACATGTATTTAACTCCAGGCCCTCACCCTTCAATTAAATTCAAAACTTGCCCCAAAAACTAGTACTTGTACCTTGTATCTTGAAGTACCATCAATCTTGTAATATATATATATATATACACCTAGAGGAGTGTGCCTAGAACATAAAATAATTAAAAATTTGGCCCTTCACCCTTCCCCATGGCCGGCCCTTCCTAGGAGTAGGTGAGAAATCAAATTCCCTAGAAACACCATCATGAACTTCTAGGAAAACAACACCTAGTGACCTAGACCTAGGATGCAAAATCCAAGAACTAGTTTCATTACAACCAGGAGTTGCCTAAACCAATGAACAAGCCTCCCAAATCCCTTCCATTCCTTTAGAATTCAAACAAATCCTAACCTTTCCATCCATATCCAACTAAGGGACTTTTAGGACTTTTTGCCTCAAGGGTTTGTCTATAAATACCAACACACCCCCTAGCTTGCAAACACACACAACACACTCACTCATACACACATTTCGGTTAGAGAAAGAGAGGAGAGCAAGAAAGAGAAGTCTAGAGGAGAAGAAGGAGGAAGAAGAGAGCTTCATGTGCAAAGTTTAGTAGGTAAGCCACAAATACAACCTTCTCTTCCATTTTCCTTTTTTTTTCAATACATGTTTCTAAAGGTTCTAAATAATGTTTCCAGATCTGTTATTACTAAGTTCTTATGTTAAAAATACTAAGGGTTGAGTATTGATTACATCTCTCTTGTATTTTTTTCCATTTTGGCATAAAACCATCTTCTTTTTGTACCAATCTCTCAACTTTTCAAGGGCACTCTTCCAAACAAATTTTCTGAGTTAAACATGTGATAGTTATCATATTTTCTTCACAAAAGAAATGAAACTTTCCCTTGGTAGAACCCCTTTTTCATAAACCTTCTTGTTTTGGGCGAAATACCCTAGAATCTGTTTTTGCAGCCCACTTCCAGAAATTCCAGAACAATTTAAAATATTATTCTGGACCTCTACTTTATGTCAAAACCTTCCTTAAGATGTTAGCTTTCAACTAAAATTGGTTTCATCGAAAAACATCAAGCAGTTTGCAAGAAAATCAAATTTTCGTAACGGTCGACGGATCTGGACAGATTCTGGACAGCGTTGGAATATATTCTAAATAACTTAAAATCTGGAAAAGCAATCCCATTTCTGAAAAGTGTTCTAGAAACTAGATCAAATTCTCTACGAACCATAGGGAGACCGAGTCCGGTGGAAGATTTAAAATAGTCCTTTTATCTCAATCTTCATGTGATATTAAATCTGAAATCTGTGTTATGTATGGATGTTTTATGCCCTTGAATTCATGGAATTGCCTACTTACATATGAGCGTATCTTGGCATGTTATTATGTGTATTATGGTTATGTTATTTATCTTCCTCGCTTTATGGATGCATGCCTATGTGGATATTATTGTCTCGTAAGTTGGATTAACTTGATTTAAAACATTTAATTTAACGGGAAACCTAATTGGGAGGGTATTGGGTTTTCGAACACTTGAATAATAAAAAGATGAGAAATGTGATATATGGATTGTTGGGATGCGTTCCCCATTTGAAAGTTAAAGTCTTGCGCAAGTAGTTTTCGGAACCCTTGAACGGAGCGGTTGTATTCGGACCCTAGGTGGTTTGGTGTAAGGAGGGATTCGGGCAAGGCCCTATTTTACCGTCTCTTTTGAGGCCCTGCGGTTGGTGCTACGCGGTACATAACCGTTGGTAGGCATCCGAGGTTAGTTCTGCAACAAAGCAGTAAATGAGGGGCATACCGACTAATCCGCGTCCGATTCTTGTGGTTGGGAGGAAGAAATCTCTTTGGGGGATTTCTAGTTTGTTAACATCTAACTTAACCCTTCATTTATTTATTGAAGTATCATGCTTTATTACTTGATGTTATAATCGTGATTGTGTATTGGACTGGGAAAAAGGGGTAGGTTGTGTGTGTGTTTACTGGGCATTCAAAGCTCACGGTGTATCATGCCAGGTGACGAAGCGGAACTCATAGCTGGAGACGACGAGCCCGAAATTTTTGAAGACTTTTGGCTATCCTAGAAAAATTAGAAGTTTCTTTTTGAATGTTTTGTAAAGACTCATTGAAGATTTAAGCTTTCTTTTGGGATGTAATGTAAAGGAACCATCTTTTGAATTAAGTATATTTGTGGCTGTTATGTATTTATATTCTATGTATGAACCCTTTCATTACTTATGAGACATTGTGTCAATACCTTTTAAGATCTGTCAAAAATGTAGTGCGCTGCCTAAGAAAGCTGGACTTAGAAAGGAGGCTAATTTGACTCCTCCGGCGATCTGAGATCTTACTTAGTTATTGACCATAGGACTCATTAGTGACTCTCCCTTGACTACAACCAATAGTGTAGAATTGGGGCGTCACATGATGAGTATTGTCACAGCTAAGGTATTCGGCACCAAAAGACAGTTAAGAAGACCCCTCAACAAAATGGCGTTGTCGAGAGGATGAACCGCACCATTGTGGAAAGAATAAGGTGTTTGCTTTCACAAGCGAAAATGCCAAAATCCTTTTAGGGTGAGGCAATGAAGACAGCGGTTGACGTGATCAATTTGTCTCCTTCCTATCCTTTGAATGGTGATGTTCCTAAAAGAGTTTGGACTGGCAAAGATGTATCTTATGAGCACTTGAGAGTGTTTGGTTGTCGAGCCTTTGTTCACATTCCAAAGGATGAGAGGTCCAAGCTTGATAGTAAGTCAAGACAATGTATTTTTCTTGGCTGTGGGCGTAATGAATTCGGGTATAGATTATGGGATCCGGTCGACAAGAAAGTCATTCGAAGCCGTGATGTTGTGTTTCTTGAAGACCAAACAATTGAAGACTTTGGCAAAGGTGATCATCCGAAGCCAAAAAGTAGTGATCTCATTGACATAGATCCATCTCCTTCATCTTTAGTTGATGATGAAAATGGGGGAGATGTGCAGCCACCCATTGAAGATGTATAGGATAATGCTAATCCTAATGAAGTTGAGCCAGAAATTGAGAAAAAGCATCCAACTCAAAAACTGCCACCACAACTTGAGTTGAGAAAATCTACAAGGGACCGGCAACCTTCAAGAAAGTATCTTCCCAATGAATTTGTGTTGATTTCTGATCAAGGGGAGCCTGATAGCTACCAAGAAGCAATTGAGCATGCAAAGAAAGATAATTGAAAAAATGCCATGGATGAGGAGATGAATTCCTTACTTGAAAACCAAACTTATGATTTAGTGAAGTTGCCTAAGGGGAGGAAAATTCTGAAAAATAAGTGGGTTTTCAAATTAAAGAATGATAGCAAGAATCTGAGGTACAAAGCACGTCTTGTTGTAAGGGCTTTGCGCAAAAGAAAGGTATTGACTTTGATGAGATTTTCTCGCTAGTTGTGAAGATGTCTTCTATTCGAGTTGTACTTGGCATAGCTGCAAGTATGAACCTTGAAGTTGAACAACTTGATGTGGAGACCGCATTTCTTCATGGTGATCTTGAAGAAGAAATTTACATGGAGCAACCAGAAGGTTTTGTGGAGAAAGGGAAAGAGAAATTTGTTTGCAAATTGAAGAAAAGTCTGTATGGCCTCAAGCAAGTCCCGCGGCAATAGTACAAAAAATTTGACTCTTTCATGTTAAATAATGGTTTTTCTAAAACCACTTCGGACCATTGTGTGTTTGTGAAAAATTTTCCAGATGATAAATTTATTATTTTTTTGCTTTATGTTGATGACATGTTAATTGTGAGTCAAGATTCTATCATGATTAACTAGTTGAAGTTAGAGTTGAGTAAATCTTTTGCTATGAAAGATTTAGAACCGGCAAAGCAAATACTTGGTATGAAAATTGTTCGTGATCGCAAAGAGGTGCTAATTTGGTTGTCTCAAGAAAGCTACATTGAGAAGGTTCTTGAGAGATTCAACATGGATAAAGCAAAGCCAGTTGGTTGTCCACTTGCGGGTCATTTCAAGCTTAGTTAGAATCAATGTCCTACAACTGAGAAAGACAAGGAAGAGATGTTGAAAATTCCTTATGCTTCAACAGTTGGTTCTTTGATGTACGCCATGGTTTGTACAAGGCCGGATATTGCTCACGTCGTTGGTGTGGTGAGTCGATTTCTCTCTAATCCGGGTAAAGAACATTGGGCAGTGGTTAAATGAATTCTAAGGTATCTTCGAGGGACTTCGAAGGTGTGTTTGTGTTTTGGGGATGGTAAGCCGATGCTTGATGGGTTCACGGATTCTGACATGGCCGGTGATATTGATTCTAGGAAATCTACTTCAGGGTATTTGATGACTTTTGCAGGGGGGCTATGGCATGGCAATCTAAATTACAAAAATGTGTTGCTCTCTCAACTACCGAAGCTGAATTTATTGCCATTGCAGAAGCTTGCAAAGAAAAGTTATGGTTGAAGAAATTTTTGCAAGAGTTGGGTTTGAAGCAAAAAAGGTATGTGCTTTATTGTGATAGTCAAAGTGCTATTCACTTGAGTAAAAATTCTACTTTTCATTCGAGATCGAAACACATTGATGTGAGATATTGGATTCGTGATGTGTTAGATTCGAAATTGTTATAACTCAAAAAGGTTCACACAGATGATGATATTTCAGATATGTTGACAAAGACTTTGTCAAGGGACAAACATTTAAAATGTCGAACTTTGGCGGGTATGGTTGATATCTTCACCTAAGTCGGTAGGGGGAGAATTGTTGGGTTTCCTTATTGGAGTGTGGGACCCAATTGGGTTATTAAAAGAGTTTAATTTGATTTGGTATTAGTTATAATATATTTTTATATATTATATCTAATTTGTGGAGACCTAATTCAATTTGGTAACAATTAGGGTTTGATTACAAAACCCAATACTCAACCATATATATATATATATATATAGATATGTATGGCTTTGTTTTTCTTGAAGTATAATGCACAGCGACTGCCCTAATTAATTTGTTGTTCCCCGAAGTTGAGTAAAGCGGTAGCAACATTGATACTTGGGTGGATTGATTCTTGGGTGTACATTCAAGTTAGTGCACTGGTTTTGTGAGGAATTAAGTTGGTGAATATTTCGTTATTTTGGGTCCTCTTCAACTCTGGTTTCGAAGATTTTGGTTCATCTATTTGGTAAGATCTTTCCTCTTGTTTATTTGTGATTATTTAGAATTCACCTAAGGGTGATTTGTGAGACCATTCGTGTCTCGTTTGTAATCGTTTGGAAACTTTTTGGTTGATAGTGGAATCGGATTTCGATCCCGTGGACGTACCTCACATTGAGGGAACCGCGTAAAATTCTTGTGTTGCTTTTGATTTAATTTTTCCGCATTAGTTTTTATTCCCATTGATTGATTTACGTGTGGGGAATCATATATTTTCCCTAACAGTCACCGCTTGCTCAAGTATCGATTTTGAAGGCAATGATTTCAAAGCTTTGGTGTACGAGTACATGCTGAATGGGAGCTTGGAAAAGTGGTTTCATTCAGAAGAGGGACAGTCCCAATAGGGAAGTTTAAGCATTCTTCAAATGATGAATATAGCGATTGATGTGGCTTCTGCTTTAGATTATCTTCATAACCACTATGAAACACCCGTGGCTCACTATGATTTGAAGCCAAGCAATGTGCTTCTTGACAATGATTTCACTACTCATGTGAGTGATTTTGGCTTGGCACAGCTCCTCTGTAAATTTAGCAAGGAAGCTAGGAACCATATGGTATGCTGCTCCAGGTAAGTTGTTGTTGTTGTTGTTGTTCTTCTTCTTCTTCTTCTTCTTCTTCTTCTTCTTCTTTTACAATTTTAGGTGCATTGTGTTTGTTTTACTAAAGCAGTGACTTCATTAATCAAAATTAAATTGAAGACACCATGATAACTAAAAAGGACTTGAAGACACCATGATAATTAAAAAGACAGTTTCAGTGCACGAGACTCTCGTCATTGTACATAATGACGTTGCTAGAAAATAAATTCAAGGGGGGCAACTACTAATTATAACCTCAATTTTTATTCCTTGGAATCAACAAGAATAAAACTTAAATATTTGTTGCAAATTTTTTTAATGTGAACTTTTTTACAATTGGCTCCAACTAATTTTCAACTTCTAAAGTAAAAAAAATATAAATCCCTAATTAAAAATCCTTATTTTAGCGCAAATCAAAATCAACAATTTGAGTACATCAAAATCTCTAATGTTGGCACAAATCACTATAAATGAAAATCCTTAATTTTAAGCATATCAAAATCTCTAATTTTGGCACAAATAACTATAAACCAAAATCCCTAATTTTATAATAAATTAAAACACATCAGTTTTGTACAGATAAGCTATTTTAAAAACAGCAATACTAGGTATCATGAAAAGTTTTTCATGAAAATGGTCATGAAAAATTTGTGACCTTTGGATTACACTTACAATAAAGCACCACACACTAATCAAGGTAATCTAAGGGTCAGAAATTTTTCATGATCCCTTTCATGACAAAAGTTTCATGATCTCTAACATTTCTCTTTTAAAAATATTACAAAGTGAGGGGGCATGTGACCCCTAGTCCCTTAATAAATCCGCCTTTGATTGCAGAGTTTGAGGAGGAACAAATATACCTAATCTTACCTCTGCATACAAAAACACTATTTTTGTAATTTGAACCAATAACTCCAAGTCGCAATAGATCAATCTTATTGTTGCACCACGATCACTAATTATAAAGTTTTTAGGCTATACTATAATGCCTTGGTTTTTATTACACTTTTATGTTCCAAATTCTCGAAAGTTTCACATTTTATATGAAAGTTTGATCTTATCATACAATGGTGTGAATGGAAGTTCCATGAATTTCAGAGTATGGCATGGGTGGAAAGGTCTCAACTGTAGGAGATGTCTACAGCTACGGAATTCTCTTGTTGGAGCTTTTCACTGGAAGAAGACCCACAGATGATTCATTTGAAGACAATCCAAACCTTCACAACTTTGTCAAAATGGCACTACCCAGTCAAATAATGGAGGTTGTGGACCAATCAGCCTTATGCAAAGGTATAGAAGAAGAAGAAGTAGGCAAGGTTGGGTTTTCTACTGACTTGACATGTGTACTGAGTGCGTGCTTGATTTCTGTTTTGCAAATCGCAGTCGTGTGTTCATCAGATTCTCCCCCAGGACAGATTGAACATGGGACAGGTCACCATGAAACTGCTTTCTATCCGAGAGACATTTCTTAGTGCTGGAATGCACGAAGAACAACAGAATTTCTGATATAATGTTCAATAGTTACAATCCAGTGGTGTGTGAATTTGATACATTTCTTATTACAGGTCCATACAGTTCTCAATATCATGGGCTTATGAAGATGATGAGTCTGTGTGATGTAAAATGTCTTGGTATCGAAGGTTTCTATCGTCATATCCCAGTAAGTTCACATACAATATATTCCCTGAAATTTCATATGTATTTATTTTTTTTTTAATTTTATTTTTAAAGTTGATCAGTGATGATGCAGACCAAGTGACCTAAAACTTATTTGGCCCATTTGGATTGAAGGATGACAACACAGAAAATAAGCGTTTGAGCTAACGTTGGCAGATCAGTTCTGAAAGGCCCATGTTCAATGGGAAACAACCCAATGGTCAAAAAACTCACTGCTATGCCATGGCCTAAGGTGTTTTTTGGATAAATTTCATCGTTTAGGCCCTCAACTTCACTTTTTGTGAAAGTTTTGTTCTGCTAATCATTCTGTCTAGGAATTATTTGTTTTAATTTTCTGATTTTTCTTTATTTTGACTTATTAGCTAGGAATTGCCTAGTACATTGTCTCCTATGGTATCTCTACCACAATAAATTCAGTTGTAAATCTTTTGGCTAAGTAGTTTTGATTATTTAATAATACAATTCCAGAGTATTTATTAAAAAATAGTAATAATAATAATACAATTCCAGAGAAGAGTTCCCTCTATTGTGTTTTCATATTTGTTCTTTGTTTCCCAAGCCCAACTCTTATTTCAATACGCTTCTCTACATAAATTACGTCTGAAGCAATTTTTAAATTTTACCCAAATCAACCCATATAGTTTGAGAAGATTAGTGAGTTAGATGATTAAAATTTGTCAATTTGCCTACAAACTAACTCAACCCACTTATATATTTATTGAATTACCATGCACTTGTTCACAACCATAATATCATTAATTGGATGACAATCACTCCTCATTTTCATTCATATTTTCTGCTAATTTGATTTGTTTTGTGTATTAAATTTTGAAAGATAATTTTCAATAATCATTCATTCAATTATTTAGAAGGTTTTGTATAAGATTTGGAAAAATAAATAATTTTTTGTTTGAAATCGATGAAAACTAAAGTTGAATGTTCAATGATATTGTTTCTCATTTTATATTTTTAATCCGCGTAACTCATTAGTTTGAAACTGTCAAAATATTCAATCAACCTGTCAATTTTGAGAATGGATTTATTGATGACGGATTGAAGATTTCTCCAAAATTAACTCAAATTAACCTGTGCACACTCCTAATTATATTAGCAGAAATTTTTATTGCTTTCTTCTTGAGCATTGCTCCATAACAATTAAAATGTCACACACTACTGTCGGGAACTTGAATTCACTACAATATCCATGCTTCCAATGATACTGCAATGCTTTGCACCACATCTTGACACATAAGCAAACAGAAAGTCCAGCAACCCAAAAAATATTCATAGATTCAAGGGCGAATTACCCTAATAGTCTTTATAGTTTGGGATTCGTATACTTTGATCCTTAGTATTTCAATTGTGACACATGTTACTCTGAATTTTGATCTCGTTTCAAATAAGGACAATTGAAGATATCATTACTTTATTTTAATGGTAAAATCATCAATTTGATAAAATGTAAACTAATTTAACAAAAATAAATATCAAAAAATTATTTTTAAATTTTTAAAAATTATTTATACTTATCAAAGATAAAATTATGTAAAATTGATAAATCTTTTAGACATTTATTTATTTATTTATTTATTTATTTTACTAAATTAATTTTTATTATGTGTTTGGATGATGGTCATGTAATAGATGGTTGTTAAGATTTTAATGTGTAATCGATATATTTAATGTGTGAAATATTTTTAGTTTTGAATTTTTGATTTACTGGATTGATTTAATAATGATATCAAAGTTGTTGCCGTATTTGACTTTCTAAAAAATAGAAACTAATTTAATGAAAATAAAAGCAACCACTCATTATTATCATCCAAACACATAATAAAAATTAATTTGGTAAAAAAATAAATAAATAAAAGTCTAAAATATTTATTAATTTTACATAATTTTATCTTTAGTGGATAAAATAATTTTTAAAAATTCAAAAATATTTTTTTTGAAATTTATTTTTATCAAATTAGTTTATATTTTATCAAATTGACGATTTTATCCTTAAAATTAAATAAAAATATCTTTAATTATCCTTATTTAAAATAAGATTTAAAATTTAAAATTAAATATATTATAATTAAAAAATTAAAGATTACATTGATATAAATTTCAAACCATAAAGACTCTTGGTATACTTTGCTCTAAAATCAAATACAGATCTGATGACAAAGAGGTGGGCCCACATCTGTCATGGAATTTGTGAACTTATTCTGTGCTTCTAGCACAGCTGCGTAAGCAAATAGATGATTGTAAGATCATTGCAAATCAGGATATTGTAGAGAATCCAAATCCACTATGGCTTAAATTAATTTCATTCACTTCATTGCTTACATACCCAATAAAAAATTGCTATTCACTATGGATATTGTAAGATCATTGCTATTCCTTGCAGTATATTTGGTATAAGCAATAGTTATAGGTAAAATTGCTAACTCATCAAATAGAGAAATATGAAATGAGTGGTTGTGATTAAAGATAGATTACCACAATTAAATAGTTGTGATTAAAGTAAGAAAATATAGCTCTGTTGTGTTCTTCACTTGCACTTTACTGGATGAAGGTGGTCAGGAATAAACATCTTCCCACATCTCTCTTGGGAACTTCTACAAAAGATTTCTTATGAAGAGATCCTCAAAGCCACTGGAGGATTTCCTTCACAGAATTTAATAGGTTCCGGTAATTTTGGGACTGTGTATAAAGGAACTCTTGACTCAGGTGGTACAGATACAACAGTTGCAGTTAAGGTATACTCAACCTTCAACAGTGAGGAGCTTCCAAAAGCTTTATCAACGAATGCCAAGCCTTGAGAAATATCAGGAATCGAAACCTTGTCAAGATCGTAACTGTTTATTCAAGTACTGATTTTGACAAATGATTTTAAAGCTTTAGTGTATCAGTTTATGCCAAATCGGAGCTTGGAGGAGTGGCTGCATCTAAAAGATGAACATCATCAGTGAAGAAGCCTATATCTTCTCCAAAGGATCCGTACTGCAATAGTTGTTGCCTCGGCATTGCATTATCTTCATCATCAGTGCCAAACACCTGTGGTTCACTGTGATCTAAAGTCGAGTAATGTTCTTCTTAACAATGATGTGACTGCTTATGTTAGTGACTTTGGTTTTGCAAAACTGCTCTTGGAATTCGGCAATGAAGATAATTTGAATCAATTCAGCTCACTTGGGATTTAAGGGAACCTTTGGATATGCTGCTAAAGGTAACTTTCAGATTACTCTTTTCTGCCAAGTTTCAATTTTTGATAATTTTATTGTCAAGGTGCCTTTTCTTGATAATAATAATAGCGAAATGGCATCCTCCATGAATCAAAGAGGAACCCAGGAAAATGTTGTTGGGAATTTATAATTGGTTACTGTTAATAAAAATTATGCTAATTCCTAATCGACAGGAATTAAACAATAATTTTGACTAAACAGTCAAACAAGAGTAATCTAGCGACTATATTTTTCATTCAAATGCCTTGAAAGTACAAGGACTTCTTTAGAACAAAAGTTACAATCAGCAAAGTCAACAAAACAAACTAAAGATGATTTCAAGATAAAACCACCAATGTTTACAAAGATTACGAATTACAAAGAGAAATTATTCCTAAGTTTAGATAAAGCTACTCCTAAGATAAAACTAAGTTGTTGCGTTGTTGTTGATGACGTCCATTCCCCTTTGGCACCTTCTGGTTTTATACATCTCCATTTTTCTCTAGTCCATAATTGCATGATTCTCCTAAATCCTGCAACTGCTATTGCACAACTGCTGCAACTGCTCTCTTACTTCCTAACCCTCAAACTTCGCCAATTCTTCATTTCTATCTATTGAACCACATCTCCTTCATGCTGTCACATGTCTCTCAGTCCTTTGGACCTTCCATCGTCAAAGCAAAACTTTCATTCTACACATAACTCTTCTTGCAAGTTGTCCACTGAGCCCATAACCTAGCTTGATAACTGCTCTATCATCTAGACCAAGCATGATAATTGCTCCATCATCTGAACCATCCAATGCATGTGATCAACCTCTCTAATGCCACATACCCCTTGACTGCTGAAAGACTTCATTTTGACTTCACTGCCACGTGTCATCATTCGATTAATCCACCTGTCGATAAGAATTTTATGAAAATGGGTGCAAATAGTTACACTGCTAATTAATATAAAGCCTTTCAAATATCAAACCTTTTCTTGTATATATGAAAATGTGGTATTACAATAAGAGTAATAACGGAAGTTCTTGGGATTGTGCAGAATATAGAATGGGTGGTAAGGTCTCGGCTGACGGAGACTTGTACTGTTATGGAATTCTCTTGTTGGAAATGTTCACGGGTAGAAGACCCACCAATGAACCATTCAAAGATAATTTTAACCTTCACAATTTTGTCAAACGCTCGTTGCCAGATTAAGTAATGGGTATTGTGGACCAATCTACTTTGCCTGGGAAAGCAATGGGAGAAGCTTTTTCAACCAATGCTTCATGTTGGAATGGCATGAGAAGTGAACAAATTGAGTGCTTGCTTTCTCATTTTTCAAATTGGAGTTGCATTCTTGGCAAAAGTTGCACAAAACAGAATGGACACGCAGTAAGTTTTGAGGGAACTGCTTTCTGTTAGAGACAAATATCTTCAAATTTGAATGGTTGGGAATGCAAATTGACAGCCTCGATAACATTTTAAAATGTCTGGTATCATTTTTTGACCTTTCATGCTCACTAATTATGATATGCGTCTGTCGTTTCTAAATCCTCTTATTTTTTGCTCCCTGTAATATGATTAAGGCTTTTTGTAAGGTGAGCTACAAGTGCCTGAACCTTGTTATTCAATGTGAAATTTTTTCTTTTTAAAATTTTAAATTTCAATTTTTGATACTGATGGGCATAACCCAAGGTGGTCTAATGGGCCGTCCAAATAATTCCTAACCCAACTTAGGCCCAGTGGCCAGACAAAAAGAAGAGACAAGTCATTCCCTTTTGTTCCGTGATTTCTATGACATGGCAACGCTACCATGGCTGGCTACAGATAGCCATAGACTTATGGCTGATAGAACAGCGTGAAAAGACAAAAACAGCGGAGCAATCATGAGTGGGGCACGGTAAGCCAAGAGGCCAACAAAGGTATGAAAAACATTAATACATACATACTCTTTCTAGCGATTTCTAAATTCTTCTTTCCGATCTAACTTAATCATCGAAGGGTTCTCAGGAAGGAACCTCACCCTTTGGGTCCTTTCTACCAGACTTGGTGTAGGTATTGCTAGGAATACGAAGTTCGGCCAACCCGTGGAGCATCCGAATCCTATCCGACCCATTTCTCGTCCGACCAAATTGCATCATCAGTTGACGTCGTTTGTGGGAAACTCTTCTGGTTAGCAATTATGCTCATTGTCATCGGAAATAGTTTTCTTTTCACCCACCTTTAGTGTCAGAGTGAATAGTTACGCCACAATCCATGGCTTCATAGCATACTATCGGAAATCCTCAAGCTGAGCCCTCCAACCCAAATAAGCCAGCTTCATACTTCATGAAGAACACCAACAGCAATAACCGCTTGATTAAGCAAAACCAAGCCTTATTTTAACAAGAACTGCTAGTTTTTACCCCTCTGCCTCTACAAAACATCCATCAAAATCAAGATCAAGTCTAAGACAACCGTCCTCAGTAACACAACAAGGACTACTTCTTTCACCACTCGCCCCACAAGCATCTCCGTCAAATCTGAATGGCCAGCTGAGGGCAAGTTAACAACCAAATGAGAAGGGCCACATTGTCACGTACAGACCACGTCCAGGCACTTACCGTCTACAAGATATGAAGGGCAGAGATCTTTCACATCCATGGAATATTGAGCACTTGAAGCAGTATTTTCAATAAAAGGAACCTTTTTTTCGTGTTCCATTATCTTACTTATTTAATTCCAATCACTCGTATATTTTCTTTACAATGCAATGTATAAGTTGACCTTGGTAGGACTTCATGAGTAAGATATTCATCTTCTTTCATCTGTGTTGTACATTTCCTAAGTTTAAAATCAAAACGCCTCAGCCAGACTGAGCGTGAAGACCTCAACCTCAGCCAACTAGACTGAGTTTAAAAATCCTCAGCTAGACTGAGCATAAAGACCTTAACCAGACTGAGTTTAAAAAGTCTCAGCTAGGCTGAGCATAAAGACCTCAGCGAGATTAAGTTTTTGTATTTTTTTTTTTAAAAAAAAATTGAGCATGAAGATCTTAGCCAGATTGAGTTTCAAAAGCCTCAACTAGACTGAGCATGAAGACCTCAACCTCAGCGAGACTGAGCTTTTTTTTTTTAAAAAAAAAAAAAAGAAAAGAAAAAAGCCTTAGCCAAACCGAGCATAAGGACCTTAGCCAGACTGAGTTTAAAAAAGCCTCAACCAGACTAAGAAAAAAGACCTCAATCTCAGGCAGACTGAGCCTGAAGAAAGCTCAACTAGATTGAGCCCGAAACGCTTAGCCAGTCTAAGTCAAGCAAAGCCTCAGCCAAACTGAGCTTGAAAAGCTTAGCCAGTCTGAGTCAAGCAAAGCCTTAGCAGGATTGAGCCCTCCAAGTCTCAGCCAAACTAAGCCTAAAGAGCTCAACTAATCTGAGTCAAGCAAAGCCTCAGCCAGACTAAGCCCTCCAAGCCTCAGTCAGACTGAGCCTGAAGAGCTCGGCCAGTCTGAGCCAAACAAAGCCTCAGCCAGACTGAGCCCTCTAAATCCCAGCCAAACAACTAAGCCTGAAAACAAACCAACAAAAACCGCCTCCAGTTTTTACCTTTTAATCTGCCCCCTTCCATCTTTTACACTGGATGCCAAGTCCTCCTCCTCCATATCCTCATCCAGTAAGGTCTGGGCAATGTCTTCCTCTCCTGGCTTCACGCAATTAAAATCAATATCTGGGAATAGTTCTTCTGCTCTATACTTGAAGCTCGTCCAACCACTGTCCCAGTACATGCTCATCTCGTGCTTGTAGTAGTCTGACTGCTGGAACCTCTAGATTATTTCTTCTTTGGTTTGCCCTTTCACCAGCTCTGCCGCAGCCACACTCGACGGCCCAGTCCACACATTCGGCATAAACTATCCTAGGGTCACCTCCAGGCAGTTTAACACGTCGACCACTAGCTGTGGAAAGGATAGCCATAGGTCCCCTCGCAGCGCCTCTTCGTACAATGCGAACTCTATTGATCATGCGTCAGACCCCCTCGTCGTTGGCAGCCTCAGCTCTATGTCAGCCGGAATCTGGTATCTGCTGCGCAACTCCTTAAGATCCTCTGCCGTTAGAGTGGATTTGTCCGCCTTGGTATGCCAGTGGTCAAGCGCCACTTGTCTAATCCGTTGCGCCGCCGAAATCATTGTAAACTGCCGGGATCGCGCCGACCGCTCCACCTCCCTATTCACCCGCCATTCTACCCTATACTGCTCCGCCAACTCCAGTCTGTCATCCTTTCCTAATGCATCCAATCCTATGGCTGTCGCTTTGTCTTGTGCCATCTGCTTCACGTTTCTAACTATTGCTTTGGTTGGGAGGGCAAGAAAATTTGTGATATGCCAGATGGGAGAGTTTCCTGCGATGAAGGAACTCAAGTTTGGAATGTGCTGATTTTTTACAATCAAGTAGGTAAAGCGCACAAGTCCAAATGCCCAGGGTTTGCCTTTGTTCCTAGGGTCATGGTTAAAATTCGCCAGTTTAAAATTCTAACAAGATAAAACCCCGCATTTCCTAAGTCACCACTTATACAACCCCTTCACTTCTTACTACCACTTCGCATCCCTCTTCAGTGGCCCAAATTGCCCCATGTGTATGGGCTTGATCCCTTCTTCCTCATACTCCTCCTCTTTTCTTTCCCCTATTTATTTCACTTTACATCATCACGTGCTTTCCTGTACCTCGACCCCCCGCCCCATAAATTCCCACTACGTCGGTTGGTCGCTTCCCTTAACACTCGGCCACCACGACAGTCGGTCACCTCTTTCAATGCTCGGCCACCACATCGGTTGATAACCCCCTTCCCCGGTCATCCACCATATCGGTCGGCCATCTCCCTCACTACTCGGTTACCGCGTCGGTCGGTCACCTTCTTCTCCAGTCAATCATCACATCAGTCAGTCGTCTCCCTCCCTGATCATCCACCGTGTCGGTCGATCACCTCCCTTGGCCATCGCGTCGGTCGATCACCTTTCTCTCCATTTGGCCACCCCACCAGTCAGTCATCTCCCTCAGTGGTCTGCCACGCAAACCCCCGATTCAACGGTCGGTCATCCTGGGGGCCTCTTTTCTTCTTTCTTATTCCCCTCGTTGAACTAAAGCTGCACTCGGGAATGAGGGCCTACTGATACTGATAGGCATAACCCAAATAGGTGGTCCAATAGACCGTCCAAATAATTCCTAACCCAACTTAGGCCCAGTGGCCAGACAAAAAGAAGAGACAAGCCACTCCCTTTTTGTTCTGTGATTTCTATGACATGACGACGCTACCATGGCCAACTACAGATAGCCATAGACTTACGGCTAATAGAACAGTGTGAAAAAACAAAGACAGTAGAGCAATCATGAGTGCGACACGGTAAGCCAAGAGGCCAACAAAGGTATAAAAAACATTAATACATACATACTCTCTCTGGCAATTTCTAAATTCTTCTTTCCGATCTAACTTAATTATCGAAGGGTCCTCATAAAAGAACCTCACCCATTGGGTCCTTTCTACCAGACTTGGTGCAGATATTACTGGGAAAACGAAGTTCGGCCAACCCGTGGATCATTCGGATCCTGTCCGACCCATTTCTCGTTCGACCAAACTGCATCATCAGGTTCAATGTCCAAGTATGTGTTGCTCACAGATAAATAGTGATGATTGAATTGATACCTACTACAAGTACGTAAACCATGTTTAAGCTCTTATAGTATATATGAGTTTTTGTAGGCATGGTATTGAAATAGTTTAGAAAGATTGATTCCTAAATTTTGCTTGGGTTTCGAAATATACCTGTGCAGTGGCGGAGTTAAAATTTTAATTCATGAGGCACCATTAATCCTTAGCGATATCTATTTGTTGGCTATATATTTTGTACAGACCAATCGCAGCTTAACACGTGGCTCAAAAAGAATAATTTGGGGAGTTAATATAAGTCTCCAACCAGTGACAAACATGTGGCAGTTCATATTGGTAATGGTAGGTATGCGTCGCATGAAAGTAGTTAGAAGGCACGAAATGACGTGACTTAACGGTTACTCACAATTCAAATTCAAGAGGGAAGCCCAACTACAAAGAAGGCGTCGTGGGAAGAGATTGTTCAGGGTCCATAACCAGAGATCGTAGAAGTGCATTCTGACGGTCGAAAGCCCATTTCGATTGTTATCATTGGGAAGTATAAATAGAGGAGAAGGCCCCAGAATGAAGAACCCAGACTCAAATCCAGAAACCAGTTTATTTACCTCATATTTCTTTCCAGTTTTACATTTTTCAATTCTTTACATTTCTAGTACTTCAATTCCTGTACTGCACTTCAATTCCTAAGAGTAGTTTCAAGTAGTTGTTGCTGTAAACCTTTTCAAGGCTGGGTCATTTCATTGTAAGTTCCTATTTACTAAATGAAATTCAATTTCTAAATTGTTCTGTATTTGTTATTTCCTATAAATTTCTCCTAAAACAAGTCACCAATAAAAGTTCTCATCATTGAAGCTGAAAAAATTTTAACACAATCGTCTGATAATTGGTTGACAATAAAAATTCTGTAAGGACTGATTAATCTTTGCTGGCACGCTTAAATTTACACTATTAACCCTCGAAAGCCAATTACAAAACTTAACCAAATCCAAAAAAAAAAAAAACAAGGTAGACGTGGAGAAAAACAAGAGAGAAATGAGATATTGAAATAAATATAAGATAAATTTTGATAAAATTAAACATTTACAATGGTAAATTATAAAGAATTTATTAAAGAGAAAGATAAAAGAAAGATGAGGTGTAAACATTTTAAAACATATTTAAAAATTAAAAGAAAGTTAAATAAAAAACTTTTTCTAATTAAAAGTAGAAGTGTAATTTTCAAAAAATAAAGGGACCTTATGTAGCTCCATTCCTACACTTGTGATACACTCAGTCTCCTTTGGTTTTTCCAACCGTACTCGGTTGAAATCAGTTGGCAGACTGCCAATCCGACTGTGACCTCGTTTGGTAGTGCGATGGAAAAGTGATTATAACTTATAACTTAACAGTTTATACTTTATAATTGTGAATATAAATTGATTTTTGACTTATAAATTAAGTTTCTTCTCCCCCACTAAAAGAATAAGTTGATTTTTGACTTACAAAAAGTTATAAGCTATATTGTTAAGTTAAACTAAACACATCAAAATAGCTTAAATTAAAGTAAAGGCTAAAATAAGCTGAAAATAAATCTTACTAAGCAGGGCCTATGACCGATTCGTGTCATCACCAAAATATAACCAAACTTTTAATTTTTAAGTTAGATTATATTTTAGTGAGTATAATTATAAAATTATATATTTTGTTTTATTTTACTTTCTGTTTATTTATTTATTTAATATTTATTTTTAATTAAATAATTAGAATGTCACACTGCGGGTGTTAGATTAACCAAAACTGACCCGTGAACAACCTAGAAGGATTGTTATTCCTGCATAGAACCCGGAGTGACTAGGGTCAACTATTCTCTCCGGATGTAGTTAGTGTATTTTAAATATAATTAAGAAAATAAATAAGTTAAGGTAAGCCGAGTAATAAGTTATTCAATTTAATTTGAAAACTTAATCAGTGTATTTGGTTTTAGTTTTTTAAAAATTGAGTTTTTTATTTTTCGTATTTTTTATTTTTAGTAAATATTTTCAAAATTTTTTTTAAAATTTTTTTAGATGCACCTTATATGGTTATATTTAAATAGTAAAATATTTGTGAAAAAATATTTTAAAAAATTTATAAATATACAAAAATATGAAAAATATACTGAATTTTTTTTTTATATTTAGTAAATTTTTTTAAGTTTTTTTTCACAAATGTTATACTTTTGAAATATATTTATATTAGGTGTGTCTAAAAAAAATTACTTAAAATATGAAAATAAAAAAAATACGGCAAACGAAAAAATAATTTTTTTTGAAAACTAAAACCAAACAAAGTGAATAAAAACTAAAATGTTTTTAAGTTTGGCTTTTTTTTTTTTTTTTGAATTGATTTTAAATGAGTTTTAATCAACCTAAGTTCAAGTAATTTTTTTTTTTTTGCCCTTTTAATTATAAAGCATATAAATATTTTTAACGAGTCAAGAGTTTTTAACAGTTTTTAAATTTGTTTGCTTTTAAAATATGTTTAAATTTAATCTATTTACCTAACAACTAATTTAAAACGAGTTCTGAACGAGTGAAGCACACGTGGATGTTGACAAACCAGATTGGATTACTACCCTAAATACAACAATCTAATTCACAAGCTTAGAAACTAAAAAAACATTTATAACATGCCTTTACCAGAAGCCGTGTAAGGACATCTGACTTGGTTAAAAATATTTAGGAAATAGTGGAAGAATTTATTCTTAATTAGGTTGTTATTAATTATATTTTGTTTGATTTGTGAAAAACGGGTTGAACGTGATTCAGATAGATTGACTGGTATGAGCCTAAAATTATTATTGTAATCTATAAAGTTTGGGCCATAGTGATCTTGGTGTATATATCTATACTATTATTAAAAGCCAACAGGAGCTTTGGTGTCCTGAAGCCTCTCTAGAAATTTTTTTCTATTTTTTCTAGAATGACCCTAACTTCTTAAATAATTATATTATTTCTACACTAATATCAATTTGTAACTAAGGGTAACATGATAAATTCAAACCAACCAATTCCACCACCGCCACGTTTCCAAACTGCACAGCAGTTTTAAATCAGTTTCAACATCTTCCAATTTTGTTTTGAACGATTGAAACCTCGGAAGAGAGAGAGAGAGAGAGAGAGAGAGAGAGAGATCAGATTTGATGAAGTAGAGATTGGAGAATGAAAGACTTCATCAACAATGGAGATTTCATCAACATTCCTACAGATCTCAGGTCTCATTTTGATATCACTCGCTTGCTTTTACTTGGGCAAGCATTGGTCCAATGTTTCTCACCAACTCATCTTCTTCAACTCTCGCCAAACCCCTCTCCTCTTCCAAAACCCCTTCCCCCATCTCTCTCTCCTCCAATTTGAACAAAACCTTCGATCTCATCTCCCTCATCAACAACACTACCCAAACCCAACCCCTCTCCGATCCAACCCTACCTTCAATTCCACCCACATCCCATCCAAAACCACTTCCTCCGTCGTCGCAAGAGAGGTTTGGGATCGTGGACGAGAACGGAACGATGCCGGATGATTTTGAGGTCGGAGACTTCGATCCGGGTGTTGTGGATAATTGGGGCAGTGATTTCCCCCCCTCCTTTCTTCTTCAGGCATTTGAACACACTTGATGACCCTTTAGTTGGTGCGAAATGGATGAATACAAAGAAAGCTCTTACAGAAGAAGCAAAGGTTGTGAAGCAGTTGGATGCAGACTTCAGCTTTTAAAAAGTTGGTTTGTTTATTTGTTTAATTTTGTGAGTGTATTTTTTTTTTTTTTTTAAAAAAAAATAGTGTTCTTAATTGGTTTGTTTGGTTGATTAATTTTGTATGGGTGTGTTTAATTTTTTTTTTTTTGGGTATGTTTTCAATAAAATTTCTTTGTGAGTATATTTTTATTTTGTTTGAGATAACACAGAAGTATATGAGAATGTGTGTATATATATCATATTAAATTCAGAAAAAAAAAATTATGCAATTGAATATATAAATTAAAAAAAAATAAATTGAATGAGAATGTATTAAAATTTTTATCAATTGAGTTTCCAAATGAGTTTGTACACGCATCGCGTGTGCCCGGCGGCTAGTTATTTTATATGTGGATATGTGATATGGAGGTGTAAGACATGTCTTAAGTTATTTGGATTTCTTAATGGGAGGACCCAGTAATTATTTTATTTAGGCCCAGTCACCTCTCCTATCCTTATTAGAGTTCACATATATCTATATATATGTAGATCAAAAAGTTGTCAGCCCCATTTCAAAAAGATTAAGAGAAGGAGGGGAAGAGCTGGTGTTAAATTTTTCCAATTGTGAATACCATATCCTTTCAAAAAAACAAAACTCAAGACAATAACAAAATCAAATAGTATGTATCTAAATTTATATTTTAATAGTTACTTATATTCATAATTTTTTGATTTATAATGCACAGATCCTATAATCTTACAAATAGAACTCACTGTGAAGTCATCCCCTGCTAGAGAACAGGCGGCGCCACCATTGAAATTTTAAAAACTTATGTATTTTTTATGTACATTTTAATTTTTAAAGTAAAATTGAGACCAAACAAATGTTTTCACTGCATTCATAAATTAGCTTAGAGTCAAAATAAAATGATCAAAAGTTCTAATAAGGATTAATTTTTTTTTTTAAATAAAGAATTTCTAAATTGTGTAAGATATTTCTAAGTAGGTAACATATAGTTATATCATGTTTTGTCGAACACATTTCAATACTTGTTAGACACGTTCAAACATGCCATATTATTTTTAATTTTTTTCTAAATTCATGTGTTCAAGTACTTAGAGAATTATTATATATGTCATAAAATAAATATATAAAATTATATATTTTATATGTGCTTTTTTACTTTTCATGTCTCATATATTTATAAAAAAAAAAAAAAAAATTGTATCAATGTATCTGTGTCATGATTGGTGTCCATATTCGTACTTAATAAAAAACTTAGCCAAATTCGAGCAATGACATTGTTGGTAATGAACTATTGATTAATTTATATATTTTTTTTATTCTTGACATCCAAATATAGCTTAAGAGTGGAAATAAGAGTAAATTAATTTGAAAAAAAAATTACAAAAAAATTTAGCATTTGTCCTTGAGAATAAATAAACCCTGAGATTTTAATTATTTCAATTCAAATTCTGAATTATGAATTTGCTCCCAATCTTAACCATTCATTTATCACCGTAATTAATAATTTTTTCTTTCAATACACGACATTATTTTATTTTCTGTTTGAAATTAATATAAATAAATAAATAAAATTACCACCCCAAATTACAATCAAAATTTAGAGCATCTCCAATCCTTTTTCTTTTATTAAATTTAAAATTGATGAAAATGTAATTAAAAATCACCTACAATCATTAAATGTTCATCAAATCAAAGAAGAATCATTTTCTTTTTATCAAATTGAGAACTTACTAAATTCTTCATCAAATTTAAATTTGCTGAAAATTTAAAGAGATGAAGCATTTGGAGATGAGTTTTTTTTTTTTGTGTGTGTGTGTCAAATTTGATGAAAATGAAAATTTGGGATAAGAGAGGAATTCTTAAAAAGATTTTGATAAAAATTTGATGAAAGTATAAAAATAATTTATATCAAATCAAACTTTTTTTTTTTCAAATTTATGATAAAATTAGATGAAAAAATTGGTGAGGACTGGAGTTTGTCTTACCCATACTAATATTATCTAACATTGTTCGGATGGAGGGATTTGGTGAGAAGAAGGGGGGGTGGTTTGAAATTGTGAGGATATGAAACCTTTTTATTTGTTTAGATGGTTGAGTAAGAAATGATAAGAAAAATGCTCTTATCAAAATTATATTTTGTTTCTTACCAAAAGTAGTGAGATTTGGTTTTAAAGAAATGAATTTAATGAAATTTTTTTTAATTTCAAAATTATTCTAGGGTGAAAGAAGTTGAAAAATAGCTTATCAAATGAAAAGATATTTTGATAAAAGAAAATAAAATGTTTTTTTTTATCTTATTTATTCTATCAAGTAAATAAAAAATCACATTCTTTTCTTTTTTATGCATTCAAAAACAATTGTGATAGTATTTTTCTTTTCTCACCTGACGATCTAAAACTAATGACTCAACACAAAACCAGACATTCTCAGGTCTCTCTCTCTCTTCAACATTCACAAGTCCTGCACTCATTGCTTTATTGAGAACTCTTCACTTTAGAAATGATGGATGCTATTTTTGGTAGGCGAAATCCAAGGATTGCTTCAATTTCACTCGAATTCCTACTATTGTTAGATGATGAATTAGGTTAGGTTTAATTATGGATTTGATTTTTGAAATAGTAGGGTTCAAATATATATTAGTTACAAATATTTTTGTAAATGATATAGGTTAATGTCAAAAAAATCCTTTGACTTAAAGGAGATAAATGGATCCTTACAACATTTTTTTTTATTTATTTTGTCAAGGAGAATAATTACAATCACGATAAATATTTACATAATCGAATAGACCACTCGCCTGCAATAATTAGAAAGTCTAACAAACAATAATCAAAATTCACCAAGCCCAACAACTAATCCATCAAGCTCAAACCCAACAACTACATACAATCAACCTCATAATGAAAGAGAAATAAACCACCACTACAAAAGGTTTCAAACTCATCTCTATAGAAATTAACCCGAAATCTCACACCACAAAGAGTGCTATAAAACCACTAGGCCAAATGCTTTGTGATCCTACAGCAATTAAACGAATGGCTCAGATTGGGATTGAATAAAAAACTAAGTTAACAAAAATTAAAACATGAATGTTTGATTTGTTATTAGGGTCATATATATATAATTTCCACAATTATTTTTGTAGGATTTGTAGTACTTCAATTCTTTTCCCCGCTAGGAAAAATTTGTGGAGCCGCCACTGAATTAACAATCGAGGTCCAGAAGAATGTAAAAAAATAATAATAATATCAACAATGAAAGGGATGAAGACATTATCATCACATTGATCTATTGTCATGAAAATATTTTAATGAATGATCACACTTATATATTACCACCTATAACTAAGGTGCCTGGTATTTTAGTAATTAGATTGTTTGCCCATATAAGTAGTAGTTAAATTTGTTGTCTATATATACGCAAACAATTTAGAACCAAAACGTACCTCAACTTTCTTCTATAACAACTCCTTTATTTGTCTCCAAATATCACATCCTTTCATGAGTTTAAGCCTAATCTTTCCCTCCCATCCTTGCAAATTATATTTCTCATGTCATTTTGATCTCTAACATAAATTCAAGATCTGCATAATCAATTAAAAATATGAATTTGTGCGTATCTCGTAGTAATGTATATTCGATTTAAATTTTTATTGTATCTTCTAGCTGTAGACTTCAAGAACCAACCTGCTAAAATCTCAGAGATGTTCCCCTACAAAGTATGTTCCTGTTCTTCTCACTAACCTTTCATGCAGTCTTTGTCGTGTTCCTCCACTTTTCAATTAATTCAGAATATGCTTCAGCTGCTGTACTTAACAACGAGACTGATAAATTCGCACTAGTCGAGTTTAAGTCCCAAATGACTGAAGATCTTCAAGGAATCTTGGCCTCATGGAATGGCTCCATCCATTTCTGCCTGTGGACTGGAGTCACATGTGGCCGTAAGCACCAATGAGTCACAGGCTTAGATCTCAAAAGGCAGACGTTGGCAGGAAACACATCACCGGTCATTGGTAATCTCTCTTTCCTTAAACACCTTGACCTTGTGGAGAACTCACTCTATGGTGACATCCCACAAGAACTTGGTCAGTTACTCTGACTGCAAAATTTGAACTTGAGTCATAACTTTTTAGGAGGGGAAATTCCAGTTAGTCTCTCTCGTTGTTTCAAACTTGTGAATCTTGTTTTAGACCACAACTATCTTGTAGGGCAGGTTCCTCCTGAACTGGGGTCATTGTCATACCTTGAGAAACTTTATCTTAAAAGCAACAATCTCACAGGAAATATCCCAGCTCCTATTGGGAATCACACATTTCTCCAAGAGCTATATCTATCGTTTAACAATTTGGAGGGTGAAGTTCCTGATTCAATAAGCCAACTGAGACATTTGAGACTGATTGGATGGTCAGTAAATAGTCTTTCTGGGGTGTTTCCTCCTTCACTTTACAGTCTGTCATTGCTGCAACACATAGCCTTGTCTTACAACAATTTTGTTGGCAACCTCAGGCCCGACTTAGGCCTTGCATTTCCAAATCTCCTTACTCTTTATTTGGGTTTCAATTACTTCTTTGTCTCTATTCCAGCTTCATTATCCAATGCTTCATATCTTTAAGAGCTTGACCTTCCCTATAATAATTTCACCCGGGGTGTACCAATGAACCTAGGAAACCTACAAAGCATATGGTGGTTCAATGTTCGTGATAATTTGCTTGGAAGAGGTGGATATGATCACTACAGGGGTTTCATAACTTCTATAACCAATTGCAGCATGTTACAAATGATTGATAGCGGCCTCAACAAGTTTGGAGGTATGTTGCCCTACTCGATAACCAATCTGTCAACCCAATTGACATGGCTAGATTTTGGAGGAAACATGATCAGTGGTTCAATTCCAACAGAGATTGCAAAGCTCATCAACTTGGATACATTGATCATGACTGACAATTTTCTAACAGATCACATCCCATATTCCATTGGAAAGCTTTCAATCTTGATTTATTTAGACTTATCCAAAAATCAATTTTCCAGGAATCTCCCCCCTCATGTTGGAAACCTTACTACAATTCTAGATCTTTATCTGTTTAATAACATTTTAGAAGGAACCATACCTTCGAGTTTGGGCAATTGTATGAAACTCGTATCCATGTTCATTTCTGAAAACAAATTCATTGGCACCATACCAAACCAACTCTTGAGTCTTCCATCCATTTCAGTACTCCTTAACTTGTCTTATAACTCGTTGAATGGCTCTTTGCCAGCAGAAGTTGGAAACTTGACCCAACTCGCGGTACTTGATGTTTCAAACAATGATTTGTCTGGGGAGATTCC
The DNA here is from genome assembly GCF_055761805.1 of Camellia sinensis. Lineage (NCBI taxonomy): Eukaryota > Viridiplantae > Streptophyta > Magnoliopsida > Ericales > Theaceae > Camellia > Camellia sinensis. Next base: position 63,808,035 of record NC_138974.1, read on the forward strand.
CAACAACCTGGGAAATTGTTTGGTCATGCAAAAACTTTATATGCAAGGCAACTTCTTTCAAGGTCCCATTCCATAGTTACCTGGCCTGAAGAATATTCAATATTTGGATCTTTCACACAACAACTTGTCAGGACAAATTCCACAATTTTTGGCCAACTTTTCCTTCTTATTGTATTTGAATCTTTCGTATAACAATCTTGAGGGCAAGGTACCTGTCAATGGGGTGTTTGGAAATGCAAGCTCAATTCAAGTCCTTGGCAACATGAACCTTTGCGGGGGGATACAAGAGCTGCATTTGAAGTCCTGCCCTGTTTCAGAAACCAAGAAACACAAGAAGCATTTTGCTCTCAAGTTGATTTTGGTGATTGGCAGCATTGCTTTATGCTCATTTTTGTTCTGTTTTTCACTTGCACTTTACTGGATGAAGAAGGTCAGGAATAAACATCTTCCCACTTCTTCTCTTGGGAACTTCTACCAAAAGGTTTCTTATGAAGAGATCCTCAAAGCGACTAGTGGATTTGCTTCACAGAATTTAATAGGTTCCAGTAATTCTGGGACTGTGTATAAAGGAACTCTTGACTCAGGTGATACAGATACAGCAGTTGCAGTTAAGGTGCTCAACCTTCAACAGCGAGGAGCTTCCAAAAGCTTTATCAACAAATGCCAAGCCTTGAGAAATATCAGGCATCGAAACCTCATCAAGATCCTAACTGTTTGTTTAAGTATTGATTTTGACAGAAATGATTTTATAGCTTTAGAGTATCAGTTTATGCCAAATGGGAGCTTGGAGGAGTGGCTGCATCTAAAAGATGAACATCATCGGCAAAGAAGCCTAAATGTTCTCCAAAGGATTAGTATTGCAATAGATATTGCCTCAGCATTGCATTATGTTGGTGAAAGTACCAGAAAAAAATATATTTTATTGATAAATAATGCAAAGAAAAAGAGATACAAATAGATCAGGCTGCGGCACGGATATCTCGTTTTCTTTAAGGAGATCAAACCCACTGTGGTAGGAAGAACCCAAATACCCATGCAGTAGTCACAAAATTATGACTTGTCTCCTCCAGGATACAACAACTCAACCACTTGTAGTATGGTTCAGGCCAACACTACACAAGATGGTGAATCCAAAGCTCCACCAAGAAAAACACCCTTCTTTGCTAGTAATCTCTCTTGTATAGAAAATAGTTGGTGTGTTGGTGTAGAAAAGAGTAGAAGAGATGAACTATTTATAGGCCACTAGGACATTACAAAATGCACCAAAAAATACTAATGACCATGAACCTAGAAAAAAGAGAGCGTGTATCCAAATATTAACTCACCACCAAATTCATGAATTCTAATTAATCTCCATTCATGAACAAAATGAGATTCATGAACAAAACAAAAGAAGATTCATGAACAAAATATATAAATAAATAAATAAAATATATTAAAATGGTCTAACACATTATCTTCGTCATTAGTGCCAAACACCTGTGGTTCACTGTGATCTGAAGCCGAGTAATGTTCTTCTCGACAATGATATGACTGCTCGTGTGAGTGATTTTGGTTTGGCAAGGCTCCTTTCAAAGTTCAACAAGGAGGCCAATTTGAATCAGTTTAGCTCACTTGGGATTAAAAGAACCATTGGATATGCTGCTCCAGGTAACTTTTAGATTGCTGTGTTTTACTATGTTTCGATTTTTACTATTTTTATTGTTGAGGTGCCTTTTCTTGATAATAATAGCAAAATAGCATCCTCCATGAATCAGAAAAATGAAACTAGGAAAATGGATATTAGGAATTTAAATTGTCTACACAATTACACTGCAATTTAGCATAATGCCTTTCAAATATCAAACCATTTCTTGTATATATGAAAATGTGACATTACAATAAGAGCAATAATTGAAGGATTGTGCAGAATATGGAATGGGTGGTAATGTCTCAGCTGAAGGAGATTTGTACAGCTTTGGAATTCTCTTGTTGGAAATGTTCACTGGTAAAAGACCCACTGATGAACCATTCAAAGATAATTTTAACCTTCACAATTTTGTCAAACACTCGTTGCCAGATCAAGCAATGGGGATTGTGGACCAATCTGCTCTGCATAAAGCAGTGGTGGGAGAAGCTACAAACAGTGCTTCATGTTGGAATGACATGAGAAGTGAAGAGATTGAGTGCTTGATTTCTGTTTTTCAAATTGGAGTTTCATGTTCAGCAGAAGTTCCACAAAACAGAATGGACACAAAGCAAGTTTTGAGGGAACTGCTTTCTGTCAAGGACATATATCTTCGAATTAGAATGGTTGGGAATGCAAATCGACAGCCTCAATAACATTTTAAATGTTTGGTATCATTTTGTAGATTCCAAAGCTATCGTAGCACACCCGCAAGTTTATAAGTTGACACTTGATTGGGTTATAAGTTGCCACTTGTATTTTGTTCTTGCTATAGTGGATTGATTGACTGAATTTTGATTCCATGATTTTTCTGGTTTGTATATTCCACATTAAAAGTCTCAAGTCTCTTTGTGTGTGTGATTGCCACTTGTATTTTGTTCTTGCTATAGTGGATTGATTGACTGAATTTTGATTCCATGCTTTTTCTGGTTTGTATTTTCCACATTAAAAGTCTCAAAGTCTCTTTGTGTTTGTGATTGCTTTGTTTTTTTATGCTTGTGATTTACGTATATATTATTCAATATAATCAACCAACCAACCAAACAATACGAAAACAAATCCGTATCAACATTTCTAATTTTTTTCATAGCTCGTAATCATGCGGAAGGCGAGACAAGATATTTTTTGTCTTGTAAAGGCTTTCTCTGTTAGAAGTTATTCTTCAAGCTAACATTCTTTACTCATCTATTTCTCGAGCAAAAACTTTCTCCTCATCTTGTTCCTATCCAACCCAATTGTCAGATGAGTCTAACATCTAATATTCTCTCTTGCTACCTGCCAAATCGTTTATGTTTTCTGATTCCAGTGCAGCTTGTAGGGGGGGAGTGCAATCTGATTGTCCTTGACATGTACTGTGATCTATGAAGCACGGGTATGACTACTTGTATGATATGGGTACGTCGATAAGATAAAATTTTAAAAAAATAAGGTACGGATACAGTTTGGTATGTTTGTAAAAATATATTTATTTTAAATTTGGAGTAATGTAAAAATTATTTAAATGGTTTAATTTGTTAAGATCCAACCTACAATTAATATTTAATGTCAAAATTAAAATTATAAACCAAAATTAAATGTTATTATATTAAATTACTTACAAATCATAGCTTAATTTTAAAATCATACTAAACATAAAACTGAAAATGAAAAAGAAGTCTAGTAAAATGAATTTGATCTGTATAGGAGAAGAAAATATTGGTTCGACTGACGTACAGTACGACTTGGGTATATATTAAGTAAGTCTGTGTACGTCAAAAATTAATAAGAAAAATTATGGGTACGTATTTTATGTATCCGGTACGTATACAGAAGTATCATTCAAAGTACCATATACGGGTAAGTACCCGGTACGGATACCGCATATTTTTTGAAATACCCATGCTTCATAAACCGTGATGCTGCATTCAATGAAGTTCTCTTATTTACCCCCAAAATAATAATACAAAAAATTAATGGGTCAGTGCTTATGCTTCTGTCATTGAATTTTCTAGCTGTAGACTTCAAGAATCAACCTGGTAAAATTCTCAGATGTGATCATGAAACTTATTTTCTAGTCAACTGCTATTGTTCTGTTTATTTTTGTAGGTTAAAAAAAAGTCCCAATTTTGACCACAAAAGATAACATAGAAACATTGTACTTTGTCCATGAAATGCCATTTTCATCCTTAACATAACATCAAGAACTGCATAAGCAATTTTAAATATGACAATATAATGAAGTCAGTGCTTAGGCTTTTATTATTATTATTATTATTATTATTATTATTATTATTATTATTGTATTATCTGTACACTTCAAGAACCAACCTTGTAAAATCTCAGATGTGATCATAGAACATTTTTGTTATTGATTTTTCAGTTAATGAGCTAGCAAAAAAATATTATTCTACACCTAATACAAAAAATTAAATTTATTGATTATCAATATGTAGTTTAAATTTTCTTGGAAGTTGTGGATTTGATGATGGCATGAGTTTCATAATTTTTTAACCAATTGCAGCATGTAATGAATACTGGAATTCGGATACTATAACCAGTTTGGAGGTTGTGGGTACTTGTATCAAGCTCAATATGTGGTACGCCCTACAGGTGCCACATCACCAAAACCCCACCCACGTGGTAGACCAATAAGGCACCACGTCGGGCATGTCGTATTTTTGCTACATGGCGAGCCCTACGGGCGTCATGTGCCAAGGCAGCCAAGACTATATGCTTAGCCTAAGCGGGAGCATACATATAAGCCCAAATATATCTAGATATGAAGAGCCCTGCAACAGGCAGCACCATGGCCCCAGGGCTCATGGTCCTTCATACCTCGCTCCAAGGCCAAACAACAATACAATCAGCTCCCGGCTCACTTGGACTTGGATTGATAAATAATGGCTCTCCTAAACATTGAGATAGGCTTGCGGCCCAACCTCCTACTTGGTCGCTCAGAAGCGAGCCCCTCTCTTAAACATCGAGATAAGCATGCGGCCCATTCTCCTACTTGGTCGCTTGGAGGCGAGCCCCTGGCTCTCTTAAACACTAAGGTGGGCCCTGGCCCATTTATCTACTTGGATGCCTAGGTTGGGAGCAGGACCCAGGCACTACTGATCGGGATCATCAGAGGATACTGGACTGGCAGCTGAGGTCATGGGATCGTCGAGATGTTTGTCTTCTTGCTAAGACAACTCCATCTCGACCAAGCTTGGAGAAGAGGCAACAATGACCTTACGTTCATGTCATCCTATGCATATACGAAACGTTACTTTCTGCCTGCCATGAAACGTTGCTCTCCGCCTGCCGTCAAGCCACAGACGGCAGAAGGGCTTATATCACTTCTGGCAGAGTTGAGGAGAACGAGCCACCTATCCAACAGTTTGCTTGGGCTCCAATACTCCTGCGGCCTATATAACGTATCGTATATGCAGCGAGACACAACAACAACAATACAACCAACTTTCATACTTAAACACCCTCTCTCACTTTACATTAATATTCAAGGTCTATCACTGCCAACCTCTCCCTCTCCAAGCTTGCCTTGACCTCCTCCTCTCCACCTCCGGTGATCTCAGGCCATTGAAGTGCCCGCCATCTTCCCGGACTACCTCTAACCACACCTCTCACCCACATTATACTCTGCTGGAGAAGAGTGGTGCTCGCTTCACATGGCACCCAAAAAGAACACTGGAACTGGAGTAGCGACATCCCAAGGTGGCGGTAGGGAGACCTTAGCGGAGACCTCGGAACACAACTCCGGCGACTCTCCGGAAGAACAATCCTCCCAACCGGTTATAGCAAATCAGCTACGTGTATTGACTGAGAGCGTCACCTCCCTTCAACAGAACCAACAACTCTTAATGGACGCCCTGCTAGCCTTACAAAGGGCACCTACGCTCCCATCATCATCTAACCCTCCTACATCATCTGAAAATGGCGCTCCGCCATTAGCCCAGAATGGCTCAGAAGCCAACCTCGCTACGCAAAACGACTTGCGAACCCAAGCGGAAGGACAAACAGCCCCCTCGCTCCCTCTATTAGCTCCCAGCCAGACACCCCCACCACAAGTTGGGTCCATTAGTGGAGCTCCCACTGTAGTGGCTTCGACTGGCTCTCCAGCTCTTCCAGCAAATCAGAACTTTTCCCAGCCATTAACATTGGAGGTCGTAAAAGAGCACATAAATAGCCTACTTCAGACGAACAAAGGTCACATTCCTGCCTCCCCAGAATTGGACCTCCGTCCCCCGTACCCTATTCACATCGCAAGTCTTCCATATCCGGTGGGATATACAGTACCCAAATTTTTCCATTTCGACGGACGAAAAGGGAATGCCAGAGAGCATGTTTCACGCTTTCTTGACGCCCTTGGAGCTCACCGAGAAGACCGAAACCTTCGCATGAGGGAATTCTCCAAATCCCTCACAGATCGAGCATTCTCGTGGTATGCCAACCTTGCTGCTGGCTCTATTTCTTCATGGGAAAACTTGGTAAAAAAGTTTTACATCAAGTTCTTCTACGTTGAAGAAAGGTTAACCACCCTTCATCTTATGAGGGAAACACAACGACTTGGAGAGGACATTCTCGTTTACGTCCGCCGTTTCAGAGAAAAAACAGTAGATATACAAGACCCGATGGAAGAACACCAGCTGGTGTCATTATGCATTGAAGGGATGCTCATGACTTATAAACTCCAGTTGGTCAACCACCACTTCCCTAACTTTTCCGCTTTATGTGCTGCGGTCCGAAACATAAGTGAAACAGTAAGATCAGGGGCACGAATGACAGCACTACAACCCCACTCATGGCGACCAACAGCACCTCAACCTTCCTCATGGAGGCCTAACCGACGCAACCACGCCGTATATGTAGCCAAAGGATCCTCTGGAGGAAAAGGAGACCCGCAGGCAAAAAAGAGAAAGTTTGATCAAATTCCCCCGCCATTACCTATCTCAGTGAACGAGGCACAAGCACTTCTCAACGCCTGGGTAGAAGATGGAAAAGTTCACCTCCCCGAGCCAAGGCAACCTATCACCAAAAAGGATCAAGCGCGGGCCGACTATTGCATATACCATCGTTCCATTGAACATCCTACTACGCAATGTTGGGCACTCAAATCCCTAGTTCGAAAAATGATGTCTGACGATGTTTTGGAGCTACTCCGCCAAACAGAAGATGTCTTGAAAGATCCTCTCCCGCGCCACAAGGATAATGGCAAGACGGTCATGATGCTTTCGCATTATGATGAGATGGAAGAGCCAATGGTGTGCGAGCTCTCTGAACTCCCAGCTTCCACTTGCCCGGACTTTGAGACTAGGCGTGTGATAGCGCTTAAGAAATCCACAAAGCTCAAGTGGTTCTTCGACCAATTCGGCCTGTCTGAAGCAACACGCTTTGAAGCCACCAAGGCCTTTTTAAGACTTACGGAGCAGAATGGTGAAACGTGCATGAGTGTAAGCGGGTCAATAAGGAAAATATTTCGGGATAACTCCTTGGCGATAACCTTTACCGAGGCCGACAAGCAAGTACTATTTCCACATAATCGTCCCCTCTACATCCCAGTATTCATTAATGGGATGGAGTTTCAAAGAGGATTCATGGATGGAGGAGCTTCACTCAACGTAATGCCTTATTCTACTTTCCAAGCAGTCGGGATCCCACCAAAGCACTTAGTCAGACAACCCATCTCCATCACCGGTTTTGGAAGCCAAAAAATTAAAACCATAGGTCATATCCAGTTAGACTTAGCAATAGGACCAATTTGTTCCACTACTAAGTTCCATGTTATAGAAGCAGAAACGACCTATCAAGCTCTCTTAGGGAGAACTTGGCTTCATAGATATGCTGCGATCCCCTCCACATACCATCAATGTGTCAAAGCAGTCTACAACAATGAGGTAGTAGCCATAGCTGGCTCTCAAAAGCCTTTTCGAGAAGATGAAGCTCACATGGCAGATGCGGTATTTTACAATCACGTCGATGAAGATGAACCTCCCCTGCCACTTCGAGGAACTCCTATACCCAACTGGGATGACCTCTCTGAAGGAGATTCATCACCACCTCGCAAAAAGACATTCACCAAATCAGAGCCTTCAAGAAAGCTCACTAAAGTCACCAGGTTTCAAACAAAAAATGGCAAAGTGGTATACCGTTTGTGACGGTGCAAGGGGTTGGCGAACGTTGCCTATGCCGACTCCTAGCTGGACGACGTAGCAATCGCCCATCGTGAACTAAGTGGAGAAGATCACTGTTGCTACACCTTGTCTGCGCTGGCCCAACGCCCGCCAATGGCAAAGAACAAAAAAAGTAGAGACAAGAAGAGTAGAAGGAGAAAAAAAGTCGTGGCTTTTCCAGCAACAGATAAACCCTTTGACAGATCCTATTGTCCTGCGATAACTCATTTAGATGGAGCCGAAGGCTCAAAAGTTAAACCCCTCGCCAAGGCAACCGTTTCATCTCCTAACCAGGTCCCCGCCAACTCAGTTGCAATCTTAAAGCAAGATGGGTTGCAAGATGTTCGACCTGCTCCGGAGTGTTTACAGGACGGCCCTCGGCCCCAAAAGTAAGAACTGGAAGAAATCAACATGGCCCCTGAAGGGGAACCCAGGCGTCCTATCTTCATTTGCAAAGATCTTCCAGCAGAACAAAAGGAGCCCCTCATCGAGTTGATCAAGAAGTATTCAGACGTTTTCGCATGGACATATGAAGAAATGCCAGGATTAGACAAAGATGTTACCATGCACCGTTTGAACGTCATCTCCCTGGCTCGCCCAGTCAAGCAAGGGGTCAGATTTTATAAGCCCAAGGTGGAGCTCAACATCAAGGACGAAGTGGCGAAGCTGCTTGGAGCAAGGTTTATCAAACCCATCCAACATCCCACCTGGCTTTCTAGTATCGTCCCAGTTATCAAAAAGAATGGTCAAATTCGAGTGTGCGTCGATTTTAGAAATCTAAACAAATCTTGCCCCAAAGATGAGTTCCCACTCCCAAACATAGATACCTTGATCGATTCAGCGGCGGGGCACCATATGTTCTCGTTCATGGATGGTTTCAGCAGTTACAACCAGATTAAGATGGCTCCAGAGGATGCCCCAAAGACAGCATTTCGCACTCCTATAGGTAACTTTTTCTATACTGTAATGCCTTTTGGGTTAAAAAACGTGGGAGCAACATACCAGAGAGCTATGACAACCATTTTTCACGATATGTTGCACAAGTCCTTGGAATGTTACATTGATGATTTGGTAGTAAAATCCAAAGAGGAGACTAGTCACCTCAAAGACCTCCAAAGAGTATTTGAACGTTGTAAGAAATACAGACTCAGAATGAACCCGCTTAAATACGCATTCGGAGTCACTGCCGGCAAGTTCCTTGGCTTCATCGTTCATCGCCATGGGATAGACCCCGACCCAGCAAAGGTCGCCGCCATCAAAAATATGCCACAACCAACCAATCTAGATGAGTTGAGAACCTTCCTTGGTCGGGCATCTTACTTGAGACGGTTTATCCCAGCTATGGCCGAAATAACACAACCCTTCAATTCTTTACTAAAAAAGGATGTCAGGTTCATTTGGAATGAGGAACACCAACAAGCATTTGAAGGAGTGAAGTCAGCTTTAATATCCCCTCTCTCCATGACTCATCCTCAGCCAGCAAGGCCCTTACTCCTCTACATCACTTCCACACCGAAATCAGTCGGAGCTCTGCTTGCCCAGGAAATTGATGGATTTGAACGTCCCGTGTACTACATAAGCAGAGTCATCCAAGGGGCTGAGATCCGATATTCCTCCATTGAACGGCACTGCCTCGCCCTAGTGTTTGCCGCCAAAAAGCTCCGCCATTACCTTCTTTCTTACCACATCCATCTCATGACCAGAAGCGATCCTATCCGATTTCTCCTCACTAGACCAGCGCTCTCTGGCAGGCCAACCCGTTGGCTCCTATCTTTAGCGGAATATGACATCACTTGCAAAGCTCCCAAGGCCATCAAGAGTCAAGCGCTCGCTGACCTCTTGGCTCACTTCCTCAGTAGAAAACATGAGCCGCCCTCGGATGAATTGCCAGGAGATGAGTTCCAAGCGGCTGAAGTAAACACCGAAGGAGAATAGAGTTTGAGTTTCGATGGATCGTCCACCTCTAAAGGGGGAGGAGCTGGAATAGTCCTTGTTTCCCCAAATCAAACTGAAGTCAATTTGGCATATAAACTGGATTTTAAATGCTCTAACAACGAGGCGGAATACGAAGCCCTGATATTGGGGCTTATGGCAGCACTCCACCTAGGAGTAAGTCTCCTATGTATCAAAGGCGACTCTAATCTGATGGTTAAGCAGACCAATGGAGACTATGCTATCAAAGAACCCCCTTTGGCTTCATACAGAACCATCGTCCAAAGGTTGACAGACAAATTCGACACGGTAAGGATAGAACACGCTCCTCGCTCCAACAATCGACACCCGGACGCCTTGGCCTCTAAGGTGGAATTCTCAGAAGAATCAACCAAGATAGAAGTCCCGAAACGCTCTGTGCCATGTTCAGTAACAACTATCTTCCCTGAAAAAGAACCCGCCGATTGGAGAGCCCCAATCATCGATGAGCTCCGTGCCCCCTCAGGTAAACTACCTTTGAGTGAGACCAAACACTTCACAATTTATCAAGGAGTCCTCTACTATAGAGGGCCTGGTGGTTTATTGGCACGATGCATTGACCTTATCGAAGCCAAGTCCAAATTAGAAGGGGTGCACAACCGCTCATGTGGGACAGGAGATGTAAGCCTCTACAGGAGGCTACAACGACAAGGATATTATTGGCCTACCATGGCCAAGGAAGCGAATGACCTTCAAGGAAAGTGCACCAAATGTCAAGAATTCCCTCCAACGACTGAATACAACTTCACAGAAATCACCTCCAACTGGCGTCAGGTATACATAGATTACCTCAAAGAAGAATCATTGCCACCAGAACGCTCTACAGCCGCATCAATCAAGAAGCGAGCTCCGAAATTCTTTTTGCAAGGAGAGCAACTTTTCAGGCATGGCTTCGATGGAAAGCCATTACGTTGCTTGTCAGGAGTTGAAATCCATAAAGTTTTGGAACTTACTCATGGATCAGAGCACTAAGGTGGAGCGAAACTATTTCAACATCTTCTACATTTAGGGTATTATTGGCCTACCATGGAGGCAGATGCCAAAATGTACGCCAAACGCTGCAAGCCTTACCAACTCCATGGAAATCTCATTCATGCACCTGCCACTGATTTACATAGTTCGAGCCCACCATGGCCTTTCCACACGTGGGCTATGGACCTCATTGGCCTCATCTCTCCGCCATCAAGGGGACACATATGGATTGTAACGGCTATAGAGACCTACACTACATGGGTAGAAGCCATCCCTCTAAAAAAGGCAACAGGAGCTGCTGTCTCCAACTTCATCTGAGAATTCATCATATGTCGTTTCGGCATACCTAGAGTAATTCTTTCAAACAATGGGACCCCTTTTGTCAACCGCCAAGTCGGAAAAATCCTTGTCTCCTATGACATCACGCACCATAAATCAACTCCTTACTATCCCTAAGGGAATGGGCAAGCAAAAGCGACCAACAAAACACTCTTTAGAATCCTTTCACGGACTCTCAAGGATTATCAAAGGGATTGGGCGCACGTACTCCCAATGGCGCTCTGGGCTTACAGAACATCCAAAAGACGGCCGACTCAAATGACCCCATTCTCATTGGTATACGACACGGAAGCAATTCTTCCAGTGGAAATTGCCATACCCTCAGCTCGCATGGCCCTCCGAAGTGAAGTTACTCCAGACTCCAGATCCTATGAATTGGAGATCCTTGATGAAAGAAGGGACAAGGCCCTGGCTAACCTCAAAGTTTACCAAAGTCGCATAGCTCGAGCCTATGATACCTTGGTGCGCCCCAGACAATTCCAAGAAGGTGACTTGGTACTTCGTGCTGCACCTCATGTCATGAGAGGAACCTCTACCCACAAGTTCACTCCTAAGTGGCAAGGACCTTACGTAGTAAGAGAGGCCAACGAGAATGGTTATTATAGAATTTCTGAACCAAACTCCCAAGCTCTCTTGAGCCCTATCAATGCCAAATGGCTAAAGGCCTATTTCCCTTAGGATAAGAGTGAAGAATCACCCCTGAGAAATTTACTCTTACTGATGTAATAGCAATGTAAAACATCAGCTCATGCTTATGTTAAATAAACAATCATTTGCTATCTCCATTCTCATTACGTTTTGTGTAACTATTAATAAATCATCAATCAAAAAAAAAAAATAAAGATTGAGAGAGAAAACAAAAATATATACAGTACTTGGGGTTTTAGCTCAACCAGTATAAGAAATTCTTCAACTTGTCTAACTTCGACCTATCTGGCTATCTAAGTCAAAAGCCTCATCTTCCACACTAATAAGCTGAGCCTCTACCACGGCTCTCCTCTCTCTCAAACTCAATATCGCCAAGTCCACATCCGTCAATGCCTTGGTCGCCCGCTCTAACGCCACCACAGCCTGCTCCCTAGAAGACGCCGATTCCATCAAAGCCCTGTCCATTTCCGCTAGCTCAAACTTGAGATGGCGATTCTTTACCTGCACCTCCATACGAGACAAACTCTCTCTCAGCCAGCTCACCTCAAACTCATGCCGCTGAAACTCGGCCACAGCAGCCTGAAATGACTGAAACGTATCAATAGAAGTCTCCGGAGTAAGACCATGAAACCCGCTAAGCATATCACAGAACGCCTCTAACAAATAGCGTCGTAAGAATATAGCCTCCAAACGCCTGAAAGTGCTGGGTCTATGATCAAAAATAAAGCTCAGTCTAGGCAAACATTCATCTCGCACACCAGCAAACAGTACCTTGGGATCGAGGACTTGCTCCTTGCCATCAGCCCCTGCCAAGGATACGCAACCACCATCAAGACGGGTCACGGTAAACTCGCCATCCAAGAAAGGTAAACTCGCCTGACCGTCAAGAGCAGTAGTATCGTCATGGACATAACTACCACTCTTACCAAATGGCAGACTAGTAGCAACTCCCAACGAAGCAGGCAAAGTACCAGGCTGAACATCCACCAAATGAAGGCTAGTCTGAGCACCAACTAAAGCCACAACTGAAGGCACACTAAGACGAGCATCAACTGATGAAAAACCACTACTCGCACCAAATAAAGATATGGTAGGGACTCCACCAGGAGGCAGGCGAGACTGAACATCAGACAAAGGCAACTGACCAGTCGGGTCATCAACATCGAACTCCCCAAGCCTAACTGACTGTGCCACCAGATGCCCTAACTGCAATAGAGGAGGTGCAAAAGTCACTCTACTCTCACCACATAGCGCAACAACCTCAGATCTCATCCTATCAAGAGGAACATCTGCCCGCTCGAATGTAACTTTAACAACATCATCATCTCTCGCATTCAAATTGGCCTCTGAGCTATCCCCATCGTCACCCTCACTTTCGGAATCACTAAAACCTTTAGCATTACTTTGTTTCCGCAACCACCGACGCGGAAGCAAATCATCAGCAGAGTTCTCCTCCTCAGAAGGCACGCCCGCCACCCTAAGTGCCACAGAAACATCATGATGGATAGCTGACCTTTATACCTGAAAAAACGAAGCACCCAACTTAGAAGCACATAAAGGAAACACAACAGGAAAGAAAATCACAAAAAAAAAAAAAAAAAAGAAGCTAACCTTCATTCTCTGGGAAGGCTCCTTCCTAGGCTAGCTCGGGCGTCGTTTGGATGTACCAACTTCCCCTCGAAAACCGTCTGTACCAACTACCCTTGCCCGAGTCAACACATCAGAGAGTAACTCTAAGCATGCAAATCGAGGCAACTCGCCTCTAGCCAATTTAGTCCAACCTTTCACGCACGGTTGACACAGTTCGTTATCCGATGGAATGCATATAAACTCTAAGTCCCCAATATCACCCCCGAGAAACTCTTGAAAGGCGGCAAAAGTCTCCCTCCAATAATGTCACCAACCAACTGTTACCCCACTTACACGATCAGCCCTCGTCCGAATAAACTTGCCATACTATTGGAGTTTCAAAAGATGAGTATGACAGAAAAACTGCTCAAAAGTATCAGCCACAGGAAGAACTACGCTAGGACTAGGGACCCCCTGATCAAATCCAAATTGGCGAGCCACTCTCGCCGGATTATAGGATGTAGAGCCATAAGCTCCTCCTATAAAATAAGGCAAGGAACATGACAAGAAGCTACAAGCAGTCATTGCCTCGGCATTACTCAGTCGACCATCAAAAGCCACCTCAGAATCTCTCGAGTCATACATCCGAAACGAAACCACCTCGACGACAGGAGGAATGTACGAACGAGCTATAAACTCACTCTCATCATCAAAAATATTCATCAACGACCCCCGAATGCGTGTCCCGTACCACCTTATAGCTCAACGCTCTCGCCCCTCTCCAAGCTCAAAATCTGTCGGCCTAGGAGCCAGCCTGGGAAACCGTTCATACAAGAACATCTACAGGAAGGAAGTCGATACAAAACTAATAACATCATACCGACCCTTTGACTTCTCTGTTCCAACCTGATACATATCAAGCCATCTGTATAGAGTTCCCAAAAACAGTGGCCTAAGTGCAACCAAAAGACCACTCGCAAGATAAACAGCAATATCAAACACAGACGGGTCTACTCCATCCTTGGGTGCTCCCTCCAAGATATACCAACTCAACCAATACGCAGGGAAAGCAGCAAGGTAGGTGAAACTATGCTTATACTTTTCATATCTAGGCCCATTTACCTCATTTTCTTCTATCTCGGTTCCTTCTGCCGGAGATGGATTCAAATCTCGATACCAATATCGCAGCCATCTCCCAAAGGTATTCTTACAATGCTCCCGACGCTACTGCCCAAGATACACTCCTCCTTTATCGTAGCCGCTCAATAAGAATCCTACCTCTGAAATTGAGTCTTTCAAAATCGATACAATCTTTAGATGACTAGGAACAGATGTATTAGCAAGTGGATCTGCAACACCAAGTCTAGGCAAACCAGTCAATGCGCAGACATCCTCCGATGTAGGTGTCAATTCCCCCCACTGAGTAACAAAGGTGTGAGAACTAGAACTCCAACGGGAAAAAGCCACACTCAACCATGATGGCTCCCTTCTCACATTCAACCCCACACTTGCCACTATAGCACCATACACACCTGCATTCTTTAAAACCTCTTTAGAAGAAGGATTAGTCAGCACTTCCTCAGCCCAAGTATCAAAACCCCCACCATTCTTGGTAAAAGCATAGCTGTCATAAGTTGGGAATGCATATGGGTAGAGGTTGCGCTCTATGTGTAACCGCATAATAGATTCTGGAGCTATCATCCCCTCTGCTCCTTCTTCTGCCTCGAGTACCCCCAACAAAACTTGAGATGGATTAACAGTCCTCTTATCCTCCAATTGTTGCCAGAATCTATCCCCGACTCCAAAATAAAGAGCACGAAACCAGTACTCGACAGAAGGCACCTCAGCAGCCTCTTCTCCACTTGCTTTGCTTGGCAACTTTTTGGCCACTTTCTTCGATGAACGTACAACGACTTTCTGCTTCATTCTGAGCAAACAATTTCTACCTGCATCACCCCAAATTGCAACAAGTAAGTTTTGCATTCATGACTCACACTTATACTTAAAGAAGAAAAAAAAAAAAAAAAACTCTTCTAATTTGTAGCTCTTCGACTTTATTTCATGTTCTCTCAAATCCCTCAAACCAGCTCTCTGATTTTATTAGCTCACATTTCATTAGCTCATCAATATGAATGGAGTTACTCTCCTTAATGACCTCCTCAAGTCACCCGGTTCCCAGCTCCCAACAAGGGGTGGACCAGATTTCAGTCCCACCTCCCCAACATGTGGCAGATCAAAGTCAGATGCGGTTCTCCTAATTATTGGCTCACCATGTGATGCTAACTAGACTTTTAATTTTACAACTCTAATATTTTATTAATTTTTGTTAGAGCCTCATAATTTTATAGCTCTCCCATTATGTTTAGAACTCGTTCCCAATCTTCATGAATTTTCCTAAGTGTTAGAGTTAGAGCCATATGTGATAGCTCACCAATTTCATAGCTCTCCATGTCATAGCTCACCAATTTTTTGGCTCACCAATATTTTATTAATTTTTGTTAGAGTTTTCCAATTTCATAACTCTCCATGGGTTAGCTCACCATTCTCATAAATCACCAATATTTTATTATTATTTTATTAGCTCACCAATTTCATGGCTCACCAATATTTTATTAATTTTTGTTAGAGTTCTCCAATTTCATAACTCTCCATGGGTTAGCTCACCATTCTCATGTCACGCCCCAAGCTCCGTGACAACGCCGCACGCTCATATGAGTGAGCATGCAAGGCTAAGAATCCAATCACATAACCCACAATGTAAAATACTCAAATTAAATCCTTAATTGTCATAATGCCAAAATCCATAAAAATAAATAGTTCTTATATGAAAATGTCCACCAAGTCCACTAATTTAATCCACTAACAAAACAATAATCCAAGTACTTAAATCATGGTCCTACTCTCGGCACTCCCACATGTAAAAAAAATCTCGCGCAGCTCTACTCTTCAAAATCTGAAAAAAATAAAGGTAAGCTAGATAGCCCAGTAAATAACCAACCATCACTGCTAGTTGGATCAAGTATACAAAAATAAATAAATAAATAAATCGATAACCAATAAATATAATTTTTTCTACAGTTCAATAAATGAACAATTATTTGTAAGGTGGTTTCATAGCTAAAAATAAACAATGTACAATACATTTTAAATGAAAAGCCAACAAGATAATTCAATGTAATTCTTTATTCAAATCGATAGTTCGATATTCAGATAGTTCAATGATTTGATTCACAAAACCCAAGTCTTAATGACTACGGTCACATAGCCCGTGACAAGGCCCAGAACCACACATAGGCTGGTGGTAAAGCCCCAAAAGAAACTAGTTTCTGTGCCAATAAATAACTCCCATTGGCCAGGGTCCAAATCATAGTCAGACTAGAGTGATGTTCAAAATTCAAACAATATACAACTTTTAAATAAAACATTCGATATTTTCAGAATAAACGTTTAGTACAATTTTCAGAATAGTTTCACCAAATATTCAAATAATTTTCATAATAATATTCGATATTGTTTTATACTTGACCCATATTTTATTTTAAGAGAACATGAAGGCTATAAATAAATATTTATGATTTTAAACGATTCGATAGGAATAAAAAAAAAAGAACCAACAGTGATAGAGGGTTACTTACTTTCAAACAACTAAAATAATATTTTCCAAGCTAATCTCAAATTACCAAGATCCACCTCAATCTCACAAACCTAATAAAATATTACACCGCTTAAAAAATTATTATGTGCACCCATCCATCTCTTCTTGAACAACAATAGAATAAATTATCCCAATAGTCTATTAGGAACTCCCACGATTTAGCTTCAAAACAAAGCCATCACGGCTTCAGAAATTCTCAACCCATATTATTCTATTGTTGTTTATATACATGTAAAAATTTGTAATTGCTTGTAGTCAATCGTGTATCCCACAAATACACCACCATTAAACTTAACTTATCACATATCAATCTCAAAATATGAACCACCCAAACGGGATGCAAAATACACTCTAAAATTGAGCAAAATCGAGACCCTCAACATAGACTACATCAATATATCTATTTAATCATATATGCCCATAAAATCATCTATTGATATATTAACACCAAAATCATAGATAAGAATACAATAAAATAAATCTTACCTTAAGTGATGAATAAAGAAAAATTACCACTCTATGAATCCTCCTTCTTCACTTTGGTTTTGTTTTGTTTTCTTTAATTTTTCTTTTACCTTCTCAGACCCTAGCCGCCTATGGAGCAATTCCCAGCCTTTATTTTGTTTGTTTCCCAAGACTTAAGGCCACAATAGGTGGGCTTATTAACCTAATTTCTCAAAGTTACAAAATTACCCATCTAAGTAATAGAAAATATAATGCCATCTCATAACTAATTCTTTGATATTAATAAATGACCCATATAAATTAATTTAATTACTAATCTATCCAATAAAATAATCCTACACACAACTTGGGTTTTACACCTCATAGATCACCAATATTTTATTATTATTTTTTTAGCTCACCAACTTCATGGCTCACCAATATTTTATTAATTTTTGTTAGAGTTCTCCAATTTCATAACTCTCCATGGGTTAGCTCACCATTCTCATAGATCACCAATATTTTATTATTATTTTCTTAGCTCACCAACTTCATGGCTCACCAATATTTTATTAATTTTTGTTAGAGTTCTCCAATTTCATAACTCTCCGTGGGTTAGCTCACCATTCTCACAAATCACTAATATTTTATTATTATTTTCTTAGCTCACCAACTTCATAGCTCACCAATATTTTATTAATTTTTGTTAGAATTCTCCAAGTCCATAACTCTTCATGTGTTAGCTCACCATTCTTATAGCTCACAAATATTTTATTATTATTTTATTAGCTTACCAATTTCATGGCTCACCAATATTTTATTAATTTTTGTTAGAATTCTCCAAGTCCATAACTCTTCATATGTTAGCTCACCATTCTCATAGCTCACTAATATTTTATTCTTATTTTATTAGCTCACCAATTTCATGGCTCACAAATATTTTATTAATTTTTGTTAGAATTCTCCAAGTCCATAACTCTTCATGTGTTAGCTCATCATTCTCATAGCTCACTAATATTTTATTATTATTTTCTTAGCTCACCAACTTCATGGCTCACCAATATTTTATTAATTTTTGTTAGAATTCTCCAAGTCCATAACTCTTTATGTGTTAGCTCACCATTCTCATAGCCCACTAATTTCATGGCTCACAATATTTTATTAATTTTTGTTAGAGTTCTCCAAGTCCATAACTCTCCATAGGTTAGCTCACCATTCTCATGGATCACCAATATTTTATTATTATTTTCTTAGCTCACCAATTTCATGGCTCGCTAATATTTTATTAATTTTTGTTAGAAGTC
Organism: Camellia sinensis; assembly: GCF_055761805.1. Taxonomy (NCBI): domain Eukaryota; kingdom Viridiplantae; phylum Streptophyta; class Magnoliopsida; order Ericales; family Theaceae; genus Camellia; species Camellia sinensis. Next base: position 63,826,755 of record NC_138974.1, read on the forward strand.
TCCAATTTCATAACTCTCCATGGGTTAGCTCACCATTCTCATAGATCACCAATATTTTATTATTATTTTCTTAGCTCACCAACTTCATGGCTCACCAATATTTTATTAATTTTTGTTAGAGTTCTCCAATTTCATAACTCTCCGTGGGTTAGCTCACCATTCTCACAGATCACCAATATTTTATTATTATTTTCTTAGCTCACCAACTTCATAGCTCACCAATATTTTATTAATTTTTGTTAGAATTCTCCAAGTCCATAACTCTTCATGTGTTAGCTCACCATTCTCATAGCTCACAAATATTTTATTATTATTTTATTAGCTCACCAATTTCATGGCTCACCAATATTTTATTAATTTTTGTTAGAATTCTCCAAGTCCATAACTCTTCATGTGTTAGCTCACCATTCTCATAGCTCACTAATATTTTATTCTTATTTTATTAGCTCACCAATTTCATGGCTCACCAATATTTTATTAATTTTTGTTAGAATTCTCCAAGTCCATAACTCTTCATGTGTTAGTTCACCATTCTCATAGCTCACTAATATTTTAATATTATTTTCTTAGCTCACCAACTTCATGGCTCACCAATATTTTATTAATTTTTGTTAGAATTCTCCAAGTCTATAACTCTTCATGTGTTAGCTCACCATTCTCATAGCTCACTAATTTCATGGCTCACCAATATTTTATTAATTTTTGTTAGAGTTCTCCAATTTCATAACTCTCCATGGGTTAGCTCACCATTCTCATAGATCACCAATATTTTATTATTATTTTCTTAGCTCACCAACTTCATGGCTCACTAATATTTTATTAATTTTTGTTAGAATTCTCCAATTTCATAACTCTCCATGGGTTAGCTTACCATTCTCATAAATCACCAATATTTTATTATTATTTTCTTAGCTCACCAACTTCATGACTCGCCAATATTTTATTAATTTTTGTTAGAGTTCTCCAATTTCATAACTCTCTATGGGTTAGCTCACCATTCTCATAGATTACCAATATTTTATTATTATTTTCTTAGCTCACCAACTTCATGGCTCGCTAATATTTTATTAATTTTTGTTAGAATTCTCCAATTTCATATCTCTCCATGAGTTAGCTCAGCATTCTCATAGATCTTCAATATTTTATTATTATTTTCTTAGCTCACCAACTTCATAGCTCACCAATATTTTATTAATTTTTGTTAGAGTTCTTCAATTTCATAACTCTCCATGAGCTCACCATTCTCATAAATCACTAATATTTTATTATTATTGGCATAGCTCACTAATTTCTTAGTTTACTAATATTTTATTATTAATTTTAGAGTTCTTCAATTTTCAACTCTCCAACATTTTGCAAACTCTCAAAAATCACGGCTCTCCTAGTATTTTTTTGGCTCACCAATTCCATAGCTCCCCACAATTCTAATATTTTATTCGAAATCTCCAATCTTATAACTCCCTAATATCTTATTCTAAACATTTTATTTTTATTTCCCGACTATTTCTCCAATATGTATCAAAAAAAATAATAAATAATAATAGGGTTCTCCAACCCTTGGCTCATTACCAACATAATAACAATTTTATTATTATAACCTCCAAAATGCAGCGCTTTATTTTGGACTTTCCTCGTCATTTATTTATTTATTTATTTTGCAACAGTCTGCCCCCCTTTTCTTTTTCTTTGATTCATCACAAAATAGACAAAATGTATATATACATATATATATATATAGCAAACAAATAAACACATACATGGCCAATCTACGGGAGATTCGAAGCATACCTCACGGAAGATAACTCCAAGAAGACGGAAGATAACGCGCCAAGTCCTCGCACAACTCGCAACTATGGCTCGCAACTCCCCAACTCACCTTCTTCGCTTTTCACCTTCTCTATCTTCTGTCAATCACCGAATTTTTTCTTCTTCCCTTCAATCGACGATGGCAACTAACCCCCAAAATCTCTTAACAAAGGAATCAAAACCCTAGCCCTCCTCTAGTGTCGGCTCACACACCTTCACTTGTGCAAAATCTTCAATCAAGATCCAAACCCACTTTCCTTCGGCAAAACACTGTTCACAAAATCTTTCAAAAATCGATTTCAAACATCGACCAACCCCAGCAGCAAACCCAAAACCACCCTTACGGATCGCTGACGGCAACCTCTGCGCTTTGCAGGTACCTCTCTTCCTTTCTCTCTGATAACTCACCTCTCCTCTCTCTTCGTTCGTGCCTTCAAAGTTCGATCAAGATACAAAAATCTCGCCCCTCACAATCCGTTTCAGCAACAACAGTGTGACAGAAGCTATGGCGCCTTCGCACCACACAAACACTGTGGGATCTCACCTCGGGGCTCGGCGGCGGCAAGCTTTTTCCCCTCTTTCGCGGCTATCAACCTTCCTCTCCCAGCTGGACTCTGCACTTTCTAGTCTTTCACTCCAAGTGGGATTCTAGGTTTTGTTTAGAGAGAGAACGAAAGGTATACCTAGACACAAAACTTGCCAAACTTTCTTAATGGTACACTAATCTAAGACACCCAGCTACGGGTAACCAAGCTATACAACACCCTTCTGTACAACGGATAAAAGAAGAAGACGAAGCAACCAACTAGCCCCTCTGTAATCCAGATTCCAAAAAAAAAAGGGGGGGGGGGGGAACTCCCCCTTCAAACAGTTTCGAACAAGCTGAAGTCATATACACAAACTTCTTTGAATTCAAAAAAAATATATATATATATATATATATATATATATATATAAGTAATGTGTATAAATACACACATATTCAGGATTGCACCTTTCCAAAGATGAATCCTTAAACCAATCAAACTCTTTGCTACATACTGCAAATACCTTAAAGCCTTCAAAAAGTCACTTTACTAATAGCTACACAAGCTATCACATTATGCTATGAACAACTCTAAAATTAGTAGGTCTGCTCTAAACCTATAACTTCAATTTATGAGTTGTCTTCTTCATGGATCGCCCATTCCCAATGTAAAACTGCAAAAGTTAGTAAATTCACCTCATCTTTCCCAATGCAATCTCATCTTTATAAGAGAGCAAATACGGGACAACAACAAAAAAAAAAACACAGGCAAATTCATATCCACTCGCCAACATTCTCCTCTCAACTTTAACAACCCATTCTCTCTAAATGGCTTTCGGAGGAGAGGGGCACCGAGATAACACCATTTGGCGGCCGGTGAACAAAGCTCCAAACCAAAGAGGCTCAAACTATAAAGCTTCAAGCTCCAACTCTAGAGCTTCAAGCTCCACTCCTACTCACCGTCGCCGCCCTGTGTGTGAATGCTCTCCATGCCTCCATGGCAATTCCAAGATCTGCTATTCGAATCCCTTTGGATCCAACACCCAATATCTACTCATACAGTCGTAGAGGTACCGGAAGAATTCCGGGATAAAATAAGAGGATGGTACAAGGCACTAACCATTCCAGAACTTTGCATAATACCAGTGTACTACACTTGATTTTTACGAAACCAAGAAATCAACCTCACTCTCCAAGGATCCACCTGCCAGGCAAATCAGGTATTAATCCCACATTTCGAGAAGATCCGCATCGATATCCTCTCACAAAGACCGATAGAGAGAGATCTAGACTACCACATCTCCATCATGTCAGCACCATTGGAAAACCTAAATGAAGATTTGGGACTTGGGTGGGACATAGAGAACTTTGCAGATCTCAACATGGGAGAAGAGAGCGCTTCCCATAATGCTCAGCCAAACATCTCCTACAACATTCCACTTAACATCCTCTTCTTCAACACTGAGGGCGTCGCTTGCCCTAACTTTCTCCAACACTACGTGCACTTACATTCTAGCGAACGCTTCCACCTCGTCATCATCACAAACACACAAAAAAAAAGGGAAAGCGAGGCCCAATTCATGAGCCAAATCATGGGTTACTCCAACACCATGACCGTGAACCCACCTCCCAGCGGCATGGAAAGAGTAACGGGGGGAATTTGGTGCCTATGGAATGAAGCTGAAATCTCATGTGATGTAATAGAGATCCCGTGGAATTAAGCCATCGCCCAACAAGCCCACATCTTTATCCGGCCGGCTCGCACCGAATGAAATTTAAAATGTAAACTCTCCATGAGCAATCCAAATGCCCCCATTGTATCAAAAGCCTAATTTTAGACGACTCTATCTGAATACTTTTCTGCATGAGTTAATATTTTTCAAAACTTTTTAACATACTCATGTACAAATACTCGCATTAGCTATAAGAGCATCTGTACAGGGGGGCATTATTGTGGGTACTTGTATCAAGCTCAATATGTGGTATGCCCTACAGGTGCCACATCACCAAAACCCCACCCACGTGGTAGACCAATAAGGCACCACGTCGGGCATGTCGTATGTTTGCTACATGGCGAGCCCTACGGGCGTCATATGCCAAGGCAGCCAAGATTATATGCTTAGCCTAAGCGGGAGCATACATATAAGCCCAAATATATCTAGATATGAAGAGCCCTGCAACAGGCAGCACCATGGCCCCAGAGCCCATGGTCCTTCATACCTCGCTCCAAGGCCAAACAACAATACAATCAGCTCCCAGCTCACTTGGACTTGGATTGATAAGCAATGGCTCTCCTAAACATTGAGATAGGCCTGCGGCCCAACCTCCTACTTGGTCGCTCAGAAGCGAGCCCCTCTCTTAAACATCGAGATAAGCCTGCGGCCCATTCTCCTACTTGGTCGCTTGGAGGCGAGCCCCTGGCTCTCTTAAACACTAAGGTGGGCCCTGGCCCATTTATCTACTTGGATGCCCAGGTTGAGAGCAGGACCCAGGCACTACTGCTCGGGATCATCAGAGGATACTGGACTGGCGGCTGAGGTCATGGGATCGTCGAGATGTTTGTCTTCTTGCTAAGACAACTCCATCTCGACTAGGCTTGGAGAAGAGGCAACAATGACCTTACGTTCATGTCATCCGATGCATATACGAAACGTCACCTTCTGCCTGCCATGAAACGTTGCTCTCCGCCTGCCGTCAAGCCACAGACGGCAGAAGGGCTTATATCACTTCTGGAAGAGTTGAGGAGAACAAGCCACCTGTCCAATAGTTTGCTTACGCTCTAATACTCCTGTGGCCAATATAACGTATCGTATATGCAGCGAGACACAACAACAACAATACAACCAAGTTTCATACTTAAACACCCTCTCTCACTTTACATTAATATTCAAGGTCTATCACTGCCAACCTCTCCCTCTCTAAGCTTGCCTTGACCTCCTCCTCTCCACCTCCGATGATCTCAAGCCATTGAAGTGCCCGCCATCTTCCCAGACTGCCTCTAACCACACCTCTCACCCACAGAGGTATGTTGCCCAACTCAATTACCAATATGTCAACCCAATTGACAAAGCTAGGTTTTGGTGGAAACATGATTAGTGGTTCAATAATTCCAACAGAGATTGCAATCCTCGTTAACTTAGATACACTGGTCATGAATGAAAATTTCCTAACAGATCACATCCTGTCTACTTCCATTGAGAAGATTTCTAACTTGAAATATTTATACTTGTCCAGAAATCAATTTACAGAGAATGCCAAGCCTCGAGAAATGTCAGGCATCAGAACCTTGTCAAGGTCCTAATAACTGTTTTTGTTCTCAAGTACTGATTTTGAAAGAATTGATTTTTCAAAACTTTAGTGTATCAGCTCATGCCAAATGGGAGCTTGGAGAAGATGTGTACAGCTACGGAATTCTCCTGTCGGAGCTTTTCACTGGAAGAAGACCTGCCGATGATTCATTCAAAGACAATCTAAACCTTTCACAACTTTGTCAAAATGGCACTGCCCAATCAGCCCTGTGCAAAGACAACGAAAAGAAGCAAGTGATGCTGGGTATTCAACTGATTTGAGAAGTGAACTGGGTGAGAGTGTTTGAATTCTGTTTAGCAAATTGGAGTTTTTTGTTCATCAGATTCTCCTCAGGGACAGATTGAACATGGGACAGGTCGCCATGAAACTGCTTTCTATCACGCTGGAATGCACGAAAAACAGAATCATAGCATTGATGACAGGTGAAATTTCTGATATAATGTCCAACAGTTGAAACTCATTAAATGCAATCCATTGAGATTTCGTATTAGGTCTCTACTATAGCAGGTGATTCACTCAACCAACTTTTATGAAGACTCACCCATCAATCCATGGTAGTCCTAATCTGATTTCAAGGATGATGGAGGAAGAGTTTGAGAGCATTGCATACAAGACCATACAGGATGATGGAGGAAACTTTGATTTTTGTAAAGCTATATCAATGAAGTTTTCTTTTCTGCACAAAAATAAAATTAAATAAATAAATGATAAATAAAAATCAAACAGGAAACTTCTATTTTGTAAAGCTTAATTTTTAAGTGTAAAGATATTTGAATTTCTCTTTACTCAGTGATGAAGGAAACTTCTAGCCTCTGGGATGGGTTAAGCAAATGAGACGCACCTAATTTCACATACATTTTCTCATTTCCTTTTCAAATCTCTTAACCAAACATAGCATAGTGAAATTTTTTTTTTTTCCCCTTCCTTCTTCGGTAAAACCTAAGTTATGTGTAGGATTATTTTACTGGATAGATTAGTAATTAAATTAATTTATAAGGGTCATTTATTAATATCAAAGAATTAGTTATGAGATGGCAGTATATTTTCTATTACTTAGATGGGTAATTTTGTAACTTTGAGAAATTAGGTTAATAAGCCCACTTGTTGTGGCTTTAAATCTTGGGAAACAAACAAAACAGAGGCTAGGAATTGCTCCATAGGCAGCAAGGGTTTGAGAAGGTAAAAGAAAAAAAAAAGAAAAAAAAAAAAGAGAAGAGAGGTTCCAGTGAGGCTGCAATAGGGATTGGAGGCAGCACGTTGGGTGATTTTGGGACACCCATTAGTTGAGGTAAAATCTGTCTTTACTGTTGATTATTAAGTTTATGTTGAGGAATTAAACAATCAATGCATTAAGGGGATTTGGAAGATCTATAAGTGCCTACTTAGGTTTTGAAAATTGGGTGCAATGTGTAAGTGTAACTTTGGGTGGGTAATAGAAACAATGGAGTTTTGTATCATGGGTAAGGGTGTGTTTGGCTATAAAGTTGGGTTGAATGGTTTGATCTCTTGGATATTAAAGTAATACATTAATCTAATATAGTGGGGCTTTTGTGGGTGTATGTAACATGTAAAAATATTAATTTATTTGAAATTTTATTTATTAGGTTTGTGTGATTGAAGTGGTGGAGTTGTGTGTTTGGAGTTGGTGTTGAAATATTATTTCTAAGCATTTGAGGTAAGTAACCCTCTATCACTGTTGGTTCATTTTTATTTCTGTTGAATCGTTTAAAATTATAAATATTTATTTATAGCCTCCATATTCTCTTAAAATAAAATATGGGTCAAGTATAAAACAATGTCGAATATTATTATGAAAATTATTTGAATATTTTGTAAAACTATTCTGAAAATTATGCTAAATGTTTATTCTAAAAATATCGAATATTTTATTGAAAAGTTGTGTATTGTTTGAATTTTGAACATCACTCTAGTCTGACTATGATTTGGACCCTAGCCAATGGGGGTTATTTATTGGCACAGAAACTAGTTTCTTTTGGAGCTTTACCACCGGCCTATGTGTGGTTCCGGGCATTGTCACGGGCTAAGTGACCTTGGTCACCAAGACTTGGGTTTTGTGAATCGCATTATTAAACCATTGAATATTGAACCATCAATTTGAACAACGAAATTTCGTCGAATCACCTCATTGTCTTTTCAATTAAAATGTATTGCTACATTATTTATTTTCAGCTATGAAACCATCTTATAAAATAATTGTTCATTTATTGAATGGTAGCAAAAAATATATTTATTGGTTATCAACTATTTTTTTTTGGTATATTTGATCCAGCTAACAGTGATGGTTGGTTATTTACTGGGCTGTCTAGCTTACTCTTATTTTATTTTTCAGATTCTGAGGAGTAAAGCTGCACGGGATTTTTACTTGTGGGAGTGCCGAGAGTAGGACTATGTTTTAAGTACATGGATTATTATTATTTTTTTTTATTAGTGGACTTGGTGGACAATTTCATATGATAAGAATTATCTATTTGTATGATTTTTAGCATTATGATATTGAAGGATTTAATTTGAGTATTTTACATTGTTGGTTATGTGTTGGACTCTTAGCCTTGCATGCTCACTTAAATGAGTGTGCGGCGTTGTCACGGAGCTTGGGGCGTGACATCTTCTAACTATCTTCATTTGGATCATATGTTTGTCTCGAGTTTGGTATTTATTCATAGCGCTCTGTGTTCCAATTTGAGTCTTTTAAGAAACCAAAAATGGAGATGGCAATGGAGTCTTTTAACGTTGTGTTTGGTTGAGAGATTTGAGAAGGGGTTCGAATCTTCTTTTTTTTTTTTCTTTCAAAATCCCTTCCCAAATTAGCCAACTAAACACTGTGTAAAGGTAAACCGATAACAATCTGAGATAGGCTTTGGACTCACCGTCCATCCTCACCGAGACGGAGACCCTAGCTTCTTCCAATTTTTCATGCTCAAGGGCGTTTGAGTCCATTGAGTCGATCCCAATCTCGTTTCTTGTACCTTTAGGGTCCCTTTTCGCCTCATTGTAAGAATCCCTATCCCCAGTGACGGGGAGCCACATGGTGACCAAGGGGGTCATGTGCCCCCCTAGATTTTTTATTTTTTTTAAATATGTATATAAATAAAATTTTAAACAAAAATAATATTTAGAATAAAATGTCATGGATATTTTTAAATTTATGAAAGCAATAATAATTGTTTTATTGAAAATGAAGCGACTACAACAAATTATATTTTTATTTATGAAAATTTGGTGAAAAAAATCTCAATATAAAGGTAATAATCATCATTATTGATATGCAAATATAATTAATCTCACTATATATATAAATTACTAGAGTGTCAGTTATATTTGTATGTGGAGTTTAGGGTGTTAGTTATATTTGCATGCGGAGTTTACTATTTTTATGTTGTTTTACTATTGGTTAGTGATATCATGTGTCAATAATGATGTGACATTACTATTATATGAAATTTTTACTCAAATTTTATAAAAATTTGATTTATCTTACCATTATATAATTTATTAATATATTATTTTTTTACATTGTCCATAATACATTAGTTACATGCAATAGTTTCTTTTCAATTTTACTTGAAATTAATTATAAAATTTTATATGAAATACTTTTTTAATAATATTTAAGTTTTTATATTTAATATTAATTCAAAAATTATTATTATTTCCTTATTGTTGGTTATGGAAAAAAAATTAAAATTATAATCAATAAATGACCCTTCTGATTTAGTTTCTTAACTCCGCGGCCGCTGCCTAAACCCCTATTTTTCTATCGATTTGATTTTTCTTATTGTTGGCAATTTTGTATTTTCCATCGAATTGGTTTTTCCTCAATTCATTGGTAAGTTTGTGTCTCAGGTCTACAAATGCATACATATTCGTGTAAATTTGCGCGTGTATGATTTGTGCGTTTTGGTACTGTTTTGAATTTTGTGTCTTCCCACGAATGTCTCTGTGGACATGTCCATCTCCTGAGTTTCTACTGCAAAGCTTGATGTTGTTTGCTCCATTTTTTTTTTTTTTGGGGGGGGGGGGTTGGAGGAGCTGGAAAAGGGTTGGGGTGACAGCTGGTGCTCGAGAGGGGTGGGGAGATGGCCGGAGGTGGTGGAAAAGCTCGATTTTTTAAATCTATTTTTTGCCCCAAAACGACGTCAGGCACTACAAAATGCACTACACAAGTGTGCACGAGAGGATCTGAACTCGAATATCCTTTGTGTCAAAATCTCAGATGTGACAGAACATCTGATTTCCTTAAAAATATTTAGGGGAGGGAACAACATTTTAGTCAACTGAGAACCATCCACTGTGAAATGGTCGTTAAGTTCGTTACCTAAATATGTATATAAACACATATGAAACAGCCACCTGCCCATCCCAACTCTCCCTAATAGCAGCAACTATTTTCCACCTAGCCGGCCAAGATGTCTGCATCAATGAAGTTGTCTTGTACTTTTCAGGACTAATTTATTACATATTAGAAATCTTAATTTCTTGCATGGCATTTTAACTTTTAATTTTTGTGGGTTTTGATAATGCTCAACTAACAGAGGAACATGTCAGAGTTTTGGCAAGTTTTACCCCTAAAAAAATATTTTCTTCTTTTGTTTCTAGTGAACACAAAAACAACTAGATTTCAATCAATTTACCAGAGGATCAATACTCGAGATCCAAAAGTCTTGCTTCTTATTTTGAAGAATATAAAATAATATTAATAATAATATGGATGAGGCAAGACATCATCACATTGATCTATTATTAGCATGAAAATAAAGTAATGAATGCTTAATTTAATAAATAAATAAATAAATAAAGAAAAAACTCAGAGTCATAACCAGGTGTGCCTATTTTTATTGTCCCGAGTTGGTATTGATCATAAAGGTATTTTAATTTGATGAACATCTAAAATCATCTAGGGACAAGATTAGAAGACTTGATCTGTTTGTTAACTAATCTAAAAGAATACTCTATGGTCATGTTACTAATAGTGAAGTATTAATAATCCTATTAAATTAGTGTGGTATTCACTATCCAATTGGATTAATATCCATTGGATTAATAATCCTACCCCTACCCCATTACTAATAATCCTACAAATTTATTGGATTAATTATCCATTGGATTAATTATCAATTGGATTAATAATCTTAAACCAAAATATTAAAACAAACATAGGATAATTGGGCACACGGATTAATAATCTCAATCTCAAACTCTAATCCTCCCAATCAAACATGCCCTATGTGGTCACCACATTGTCAACTTATCTAAAAGAAGACTTTGATCTCCAAATGGCACATCATTTTTACAAGAACAAATACCTGTCAATTTGTCTCAATGTTCCAACCTCATGATTCTCGCACTAGACCACATCAGTAGTAGTAGTTAAATTCGTTCCCTATATACACCTACAATTTAGAGCCAAAACACATGACCTCAACTTTCCAGGGCAGAAAACTACTACTTTCTCGGTCTCCAAATGGCACATCATTTTATGAGTTTAAGCCTAATCTTCCCCCTCAATCTTGCTAGTTATCCATCTCCTGCTCCTACCCTTGTTGCTTTCAGAGTTTGTCTCAGCATCCATTCTTGGAAACCAAACTGATAATTTTGCCCTGCTCGAGTTTAAATCCCAAATACATGATGAAACTATAGGAGCATTGGCCTCTTGGAATGATTCTACCCCACTCTGCCAGTGGGTTGGAGTCACATGTGGCCTCAAACACCAAAGAGTCATTGGCTTGAACCTGTTTGATCAGAAGTTGACTGGGACAATATCGCCTCACATTGGAAATCTCTCTTTCCTCCACTCCCTCAACCTTGGTACCAATTCCTATGGTGAAATCCCCCCAGAAGTTGGCCGATTGATCAGGTTACAACATTTGAACTCGACTAATAACTTTTTACAAGGACAAATCCCTGTCAATTTGTCTCAATGTTCCAAACTCGTGGATCTTGCACTACACCTCAACCACCTTGAAGGTCCAATTCCTTTTGAGCTTGGATCACTGTCAAGGCTTGTGACACTATCACTTCATAGCAACAATCTTAAAGGAAAATTCCCAGCTTCAATCGGTAATCTATCAGCTCTCCAAGTGTTTTACTTTGCATATAACAATTTGGGAGGAGAAATTCCAGATACAGTTTCCCAAATGAGAAGTTTGAGCATTTTCCAAGTAGGAGAAAATAATTTTTTCGGTCCATTCCCCCCTCTTTACAATCTTTCGTCACTCATAACATTGACTTTGCCCGCTAGGAAGCACAGATACAGATACGGGATACGGATACGATACGATACGGATACGACGATACGGAAAAATTTGAAAAATTAGGATACGGGTACGGCAGGGATACGTTCGTAAAAATATTATTTTTATAATTTTTAGTAATGCAGTATGCATAAAAATAAAACTTATAACAAAAGACAATTTAATAAAAAAGAAAGATTCCTATAAAATTAAGAGTCTTCAAGATCAATAGCTTCAACTTGTTCTCCTTCATCAGTGAATATCACAGGACCTTAGCTAAAGCCAAAAAACCATTATTAAATAAAAATTTCAGCAAATATACTTTTTTAAGTCATCAATGATAACCTAGGAAGCACAATATGTCAAAATTTGAAAAAGTATGATACAGGTACGGCGAGAATACGTTCGTAAAAAAAAAAAATATTTTTATAATTTTAATAATGTGATATGCATGAAAATAAAACTTAAAGTAAATTAATAAATAAAGAGAGATTCCTATTAACTTAGAAGTCTTCAAACATTCATAAAACATACAAAACTAAAAACAAAAGCAAATGTAAATTAAACATCATCCTTACATGCCAACACCAAAAAAAGAATGAGAGCAAACACAAGAGACGTGAGAGAGTGAGAAAGCGAGAGAAAAGTGAGAGAGACAATAAGGATACATCAATTTGACAAATTCTATTACTTTAACTCTTACTATATTCCTCTTATCAAAGAACTAAACAAAATATTATAAGTAATATGTAACTTCGAGTATCCGATACTTCAAAATTAAGTATCCGATACTTCAAAATTAATTAAGAAGTATCCGATACTTTTAAGAAGTATCCGATACGTATCCGCGAGTATCCAACGAGTATCGGTATCCGATAAGTATCCGATACGGATACGTCTCCCTTTTTGAAGTATCCGTGCTTCATAACCCGCTAACAATTTTTACGGTAGACTCAAGGCCGACATGTTCTTTCTTCTTCCAAATCTTCAGTGCCTCTATTTGGGAGGTAATCAATTTACTGGACCTATACCAGTTTCTTTGTCCAATGCTTCAAATCTTCAAACTGTTGAATTTGATACAAACAATTTTACTGGAAGCATACCCATAAATCTTGGCAAGTTACAAAATTTAAGTCCGCTTTCATTCTCAAATAATACTCTTGGAACTGGGGTTAATGATATGAGTTTTTTCACTTCTTTGACCAATTGCAGCCAGCTAACAAATCTTGATATAAGCATAAATCAGTTCATGGGTACATTGCCTAACTCAATTTCCAATCTGTCAATCCAATTGAGTTGGCTACATATTGGAGAGAACATTATTGATGGAAGCATTCCTGAGGAGATTCAAAACCTAGTTAACCTAAATGCGTTGGGGATGGAATATAACCTTCTGACAGGTATCATCCCTACTTCAGTGGGGAAGCTTTCAAACTTGAAAATACTGGAGTTAAGAGGAAACCATCTGATAGGGGAAATCCCCTCTACCATCGGCAACATAACTCAACTTTTGCTTCTTGGTTTGAGTAATAACAGCTTAGAAGGAAACATACCTTCCAGTTTGAAGAATTGTATATACCTGCAAGCCCTACATCTCTATCAAAATAAACTCAACGGCACCATACCCAAGTGTCTCATGAATCTTTCATCACTTTCCAGAGGCCTGGACATATCACACAATTCCTTAACTGGTCTGTTGCCTGCAGAAGTTGAAAACTTGAAAGAACTTGTTATCCTTAATGTTTCGTACAATAAATTGTCCAAGGAGATTCCTAGCACACTAGGGGGATGTTTGGCATTGGTGCAGTTGTCTATGCAACATAACCTCTTCCATGGGATCATTCCTTCCATGAGTCAATTGAGGGGCCTTCAATATTTAGATCTTTCTAACAATAACATTTCGGGCCAAATTCCGCAATACATGGTGAATCTTTCATCTCTACTAAATTTGAATTTGTCCTTCAACAATCTTGAAGGCGAGGTACCCACAAATGGAATTTTCAGCAATGCAAGTGCTATTGAAATCTACAGCAACATTAAGCTTTGTGGGGGGATTCCAAAGTTGCAACTGCAACAATGCCCTATGCAAGAAATTGAAAGACCAGGGAAGCATGCTACTCTTAAGTTACTTTTGGTGATTGTCATTCCTATTTCTTTAATAGGCTTGACGTTTTCTCTGCTTTCACTCTACCGGACAACAAAAATGAAGCATAAATCTCTAGCAACATCTTCATTTGAACTCTTCTATCCAAAAATCTCTTACAAAGAGCTCCTCAAAGCAACTAGTGGATTCTCTATCGAGAATTTGATTGGATCTGGTAATTACGGAAGAGTGTACAAAGGAATGCTCAGTCCTAATGAAACAATTGTGGCGGTTAAGGTACTCAATCTTCATCAGCGAGGAGCAGCCAAAAGCTTCGTGGCTGAATGCAAAGTTTTGAGAAATGCTAGACACCGTAACCTTGTTAAGGTTTTGACTGCTTGCTCCAGTATTGATTATGTTGGCAATGAATTCAAAGCTCTAGTATATGAGTTCGTGCCAAATGGGACTTTGGAAAGCTGGTTGCATCCAAGAGATGATCAAACACAGTTGAGAAAATTAAACTGTCTCCAAAGAATAAACATTGCAATAGATGTAGCTCTTGCATTGCATTATCTTCATAATGAATGTCAAACACCTATTGTTCACTGTGATCTAAAGCCAAGCAATGTTCTCCTTGACAATGACCTTACTGCTCATGTAAGTGATTTTGGTTTGGCAAGGCTTCTTTCAATCAAGGAGAGATGTTACTTCCGGGCAGTTCAGTTCTATTGGTGTTAAAGATACAACTGGTTATGCAGCTATAGGTATACCTCTCTCTCTCTCTCTCTCTGTCTCTCTCTCACACACACACACACACACACATTGGAGTTATTTTCTTTATTAAAGCATCTGTCATAAGACGCAATTAAATGTCAATAGACTTCGAGCTTCACATAAAAGAAGGTACTCTTTCCATGATTGAGACAAAATTTCAGTATATAATATATTACAAAGTATTTATATGATTGATCAAGTTCCATGACTTTTATTGCATTGTTCAAGAGATGGGTAATGTTATACAAACAAATTTTTTTGTGGGAAATTTTTGTACGTAATGATTTGCAATTGTGTAAAATTTTTATTTCAAACTAAAGCATCTATCATTGTGGCTGACAAATTTAATTATCTAGATGAGTTTTTTTTGGTATAAAAATTCTGTTTGTTGATCATTTCCTTAATATAATGGTTCACTATATACTAGTGTGAAAGGTAATCTTTTAATTTTGTAGAGTATGGTTTGGGCGAAGAGGTGTCAACTCGTGGAGGCACGTATAGCTTTGGGATCCTCTTGTTGGAGATGTTCACTGGTAGAAGGCCTACTGATGAGCTATTGAAAGACCATATGAACCTTCACAACTTTGCTAAAATGGCATTGCCTGGGCGAGTAATGGAGATAGTAGATGAATTCCTATCAAGCGAGGAGATGGAAGGAGTTCAAAATTGCATTGGAAGGTCAAGTGAGCATACAGGGACAGAATGCCTGGCTTCTATATTTCAGATTGGAGTGGCATGCTCATATTATCTCCCAAGAGATAGAATGAACATGAGTGATGTTGCTTTGGAATTGCTCTTAATCAGAGACAAATTTATCAAAAATTGAGCACGCAATAACACAACGCAATTTAC
Organism: Camellia sinensis; assembly: GCF_055761805.1. NCBI lineage: Eukaryota > Viridiplantae > Streptophyta > Magnoliopsida > Ericales > Theaceae > Camellia > Camellia sinensis. Next base: position 63,842,356 of record NC_138974.1, read on the forward strand.
AAGTGAAATCTCTAAAGTTGTAGTATAGTATGGTCCGTAGATTCTTCTGTTTTACTATGTATTGTTTACCTGACATAAATTTCGTTACTTTCTCAGTTTTCTTTCAACCTCAAAGTCTTGTTTGTATGTAAAGTTTCCTATATAAATGGGATTTTCTTTGTTGAGTATCGGGTATCAATGTCAGGAATGCGGAAAGTTGTTGATTAAAATTGGAATTGTCCTCGTGTTTATAATTTTGTCAATTTTTGAGAAATGTTTTGGCATTTTGTCTTTATAGTATAATGAAAAATAAAAGTCAACTAAAAATATTTTTTATGATCAACTTAAAACAAATATATTTAGACAAAACATAATTGATACTTTTGAAATGCAAAAAATATTTTTTGGACTAAAATCCTACCAATACCACCACACTATTACTAATATTAACATCTCCATCACCCCACAACCATCACCTCCATGACCCTACCACCACTACCACCATCTCAGAACCACAACTATGGTAAATTATACTTTGCACCCTTTCATTTTGTACAAAATCTCACTTTGGTCCCCTACACATTAAATCATGACAGTCAACCCCTTGCACTTCTGGTCAAATCCCACTTTGATCCCTACACATGAAATCATGACAATTAAATCTCACTTTGGTCCTTACACAAGTGTCAATGTCTCTCTTATGTTACCTCATTTTTAAATCTTTAACAAAATCTAATCATATGACAAAAATGTGACTATGAAATAAGGACAAAAGAGAAAAATCATCCATGTTTTCCATCAATACACTTTGTCTACGTGATATGCATGTGAGAATTATATAGTATAATATATATATATATATATATATATATATATATATATATATATATATATATATATGTTCGTATGCTAAAAATTGGGACAAAGAGACAAGAAAATAAAGCTTTTGAAATAAATAAAAATGCGACAAAGAAATCAAAAAGAAAGGAAGATGAATAGGCAGAAGATTGTGTTACCGTGAAAATAGAGTTTCGTGATTCAAATTCATGCAAAATCCTATTTCATCTTCTTAATCGTTCATAATCTGCGTTTTGTTTTAACCTAATACAAACATAATTTGATGTAAATTTTAGGACAAAGTGTGTATTGGTGGAAAATGTAAATGATTTTCCTCTCTTACCTTTATGTCGTAGTTACATTCCCATCACTTAATCAGATTTTATAAAAAATTTAAACAATTGAGTAACAGAAAATGGGTTATTACATTTGTGTAGGGACCAAAGTGAGATTTGATGAAAAATATAGGGGGTTGACTATCGCAATTTCATATGTAATGACCAAAGTATGATTTAACCAGAACTGCAGCGGTTGATTTCATGTGTAAAGGATAAATTTGTGCAAAGTGCAAGGGTGTAAAGCGTAATTTACTCTTACAACTAATACAATCACTAACACATTAGTTTTAAGATTACAACACAATATAAAAAAATATTTTTTACAAAAAATATTTTCTAAGAAAAGTATTTCATAAAATGTAACCCATTAAACAATATTTTTGTTGAAGCAAATAGAGCGTTATAATTCACAGCAATTACGTGCTCTTTTACGTTTGATAAAATTGGAACATTTGGCATGCATAAAATGCATAATTCATAGCAAGTAGGTACTCTTCACTTTGCTAATTGCAACATTTGGTATACATAAAATTCATGATGCTACTGATCAATTTTGATTTCTTAAACCTCTTTTATTATTTACTTTTTGTGGATAGTCAATCCATTTTTTAATCAGTAAATTTTTTTGGTCTAGGCGATAGATATAATGTTGTGATGTTGAATTAGTATGCAGATTGTTACATGTCTCTTTTTAAGGATATAATCCAATAACTAAAGAATTGTTCATATATGGGTGATTTTATTTACACCTAAATAATAATTTGGTATACCCAATTTAAATTTTAAAATTTTAGTTTCTGTGTGGGTAATTTTCTGATCACACTGCCCGCCTAATAATCAGTTAGAGAGCACCGGCAGAATAGATGGTTTCAGCAAACCTGTAACAGAAAGAAAAGGCTCCGGTGGTGGCTCTTCCACCTGGGGGCATTCCGACGATCAAGTCAGTATATCTCTCAAAGATAATCAAGTGCTAAACTCACTACTCAAAGTATAAAACTACATACCTTAGACCCACGGGGGTGCCTCTCTTTTATAGTTTACTCAATCCAAATCCCACTAGAAGCCTGACTTCTATGGACTCCAATTCAGTGTTTACTTTGGATTCCTCAAGAGATAAGGATAAACTCCCTAAAAGTATTATCCTTATCTTAGCTAAGTCTCCTCTTTACTCTAGGACTCCTGTCCCTTATCTTTTATCCATTTATCTCGGATTCCGATATCTTCGGAGATAACTTCGGCCTTGCCGAGATAACCTCGGCGTCACAACCTGGACACGTGGCATCTCGGCTGACACGTCGGCGTCACCTTGCCACGTGTTGGTATTTAGAAAATACATCCCTACAACTGCCCCCTAGGTTCTATTACCTCGGTATTCTGAGGTGATGGAACCTATATCTGTATTTTCCTTCCAGTACCTCGGCGTAAGAACTCTTCAGCCAAGATCATTCATGTCAAGCCGATATGTCTCGTTTTTAAAGAACAAGAACTCAAATGAACTTTCCCACGCGCATGAGCTGTCATGCATCACTTCGCAACCGTTTCCTGCACACGTTTCATCTTTATTGGCCCGTGCCTGTGACGCGCTTGTAAGCCGTCTTAATCTGTCTGAGCCGTCTAACGCATGCGTTGTTCTAGGCACATTAAATGCCCTGTTTTTCCGCCGCGTCAAGTTTTTAACAAAACTTTGTTTTTTCCCTCTTTCTTTCCTTACCTTTGTATTCGATTTACTTGCTTTTCTCTCTCTAAAGCTCTTGCTTCTTGAATCTGCCATTGCTAATGCTCCAAGTTCTGTAACCATCTTCGTTCGTCTTTTTGGTGAAGCTTTTACCACTCTGGTACTTCAGTAACCGTCGTCTATCTTCAGCGAATTCTATTCCGGCCTCACTTCATCTGGTAAGCAGCTGTTCCTTCTTACCTCAGTTCTTGATTTTTTCTGGAATTTTCTTGCTATTACTGCCGTTCTCAAACATTTAATTTATTGGATTATTCATCCGGATGCATCTATTCCACGATTTTGCTCATGTCTTGAACACTTGCACTGTTTCACCACTTTTTTGCCACTATTCTTGGCCTTCAACCCTTTGTATTCTCCATGTTTCTGATAGCCCCTTTTTTGTTCTAAATTCTGAAACTTCGTCTTTGTTTTCTGTTTTTTTTTTGTATCTTTTCCAGATCCGTGCCTTTGATCTTCATCTTCATAGTTTTTAGGTTCAGGATTTGTTTGTAGAACCTTTAATTTTTTAGGGAAAACTGAAACAAGCCATACCAATACTTACCTAGGTTTTTGCTGAGGTTCCAATAACTTTTTAAGAACATCTTCTTTCGGTAATCAGATTCCTTTACGCCGAAATCATGGGTATGTGAAGACATAAGGTAAATACCCCAACCAAACTCGAATACTTAAGGGAAGAGTTCGCCATTCCAGCCGATGTTCACCTTAGGCTAGCTAGGGATGACGATTCCATCATGCCTACAGACAATACGATGTCATTTCCTATTGTAGCCTTTACTGAATGTGGACTCCAGCTTCCACTTAATCCCCTTTTTCGCGAAGTTCTCCACTACTATAGGTTGAACCCCATGCAACTTACCATCAACTCCTATCGAGTGATTAATGGTATCATAGCCCTAGCTAGGTAGGAGAACGTTAGGATCACCCTTGCCGATATCCAATATTGTTATACCATGTGCGCCCTGAACTTAAAAGAAAAAGGTTTCGTCTATTACCTCAAGCCGAGGTCCACCAAGTTCAAAATCGTAGCCGACCTCCCAGACTCCAACAAGGGGGCTGGAGATGACTACTTCATTGTCTCTGGAAATCGGGAGTTTGCCCCAGACGAGGATGTCCATCTATACCCTCTTCCTCGAACAGTTAAAGAGGGCAAGGGTAAGAGCCCAGCGCCAATACTTAGTTGTTTCTGTTCAAGTCTTCAATACTTTGTCTGTTTCTAATGTCTTGCTTTTCTTGCAGATGTTCGCAAGCCACCAAAGGATTTTCGCCAGTCCTACTTTCCAGGCAAAGACTTAAAGAAGCTCCTAGATCTGTCAATCCAAAAGCGCAAGGCTCCACTGGTATTGAATTTTATTCCGACGTACAAGTCTACACTGCCCGACGTCCCGAAAAGAAAGAAGAAGAGCTTATCTCCTCCCTCTGCTACCACTCTACAAACCGCATCAACATCTCGGGCTGACCAAGGGTCAACCTCTGATCTAGCCGATCAACCATCAACTTCAGCCCCATACGTAATCCCAATACCAGAAAGAAAACGTCGGCGACGACTTGTCAAAATTGCTAAGATGGGTCGCCCGAAACCTGTTGCCCAAGATCTCTTAGCCGACCTTCCTACGGACATTGACGCTCAGACGACGCAAACCATGCTCCCACCAAAGCCGAAGAGAACCAAGAAAGCCCAGCCAAAGGCTAAAGTGACTCAGGTTGAATCTGAGGACACTTTACCTATATCCAAACTGGCTGAGAGTGGGAAGACCGCTTCTGTTCCCACAAAAAGGTCTGCTGAAACACAGCCATCAGAGTCCACTCAATCAAACAAGCCGAGGTCATCGTCTGCGACGACCTCGGGTTCCAAAATACCAAGAGTCCCCTGGGTGCCTGAAATCACCCTAGAAGATAAGCCTGTTCTAGCCTGTGACAGTGCCGATGACATCAATGTCAGCGTGGCACTCAGTACTGCTGTTTTCCTTCCTGGCGATCTTGAGCGGAATGCCAAGATGAGCGAGTACGAGAACTACGCCCTCATGCTCCAACGTTCTGTACAAGTAAGTTCCCCCATTTGGCAACTTGTTTTTTTGCCTCTTTTTCTATACTTGTAAAGTTTGTGTAATAACTTTTCCCTTGGGTTCTTTCAGGCCATTCAACATGTCCATTCTCTCTCCATGCAAGCTTTTGAAACAAAGGAGAAGTTGGCCGATATGAGGCGGGAGGTTTCTACCCTAAAAAAGAAAAACAAAAACTTTCTGACAAAGATGAAGAAGCTTGAAGACCAGGTTGAGGCTGCCACCAAAGCCCAAACCCTAGCCAAAGAAAAGGCCAAATCTGCCGAGGCTATTAAGAAGGTCGCCAAGGCCGAGAAGAGAGAGGCCGAGGACAAAAAGGCCCAAGCCGAAAAGGAACTTCAAGAGGCCTTATCTACTAAAGACGCCGAAATCAAAGCGGCCGACGAAAAGGCCTATGCTCAAGGAATGGCCGACGTTACAGAGGAATACAAACTACAAGTTAGGCAGGCGTACAATAGGGGCTTCTCCCTTGGTTGGATGTCCCTTGCAAAGAAACTTAATCTTTTTGGCAATTCACCACTGCGCCAAGCCGACGCTATTCCTCTTCCATTTCCTCCACCTCCACCGCCAAGCCAAGCTGAAGATGAATCTGAATCTGAATCTGAGGATGAGGATAAGGATGATGATGAGGCTTTGGTAAGGAAGCCCAAAGATGCTAGTGAGACCAAGTCCCCTCCTTACGATGATTAAGTCCTAGACTTGACTCATGAGGAGGATGAGGAGGTTATCAAGGAGACCACTCCTGAGCAAGCATCATCTGATGTTCCTCCAGTCGATAGAAGTCTTGATCAAACACTTGCCGAAATTGACGCCGAGTTGGCGGCGGAAAAGATTGCCGAGGTGGTTCCACCAGAATCCTCCGAGGTTCCAGCCCATCCAGCTATTGATGCTGAAGGAGCCTGACTCCAATGTCTTTCTTTGTTTGAATTTTTTTACTTTTCTGTTTTCTGGACAATGTAAGCTTCCTTTTGTGGCCGATGTGCCTATCTTTGTCACTGCCGATTAATTTGCTTTTGGTTAGGCCGTAGTGCCTTCTTTGTACACAACTGCAACTGTTTTTCTCTGAATGCTTTAGTCTTTATTTTCTCTTGATTGCTTCTGCATGGTTCTATGCTTAGAATATTTGGCATGCCTTTCATACTTTGCCTCATTTGTGCAATCTTCTCGAGGTTAAAGACCTCGGGTATAGTAACTACAAGCTTTACTTCGGCAAGATACTGACCTGCAAACTTTTCATGAATTTCAACAAGTATATACTATTCAATGCTATCTTTGAAAACATTTCTCAAGTTATAACAAGTGCTAAACAATGATCTACTTGTAAATTGCTACAAATTTCAACAAGTGTTTAAACAATATACTTAGCTTTTATTTCAACCTGTAAATTACTGCAAATTTCAACAGATGATCATATGTCGGCTTAACGTCATCTTGTAAATTAATACAAATTTCAACAAGTGTTAAGCATCTTCTTTAGGTTTAACCAACCTGTAGATTGCTATAAGGGTTTAAGCAATGACCTCGGCTTCACTTCAACTTGTAAATTGCTACAAATTTCAACAAGTGAAGAGAAACAGTAATATCGGCTTAACTGCAACTTGTAAATTGCTACAAATTTCAACAAGTGAAGATAAGGAATAATCTCGGCTTAACTTCAACTTGTAAATTGCTACAAATTTCAACAAGTGAAGATAAAGAATCAGCCCGGCTTAACTTCAACTTGTAAATTGCTACAAATTTCAACAAGTGAAGATAATGAATCAGCTTAACTTCAACTTGTAAATTGCTACAAATTTCAACAAGTGAAGATAAGGAATCAGCTTAACTTCAACTTGTAAATTGCTACAATTTCAACAAGTGAAGATAAGGAATCAGCTTAACTTCAACTTGTAAATTGTTACAAATTTCAACAAGTGCTAAGCATATTCGTCTTCTCTTTGCCCCCAATGTGAACCTGAGTTCCACTTGGGTTCTCATTGTTCAGAAATAATATTGCGCATCTTTTATCAGTGTAGAGGAATTCTGCTATAATTTTATTGATGACGTTGAAAAAATAACAAGGAACATCTAATGATAGAAAAATTTCAGATTACAAGTGTTCCATGGTCTAGGCAATGCTTTGCCCTCATTATCTTCGAGTCGATAGGCTCCATTGCCTAATACCGAAGTGATTCTGTAGGGTCCCTCCCAGTTTGGGCCAAGCTTGCCCTTTCTGGGATCCTTCTTGTTGCCGACGACTTTTCTTAGGACTAAGTCGCCGATCTGAAAATCCCTCAGATTAACCTTCTTGTTGTAAGCTCTGGCAAGCTGCTGCTGGTATGCTGCAAGCTGTATTGCAGCCTTCTCTCTTCTTTCTTCTAACAGATCAAGATCTCGGGCTAACAGTATGTCATTAGTTCCATTCTCAACTCTCTGGGTTCGGATCCCTAGGATGCCGACTTCCAATGGGATGACTGCTTCTGTGCCATAAGCCATGGCAAAGGAGGATTCTCCTGTTGATCTTCTCGGCGTAGTCCGATATGCCCAAAGTACGTTGGGCAATTCGTCTACCGACTTTCCTTTTGCTACCTGTAACCTCTTCTTTATTCCATCCAAAATTACTTTGTTGGATACTTCTGCTTGCCCATTACTTTGGAAAAACTTGGTGTTGAGAAGTAATTCTTGATCTTGAATTTCGCACAAAAGTTCTTGATGAGTTTGCTAGCAAACTGTGTTCCGTTGTTGGCAACTATTGCTCTTGGAATCCTACATCTGGTGATGATGTTTCTCCATATAAAGTTCTTGACGTCCACATATCGGATTTTGGCAAGAGGTTCTGCCTCTATCCACTTCGTAAAGTAATCTGTTGCTACCAGCAAGTATTTTCTCTGCCCAGTTGCTTGGGGAAGTTGTCCAACAAGATCCATGCCCCATTAGGTAAACAGCCAAGGGCTGGATACTGGGTTTAGGTCAGCAGTTGGCTGATGTATCAAAGGTGCAAACTTTTGGCATTGTTCACACTTCTTCACGTAGGCTTCAGCATCCTTTTGCATGTAGGGCCACCAATACCCCTGGGTAATGGCCCTGTGGGCTAATGATCTACCCCCAGTATGGCTTCCACAAATTCCTTCATGAATTTCATATAAGAAATCGTCAACCTACAAAAGGTGTACGCACCTTAAAAGGGGTCCAGTGAAGGACCTTCTGTAGAGGTGCCTATCTGCTGTCAGACTGAATCTTGCTGATTTCAATCTGACTTTGTGTGCCTCCTTACGATCTTCAGGCAGCTTTCCTTCTTTCAGGAATGCAACAATTGCATTCATCCAGTTTGGCCCCATGTCCACACACATTGCTTCCTGCTCTGTGCTCTGTGGTTCTATGCTTGGGCCCGACATATAGTCGATCATAATTGTCCTTGTTTTTCCAGTCTGCATTGAACTTACCAGGTTAGCCAACGCGTCGGCGTAGGTGTTGTCATCTCGGCTAACTTGGAGTAGTCGACAGTTCTGAAATAGGGCTGCCAATCTGATGACCTCTTTTGCATATGCCGACATCCTTTCGTCTCTGGCTACAAATTCTCCTGTTGACTGGTTAACAATAAGTTGTGAATCACAAAAAATAATTACCTCATCTGCTTCTGCTGCTGCTGCCAGTTTTAGCCCTGCAATTAATGCATCGTATTCCGCTTCATTGTTTGAGGCCTTGAACCCTAAACGGATGGACTGTTCTATTATTTCTCCATCTGGAGATATCAGCAATACTCCTGCGCCCGCTCCTTGTCAGTTCGAGCTTCAATCGACAAACAGTCTGAATGAGTCACCGATGTAGATGCTGCAGGGTCTGAGTTTTTCCTTCCTTTGCTCTTTTGCCTTAGGCTGGGATTCTCTTTGCTTGTTGGGACAATACTCATCCTGGCTCAACGGAGCCCGATGTTCGATGGTTTCGGGCGTGAATTCTACTACGAAGTCAGCCAAAACTTGGCCCTTTATTGCTGTTCTAGGCCTAAACTCCAAGTCATACTGGCCCAAGGCAACTACCCATCTTGTTATTCTTCCTATTAAGTCTCCTTGTTGTAACAGGGACTTCAGTGGGTGCTCTGTGAGTATCACAATCTTGTGCGCCTGAAAGTAATGGTTCAATTTTTTTGAGGCCATTACTAAGGTCAGCATTAATTTCTCTAGTGGTAGATACCTTGTTTCTGCGTCGGCCAAGGTTTTACTTACATAATAAACAGCCTTTTGTTCTCTTTGTTCTTCTCGGATTAGCGCTGCACTTACTGCGTGTTCTGACACAGCTAAGTACAAAAACAGCTCTTCCCCAGGTTCAGGCATTGAGAGGACCGGAGCCGTGGTCAAATATTTCTTTAGGTCGGCTAAAGCGGCCTCACATTCCTCGGTCCATAGGAAATCCGTGGTCTTCTTCACCAGGTTGAAGAAGGGTTTACATTTGTCTGAGCTTCGGCTTATGAACCTGTTTAGGGCTGCGGCCCTTCCAGTAAGCATTTGTACCTGTTTTGTCCATGTTGGGCTCTATAGGTCTAGGATGGCCTTGATCTGATCTGGGCTGGCCTCTATGCCCTTCCTTGTTACCAGGTACCCCAGAAATTTACCAGATCCAACTCCAAACGCACACTTTAATGCGTTGAGTTAGAGCCGATATGTTTTGAGGATGTCGAATACCTCTTTTACATCGGCAAGATGACCCTTAGGTTCCTTGGTCTTCACGACCATGTCATCGATGTAGACTTCTACTGTTTGGCCGATCAGGTGTTTGAACATTTTGGTTACCAGCCTTTGGTAGGTTGCTCCTGCGTTTTTCAACCCAAAAGGCATCACTCTGTAACAGTACAGGCCTTTTGGGGTGATAAACGCTGTCTTCTCTTCGTCTGCGGGGTACATGGCTATCTGGTGGTACCCCCTATAGGCATCCAGGAAACTCATCCTTCCATGTCCAGAGGTGGCATCTACCAACTGGTCAATCTTGGGTAGAGGAAAGCAATCTTTAGGACAAGCTTTGTTCAGGCTTGTAAAATCTACGCAGACCCGCCATTTATCGTTCTTCTTTTTTACCACTACTGTGTTAGATAGCCATGTCGGGTAATGAACTTCTCGAATGGCCCTGGCCTCCAGAAGTCTGTCCACTTCTTCTTCTACTGCTTCGACGTGCATCAACGTCGGTCTTCTGACTCGTTGAATCACAGGTTTTGCCGACCTGTCGACATTCAGTCTATGGCAAGTGACCTCAGGGTCAATGCCAGGCATTTCGTAAGGCGTCCAGGCGAACACCTCAATGTTTGTTCTCAAAAAATCTTCCAGTTCTCTTTCCTCTTCTTCGGCTAAGCCTGAGCCGAGAAGAAAGAAGCGCTCTTTGTCACCCTCCTGGACGAGGATTTTCTTTAGTGTCTCTTCGCTCTTCTCGGCTGGTTCTTTGCCGACGTCTTCTAGTATTTCCATGTCCTCATCTTCAATTTCTGCCTCTTTTGGCTCTCGAACGCTGCAAGTAGACTTCATTGCTGCCATGGAGCAACTTTTTGTCTGCAGTTGATCTCCTTTGACTTCTTCAATCCCATGCTTTGTTGGGAACCACAGTAGTTGATGCAATGTTGAGGGAACTGCCCCCATTGCATGTAACCATGGTCTTCCCAAGATGATGTTATATGGTGAAGGTGTGTCAATCACCATGAATTTTATCCTGATCTTCTTAGTGCCAGCTTGTACTTCCAAGCTTGTTGCGCCCAGTGGCCACGTCGGCGTTCCATTGAAGCCGATCATCGGGCCATTCGATTGTTCCATGTCGTCTGGGTGAAGGCCTAACTCCTTGTAACATCTAACGTACATGATGTCACAAGAGCTGCCTTGATCTATTAGAATGCGTTTCACTTAGCGCTCCCCAACCTGGAGGGATACTACCAAGGCATCATTATGCGGATGCTGGACCATCTCTAGGTCAGCTTCAGTGAAGGCTATCATCGGTCCTCGGCACTCTTCAGGCCGAGGTCTTTTATGTCCGACCTGGTTCACGTACTGCAGGTGTTTTACTTTTTGGGTTTCTCCCCGAATGTCGCTTTCGTTTACCTTTGAGTGAATTACATTAACCACCCGTGGTCCTCCCGCCTGTGGTTGTTGTGCTGGGGGAGGCGGAGCTGCTGGTGCTTGAGGCAATCTTGCCTGTTCTTCTCTTGTCCTGGCCTCATCAACAAGGTCCCTCAGATGGCCTTGTCTTACCAAGTCTTCTAAGTGTGCTTTTAGGGCTCTGCAACCCTGAGTTGGGTGCCCTTCTTCATTGTGGTAAGCACAACGCCTACCAACGTTTCTTCCCATAAATTCCCCTGGTGCTCTTGCTGGAGCTCTGAAATAGGGTTGGTTTCGTATTTCATCCAAGACTTTGTGGATCGGGACTCGGAATATAGTTGTTACTGCCTGTTTACCCCTCAATTTCGTTTCTTGTTTGGTTGGTCCATTGTTGCCTCGGCTTCGCTTCGGCGAGCCGTTTCCTTTCTCCTGCTTTGTTTCTTTATTTCCCGACGTATCCTCCTCGGCTCTGGCGTACTTCTCTATTCTCGCCATGAGTTCTTCCATGCTTTTTGGCAATGTTTTTGCCAAAGATTTCCGTAGTGGGCAGTCATCTTTCAGGCCGTTCTTGAAGGACACGACCGCCACCTCTTGGTTGTAATCAGGTATTCGATTGAACACCTCGTAGTACCTTTTTGCATAGGCCCTAAGGCCTTCATCCTTGGCGATCTTTAAAGCCATCAGTGCGTCGACCCTCAAGGGTTGTAGTTTATTTGTTACAAACCTGGCCACAAACATCTCTGCCAGGCCTTCCCAAGTCTTTACGCTTCCCTTTGGTAGTTTATAGAACCAATCTGATGCAATTTCCCCAAAGGACGAAGGGAACACTTTACAAAGCAACGGCTCGTTCCCACTATATAATGCCATCGAATTCAGGTATAGCCCGACGTGGAAGTTGGGATCTGTCTTACCATCATATATTTGGAACCTCGGCATATTGAATTGCTTTGGTGCTTGAAATTTGTCCAGTTCCACCAAGAATGGTGTCCTCGGCTTAACCGGGGAAGTTACCTCGGCTTCAGCATTCTGTTGCCTCCTCTTGAGGTAATCTCTCAAGTCTTCTTTACTCCTTCCTGGAGCTCGGCTATCTCTGGATTTCAATCTCTTCGGCACACTACTTTTGGCCTCGTGGTGGGCTCGTTTTGATCTCTCTCCATGTGTTGTGTCAAAGCAAAGCGCCTGCCCTTGAACATGCCGATGTTCTTTGGGCTCTGGGTCCTTCGTGTGATACGTTCTTCGGGACTCCTCTCGTCTCGGCTCCTCTCGTCCGCCTTCCCTGGAAGGTCGGTGAGAGTGCCTTCCGCTCCTGGTGTGCTGAGGGACTTCGAGGATTGTTCTTCCTTCTCCCTTCTGGGTGTTAGTTGCTGGCATTGGCGTATCCTGCAGCGGGTATGGTGGCTGCAAGACATTGTTTTGCATCATAAGTTGACCACTGACTGTAGGTCTGCCAACTTGTTTGCCAAGTCTTTTACTTCCTCATCCCTCCGTAGGCACCTATCCCTCCATACCTGAAGGTTATCTTCATTATAATACTTGCTTTGATCTGTCCTCTTCGAAGCGTCGCCCTCCTGGCCGACGTCTCTCTCTCCGTGGCCCTGGTCATGATTTTCTGTATTGTGGTTGTCTCCTTCAACGTCAAGGTCAATTGGTCTGCCACTCCCAGCAAGAGTGTCGCCCCCAATGTTTTCCCTCTGTCCGTTACTGGCCATCTATTCTTCTAAGTTTCCCACAGACGGCGCCAAATTGTGTGGGTAATTTTCTGACCACACTGCCCACCTAATAATTAGTTGGAGAGCACCGGCAGAATAGATGGCTTCAGCAAACCTGTAATAGAAAGAAAATGCTCCGGCGGCAGCTCTTCCACCCGGGGGCACTCCGACGATCAAGTCAGTATATCTCTCAAAGATAATCAAGTGCTAAACTCACTACTCAAAGTATAAAATTACGTACCTTAGACCCACGAGGGTGCCTCTCTTTTATAGTTTACTCAATCCAAGTCCCACTAGAAGCCTGACTTCTATGGACTCCAATTCAGTGCTTACTTTGGATTCCTCAAGAGATAAGGATAAACTCCCTAAAAGTATTATCCTTATCTTAGCTAAGTTTCCTTTTTACTCTAGGACTCATGTCCCTTATCTTTTATCCATTTATCTCGGATTTCGATATCTTCGGAGATAACCTCGGCCTTGCCAAGATAACCTCGGCGTCACAACCTGGACACGTGGCATCTTGGCTGACACGTCGGCGTCACCTTGCCACGTGTTGGTATTTAGAAAATACACCCCCACAGTTTCTATGATACCTTACATTAAACTCTAAAATAAAATATAATTTTTTTCTCATATTACACTTGTATCACTTATATGTATTATTGATATTCAAAACTCTTCATCTTCTCCTCAAAGTTCTAATTATTTTCTATTCATCTTCTTCTTCACTCTAAAACTCCAATCCACAGCTCTAAAAGTCACTATAAATTGTTTGCAAAGAAGACAAAACTAAAAGAATTAATGAATCGATATTAGATGAAAAAGAAATCGACAAGCAGCCAGTATGGTGGTCGGAAGAAAAAAATCAACTCTTCTTTTTTATTTTTTCTTGCCAATGGTGAATACCAGAACAATTGGTATGGCCGGAAGATGGGCGAATCAGGCCGGTATGTCCGAAATAGGCCGGGACTAGCTGGAAAATGAGTCAAAATGGAATCACATCTTCACTATACTACTTTCTTCTTGAAACAGTTGACGGCCCGATACCAAATGGGATTCACAGCAATGAGAAGAATAATACTGCTGTATTTGGTTGTTTATTATTTGGATGTACCAAAAATTACAATTTCATTTTGAAGGATAATTTGTAAAAAATTATGAAGTGTATTAAGAGTAAATTATAACCTAAATAATTTAATAGAGAATCCTAAGAATTTGAGCGTATTAAATAATAGTAATTTCACTTCAGGGACGGGGATGGGGACGGGCTGGATACGGGGCTAGGAAACGTATCCCTGTCCCTAGCCCGAAATTGATCGGGAATTGATTTTTGTATACCATTCCCGTTCCGTTGGGGATATTTTTCAAAGAAAAACTGCTCAAATCGAGATCGGCGGGTCGGGTCCCGTCAGGCAGGATTCAAATTATCATCCTTAATTTTGAGTGCAAATAGAATCACCGTTCATATGCATATCGGAATTGATAGTTAATAATAAAAATACATGAGCAATCTTGTGAGGCCCAACTGAGGACTAAAAGTTTCGGGGCAGCATTTTACTCTCTCACATACTAACGTAACTAGCCTATTCTATGCTTGGCAAATCTTAATAATTTTGAGAATGGATCATTAATTTTTATTTTTTTTAAAGATAAATGTAATTAAAATATTTAATTAATTTAATTTTTATATAAATTATTAATTCGACAAATTTATAAGATGAATAATTTAAATTATTAAAGTGAGTTCAAGATGAACGCACCAAGTTATAGCATCTCTCCAATTGCATTACCAACCAAAGAGAGGCCCCAAGTGACAGCCCATGCCTACCGGCAGCTACTATCTTCCACCTAGCGCAGATGGAGTGTCCCCCTGCAAGCCTTCCAGCCTTCTCTCTAACTTTGCGTTGGGTGATGGGTTGAATTAAAATGAGATAAAATAAAATAAAATAAGAATAAAATTAAAATTGAATGAATTAAAAATATTGAGATCAAATTAATATCAAAGAAATGAGTACTAGAATTGTTGTTTGGTTGTCTAGAATTTCTGTTTCGGATTATTTTTCAATTTTATTCTTCATGTGATCTCAGTAGATGTGAGATACTACAGTCTATTACTCTACTCTTATTACTCCTACTAAACTCTGCCTTGCTCTCTTTTTTCGGACCTATCTTGTATATACATATATAATACAAACACAGGACTAGTGCTGATGTGACAAATTTTTTTCTTTTTTATTTTGTTAAATGTATTCTAGAGACTAGAAGCAGCTCTCTCTCTCTCTCTGCAATTGTGGAGGGAAATTTGAAATTATAATAATGTATTTTTTGGAAAACCAAACATTATGTTTGGTTTGCATTTGAGTGATGGGTTTTAGAAAAAAAATTTAAAAAAATTGTTTGGTTTGAGTTTTTCTCAAAAAATTTTCAAAATCACTTTCTCTCTCTTACACATCAATCAATCACTTTTTCTCTCTCCTCTCTCCTTCTCAATCACTTTTTCTCTCACACACATCTACTCAAATTCTCCCAAAATATCAAATCATCCCAAACTCTCAAAAAAACAACTCTCCCAAAATATACAACCAAACAAATCAAAAAAATTTCTAAACTCTCTCCTCAAAATTTTTTTCAAAAACAACTCTCCCAAAAACAAACTAAACAAGCCCATCCATTTTCAAAACATAATTTTCAAATTATTTTTTTGAAAAATAACTTTAAAAAGTGAAACCAAACATGATGAGTATAACTTGTTAAAATAATGTTACAAAATTATTGTAATTTAGTTGTCACAAACATTTAGGCTCTGTTTGGTTGTGAATTCAAAATGTAATTCCACATGTGTATTTCAGTATGATGTTTGGTTGTGTGTTTGGAATCAACTTTCCAAACTTCTGCAGAGAGCTCTGTATTACAGCCGCATTTTTTGTTCAAATTTTGGCCAGGGGAAGACCACGCGGACGTCCTTAGGGACTACCGCCCGGACGTCCATGGGGACATCCACCTGGATGTCCTCTGCTGTACAGGAATTTTTTTTTTTTTTTTTTTTTTTGGCAATTGATTTATATAATTGGAAAAAAAAATTTCTGAAATTTTTTTAATTTTTAATGTGCTTTAAAATAATTTTGAGTTGTATATTTAGTTATGAGTTGTAAATTTTTGTATCACATATCAAATATCACATCAACAATTCCCCACTCAAATCAAACATCTTTTCCAAAACTATTTTCAAAACTCTTTACCAAACAAATTTTCTACACTCAAATCATAATTTTACAACACACAAATTCAAAATACAATTCATACTCTCAAATCACATTTACAAAATACAACCAAACGCAACCTTAATACTTGCTCATTACATTCTGAGTTGAAACTTTAACGAGTGCATTTATTTTATTTAAAAAAATAAAATCAAAAAAATTATGTATGTACTAGTGATTTAAGAACTAAGTAAAAAGTTAATTTTTGACTTTTTATCAAGTTCTCTCAAAAAAATCACAAAAAAACCATTCAAAAAGGGATTCAGGGATGCTGCTGTGAGTTAATCACAGCAGCAACTGCTATGTTTTAATACTATGTCGTCTTGTTGGCTCCATTCCAACTCTCACTTTTTTGTTCCAAATTCAAGCTTTTTTTTTCTCTCTCAAAAATCCTTTTTTTTTTCTTTGTCCTTTTGACTGCCTTGCCCCATCTAATATAATATAATATATAAACAAATATTCATACAAAAAAATATATAGATTAATATAATTTAATGTGAATTTTTTATTTTAAAAAAATACTTATAAAAATAATTTTATTTTTAAAAAATGATATTATCACATCATTTTTATAGTGCTATTCAAATGCTATTCTTGTAGAATACAAAAATTCATTTGAGAAAATACTATTATGTGCACTCGTAAAAGGGTGCATGTACTACGCACCTCATAACATCACAAAAATTCACAACTTTTATTGCACAATAAACATACTTTTTTTTTACTATGAAAAATAAAACTTTTTGCTAACCATTAAAAAAAATGTATTTTTTATCATGTAGTGGCATAATTTCGTTATTTGTAATTTTAAGATACACATCATTAATTTGTCATTCATAACTTTTACAATAAAATAGCATAACACACCCAAAAAAAAAAAAATCATTTTTATCATAAAAGGTTATAATTTTTTTGCTATGTGCCTTTTTTAAGGATGCATAGCCTTTCTCATTGATTTGAAATTGAAGACAATCAAACTTATGTTCTTTTTTTCCTTTGATGCTAAAATGGATAGGGTTGAGCAAAAAAAATTAAAAAAAAATTGCAAATCAAATCGATTCCGGCCAAATCACACATTTTGATTTAGGCCAAGTTTGGCATGAGGCAAAAAAGACAAAAAGTAAAAAAGTCACTATCCTATTTAAGTCACATCATCTTATTTAAGTCACATCACCTCTCTAACACATCACTTCAAACCCAACCCAAACCCAACTCATATTTCATAAAAAGTCAAAAAGTACACTTATTTAGTCTTCCCAAACTAGGCCTTAATTTTCTCAATGCATGGTTTGGTCTTAATCTTAAAATAGACAAATTATACTTCACAATTCGATTCATAATTTTGTAGTTGTGGTTCTAGTTTGAACCTGAATTAGACCATTAAAATATATAAATAAAATGATATTCCTAAGTGATCTGTTTTAAAATAAAAAATTCATATTAAATTATATCAATCTATATAAAAATTTATAATAATTTTTTATTTGTATATTACTCATATGTGTGTATATATGGAGCACAGGAATTGAGAGGAGAAAAGGAAATAAACTATGATTTTGAGAGAAAAAAACAATTAAAAATTGGAACAACAAATTGAGAATTCAAATTGATCTAACAAACGACACAGTATTAAATCACAGCAGGTGCTGCTGTGAGTAACTCGCAGCAGTATCCCCAAACACTCCAAGAAGCCAATTTTTTACAAAAAAATCAAAAATTCAAAAAATTAATTTTTTATCACACGGATGTATATAATATAAATTAATAATCGGCTTAGGCCAATCCTCAAAACAATTCTAAAGGTTAGCCCAATAAATAAATGAGTCTAAAAACTCAATCAATTCAAGCTACACAGGCCTAATATCAATCCCTGCCCTTGATAATCAAGCTAGCTGGGTAGACCTACTAATTTTCTTCTCTCTCTTTTTTTAATTCTAAACTCAAAAACTAATTTGCTAGTGTAACAACAGAAATGCTTCCTACCCCCACTAGGGATCGACTCCCAATGAGGTGTCACTGGGGATTGGCCCAAAAAAACAATTTTCTTTTTTTTCTTTTTTTTTTTTGTGTTTTCAGCGAATAGGGGGTCGCCACCTCACTAGGGGTCGACCCCCACTGGGTGTATAAATCACGGTTGAGTGTAACAAACAGAGAGCTAACTTCTTAAAAAATATATATATGAACTCTGTTCTTGAAATCATAATTGCCATATATATTTTCAGCAACGATGTATCCCTTTAATTTTGGAGCTCTAATTAAATTCTAATGATGTGATAGGGAATAAAAACAATAAAGATAAATAAAATCAAGGCTAAAACATCACATCACAGTGGAGTCTACTTTCATTAAAACTCCATTATTAGAGCTCTCAATCATTTTTTTATATTTTTTCAAGATAAATGTGCTCCAAGGGGCGGAATTGTGTAGGGCTGAGAGGGGCCTCCGATTTTTTACAATTTATTATTAATTTTTTATTTATAAATATTTGTAAAATATATACATTAAAAAATTATCTCACTAATTTTCTATTTCATTAATATTTCACAATGTATAATAAAAATGATTTCTAATAATTTTACATTTTAAATAATCGGTCCTGCTGGAGACCCCCAGCAGGAGACACCCCCAGCACCCCCACCTCCACGTGGGGGGTTGGTAATGGCCGAAAATCCAAAAAAAAAAAAAAAAAAAAAAAAAAAAAAAAAAAAAAAAACAGTTTTTTGGGCCAATAGGAGAAGACCCCCAGCACCCCCAGCTGGGGGTCTAAGGCATTTTTCTTAAATAATAGTATCAATTTTATCGAGTTGATTTTATTAATACAAAAGGTACATATTACTTATTCTTTTAATTTTAAAATAAAATGGTATGCATATTTTTTTATGAGTGACGTTAGTGTTTGCACCACATTCTATTTTTCTGTCAATTATGGCCTGATTGATTATGACCAAGTTCAATTATGGTCTGTCGATTAAGACCATAGACTATTTTTAAGAATGACATTGGCTACATTTATTTTTATTATTATTATTTTGTTGACATGGCATGACAAATTTGCTAGTAACGTGGCATGGAAGAGATGATGATCTAGCTTGAAAAGATTAAATAAAGCCAAAAAAGATATTTGTTGAAATCAATTAGAAACTATATGCTAAAATCACAGGGATCAATATCAAGTCAAAGCACAAAATCTACAAGTAGTTTCTATGAAGATATGGGATATGGTTGAGTAGAGCAAAAATCAAGGAAAATCATGGATTGATAGCTACAACATGAGGTGGCCAGGTAAGTATAAAAGGAGGACTTGAAGAATGAAAAATAGGACATCTCGATCATCAAGAATACTCGCAAAGAGTCTATCTAGGAATAGTTTAACTTAGCATTTTAAGAGTAAATTAAAACTAGTAGATTTTTCTAACCCCACTTCTCTTCTTTTCTTCTATTGATTGTTATATTTCTTCAATCTTTTGTTCTTGTAACTAATGACAAATGACAATTCATTCGAATTAATACATATTCTTTTTTGTTCCATCTCTTCTTTACTTAATTATCTCAAGGGAAGTTTTTAATCTGTTTAAAGCATAGAACTCAACCACAAAGCTTGATTTTTATTTTTGTTCACTTAAAATTTATTTGAGTTTGTCGATCAAAATCATTGTTGATTAGGCTTAAACTAATATTTTTACCAACAGTTAGATAACCTAAAATTTCACCCCCTAAATTAATCACAATAATATAACAAGGGTTGAGTCTTGGCTTATTGATTTCTAAATAATCAACTGATATGTCACATTCAATGTTATTGAGTGTAAATTTAAGGGTCATGTTTTAGGAATCTTAAACATTTTTCACTTCTTATTGTTGTTCAAATTGTAAAATTAAATAAATAGATTTATGAAGAAATCAAATTATATACCAAGAATATATGCTGATAATTACAATTAAATTTCAACAAAAATACACAAAACAATAAAAGGGTAAAGAGACGAAACCGAAGCCTACACGGAAGCAGTTTTCTTAAAACAGATTTCGCCGCCTCATGGGTCGAGTGCTTGAGGAAACCCGGCGTCTGTCTCCTAGGATACGACGGTCAAAACCAGCTACGGCAGAAGCACTTTCTGTCTAGCTTAGCGAACAAGAACAATGGCAGCACTCTCTCAATGTAGGAACTTTCTGGCAAACTGACTTGTAAAATGGAAGCAAAAAATTTCTATCTTGAAACTTGATAAGAGGGTCTCAATTTATACATGTAAAGGAGAGAGAAGAAGAGCTTCTAGCCTTTAAGGCTGGTCATTAAAACACCAAGCATCCATAGCCCCTTTCCAAAATATGAAAGTTTGGATGCCCAAAGGATTCGCACCCTTTAGCCAAGAAAAAGGATTTAAATACTCTTTAAAATCATATTCATGAATCTAACATCATGAGACAATTTCTTGGCAATTTCTTATTCAAAACCCAATGGTTTTTGGCTCACTTAGACCTAACACAATAAAAGGTTGGGACCCACTTTTATATTTAATTAAAGTCACCACACTTTAATATTAAATTAAAGTCACCAAAAATCATTTTTTCTAACAATCCCCCACATGAATAAAAATTGACCGAAAGACTCAACAAACGGACATCGTTCAACAATAATGACTCGAAGAGAGAGTACAACGAACTAACCCCGACATCAGAGAAGGTAGCTTTCCGCTTTGAACCTCTCCCAGTGAAAACCTATCGAGTTTACTAGCTGATCAGTGAATAAGACATCTTGAACTGCTCTGCCGTTTATGTAAACTGAGACAATAGATCTCACACGGGAATTACTCCTACCACCATTCTGTTCTCACTGGTGTGCCCTGTATGGCCCTGGACACTAGCCTGGTTCAGCGAGTGGTTTTAAAGAATTTTGGCCTGCCCAATTCTTCTAGAAGCGGCCCTACTTCACTCTCACATAGGTGACTCTATTTGAGTATCCTGCAATACTCAGCTCAACAGCTTAACACACTAGAGTCATTAAAAGCTCAGCTTAACCTCTACACTTGTAGGTATTACTGATAGAAGGAATAGCTGGAGGTTTAACCTCCTCAGTGACATACCACCGTTGCACGCTTTGGTTGTCCCATTGAATCTAGATCTTGGAATCTCCAGTCAACTAGGTTGGGTTTCCATTCTGGTAACTTCCAAAGGCCTCAACCCCATTCCTTTTGACGACGTTTCGACTAACACTCGACTTAACCCTTTGGTTAGCGGATCCGCAATGTTGTCCTTAGACTTTTCATAGTCTAAAGAGACAACTCCATTCGAGAGTAGTTGTCGTATGGAATTATGTCTACGACGGATATATCTAGACTTTCCATTATACATATTACTCTGTGCCCTACCAATTGCAGATTGACAATCACAATGAATACAAATAGCTGGCACAGGTTTAAACCAACGTGGAATATCTTCAATGAAATGGCGAAGCCATTCTGCTTCTTCCGTTGCTTTATCCAAAGTAATAAACTCTGATTCCATCGTTGATCTAGATATACACGTTTGCTTGGAAGATTTTCAAGACACGGCTGCCCCACCAAAAGTGAACACATATCCATTAGTGGACTTTGAGTCCTTAATAGCTGATATCCAATTCGCGTCACTATATCCTTCAAGCACCGCTGGATATCGAGTATAATGCAGCCCATAATCCCGAGTGTAACGTAAATACCTTAACACCCGCACAATGCCCTTCCAATGAGAAGCATCGGGATTACTTGCGTATCTACTGAGCCTACTAACCGAGTAAGCTATATCCGGCCTAGTACAACTCATCAGATACATTAAACTTCCAATTACTCGAGAATATTCTAACTGTGAGACACTTTCATTATTATTCTAGGTAAAATGTAGACATAAGTCTACAGGTGTCGATGACACACTCGTATCTGATCCACTAAACTTCTCAAGTATCTTATCAACATAATGAGACTGAGAAAGTACAATTCCGCCAGAGATTCTGGTAATCTTAATTCTCAGAATAACATCTGCAATACCCATATCCTTCATGTCAAACTTAGAGTTTAACAATTTCTTGGTAGTTTTGATCATTTCATCGTTACTACCTATAATGAGCATATCATCAACATATAGACACAAAATGACATAACTTCTGTCAATGTCTTTGACATAAATACACTTGTCACATTCGTTGGCTCACTTGGACCTAACACAATAAAAGGTTGGGACCCACTTTTATATTTAATTAAAGTCACCACACTTTAATATTAAATTAAAGTCACCAAAAATCATTTTTTCCAACACTTATTTACTAAATTATATTAATCAATAAATATCTTAAAATAGTGGTTTAGCTGATTGTACAGTAAGATCTAATAATTCAAAATCTTTAAAAATTAAAAAAACTATTTATTAGATTTATATAATTTCTCATGAAATACTTCTTTCACAACGCTTATATAAGAAAGAGTGATTCTACTTACACAACAAAAACAGCTTATTACACCCAAAATTTTCAAATTTTTTTTATTACACTTTAATCCCTTCTCAAAATTACCAAAAACACCCTCAAGACTTAACCTTAATTTTTCAATACAATCTCTCCAACCACCACTGCAATCACCCCGGCGACCTTCATTCTTATCTCCGGCAAACTTTTCTGCCACTTCCATTACCTCCGTCATCAAAACCCACGGGAGATTTCCTTTTCCAACCCCTTTTTCTCCAACGGCGAACCCCAGCCCCCCCAGTCGCCCATCATTGCCGTCTCTTCCCTCTTCTTCCTCGTCAACCCAGCCATGCTCTCCATCTCATCTCCCATCGCGCTTCTCAGACCAATATCAATTGCAACCTATGTCGCATTCCTCTGTCGCGAAAGCACTTAAGAGAGAGAGAGAGAGAGAGAGAGAAAGAGAGAGAGAGAGAAGATGGGAGATCTAGAGTTCCAAATCTCAAGACCTAGAAAAATAAAAAAAGATCCACCACCGCAAAAGTGAGCGAGAGAGGGAGAAATCTGGAGTTCCATGAAGAAAAAGAAGAATAAGATATTGGAATGGGAATCAGAGACGAAGATGAGAGGTTGTTGGTTCGCGGGGGAAAAAGTAACCACGGTAGTTGGTCATGGCAATCGGAAAGAGGAGACGGTAGTGGAGGTGGTCGCAAGAATAAGAGGGCTAGGCTTGGGGTTCGCTAGTGGGGAAAGGCGGTTGCAGTTTGATGGCCATGGTCGACAGCAATGGCTATCTCTGAAGTCGCCAGCAGTGGCTATTGAAGTGGTAGTAAAATCTAGGGTTTGAAAAGTGAGAGGAAAGAGATAAGGGTAAGATTGGTATTATGAAAAGTGTAAAAAGGAGAAGATAAATTTGATTGTGGTGTAATGAGAAATTAGGTGTAAGGAGACAATTATTGTGCAATTAGAATTACTCTATAAGAAATTATATTCAATATTTTTTATGCATATATATTGACTGCTTCCAAACAAAATTTCAAGTTCCGCCCTAGCTCCAATCAACCTAAACTTTTTCATGATTGACTTGTTCAGCCGGTCTTACAAAAAAAATAATTTAAGTCACCTAGTTGGATTTTGGGTGGGTCGGCAGCCTTCCAACTGGACCCTCCAAACCGATTAAGGAACTACAAAAAAGTCCAGTTCTTGTTTTTAATCTTGTGTCTACTATTACTACTCAAAATAACTTCTGTTTATAGCGATTTTTATCATATATGTCAACATATCAATACTCTACAAAGTATATTATATTGAATTACATCACTAGATTATGTAAGAGACAGTTTATTCTATCTTGCAGATGACCAAGCGAAGCTTAAATACTTAAAAAAAATTAATAAATAAATATATATCAGTTCATTGTGTTCAAACCTTTGCAAAATATTCAAGTTCCATTCATGTTTGACTCATAAAAAATTCATTTGAAATCTAATCCTTACGTAAGTAAGTCAAAGTTAAATACATTTTAAAATTCATTAAATTTTCAAGTCAAATGTAAACAACCTACTACTTACCTCAGTAAAAAATAAAAATTCAAGCCACTTGAGCTTAGCTTGATTAAAACTAATTTGATATTGACTTGAACGATTATCAAACCAAGCTTAAATATATTTTAAAACTCATTACATTTTCAAAGCAAACTAAAACTACCTAATGCTGAGCTCTCATTTACAGACCTACTTAAAAGATATATCATCAAGCAAACTGCATAGCAAGCTAATCTCAGGATCAAAATACCAACTGCAAGACTCAATTCTCAATTATACAGTACCTCATCATAAGAAAAAATCATAACACATCACTAACAACAGTCTACCTCTCATCCTTTTCTGATTGAAATGTCAACGGTGCTCATCATTGTCATTTTTATGTTGAGTAAATAACCTGTGCACTGGCACACTGCACATCCAAGGTGGAGTTGAATCACAGTAGTACAAGGTTGTGTCATGTTTAAAATAATATCACGAATGTATACATACAAATATATATTTTATATAGAGAAAAAGAGATAAGAGACGTACCAGATGACTGGAGAGATGAGAGAGTTGAATGTGTATATGCTAATATGGGCTCTGTTTGATTGGAGTATATAATGAGGGATACAAATATATGTGGGTTCCACCTTTTCTTTTTTTTGTGTGTGTGTGTGTGTGTGTGTGTGCATCCTTTGTTTGATTACCATAATGAAAACTGGTGGTATAATATATCCCTCAAAAGTACAGGATATGCAATACCACACACAGCATGGTAATGCATATCCCCCACCACAAAATATGAGAAACCATTCATTTAATGGTAAAAAATAATCACTCTCATCTGATATCATACTATATCCTACCCGAATCATAATATAACTAACCCCACAATATATATATATATAATCCATCTTATATCCCAAACATATTGTATCTCATTCCATATCTCTAAGTATTACCTATGCTCCTCAACTTCTTATATCCAATCTGGGGACAGAAACAGGATACAGTACTTAATAGGATTTTTATTTGAACAAGTGAAAGGTTGTTTTCCAATCTTTTCCACAGGAAACTCTTCTAAAATTTTCAAATTTTCAAACAAACCACCAACCAAAATTATAACTCTCCCTTAAAAAATAAAAAATAAATTATCATGATCTCCATAAAACAGAGCCTTACTGGGCCAAAAAATAAGTAAAAGAAAGAAAACTTGGAGAGAATTAGTTCTCCAGAAGAATTCTTAAGAATGTTGTATCACTAACAACTTCTTTAGCACTCTATTATCCTCGGATAATGGAATCAGATACGATGAAAAACCCAAGTTTCAGATTACATCAGTCACTGGCCATCCTTGCTTGCACTGCCTTGTGCATCTCTAAATCTCCTTCAGTATCTGCCTTGTCTGCAGCTGGGAACGAAACAGACTGGCTTGCACTGCTTGCCTTCAAGGATAGGATAACTCAAGATCCACAGAGTGTCATGAGTTCTTGGAACAGCTCAATACATTTCTGTCAATGGCTGGGAGTTTTTTGCAGTAACCAACATCCTAGAAGAGTCTCAGTCTTAAATCTGCAAAGCAAAAAGTTGACAGGTTCAATGCCTCCCCACTTGAAGGTAATCAATCTCGGAGACAATGATTTCCAAGGTCCAATTCCTCCAGAGCTTGGGCGCTTGTCATGACTTCAAAACCTCAACCTCAGCAAAAATGCCTTTGAAGGGGAAATCCCGAGCAACTTATCTTACTGTTCAGATATGCAAGTCATCAACTTGAACTACAACAATCTTGTCAGTGAGATCCCATACCAGCTGGGCTATCTGTCAACAAAGAAACTCAGTGGATTACTCTTGGCAACCTCCTCAGCCTCTATGTTGGAGGAAACCAATTTACTGGTCCCATCACAGTTTCATTAGATGGCAATTTGAACCCGGCCCAACAGGGACCCGCCCCCCCGATCCCAATTAGAACGGTTTTTCTCCGAAAAATAACCCCGATGGGTCGGGGATGATATTCAAAAATGCATCCCCGATAATGTTCGGGCCAGGGACAATGATACGTTCTCTAGCCCCGTCCCCGTCCCCGTCTCCATTTCCCCGAACTGAAATTTCTATTATACCCCTATATATATATAAACCCAACCCTAACATAACACAACCTCACACACACACAGAGCCTCACCGTCTCTCTCTCACCTCTCTCTCTCTCTCTCTCTCTCTCTCTCCATGTAGAATCAGCCAAGTACCCACCACCATATTCAAGAAAGATCAAGAAAATGTCTGAAAGCAGTGACCAAGAAGGGAAAATGATGAACTCAGATATTGAGGAAGAAGAAAAAGAAAAAGACGAAGAGAAGGCAAAGGATGTTTCAGAAGAACCAAACCCATTAGTGATTGCTGCTGCTGATACAGAGTCCTCTGACAAATTGACTGTAGAAGAACATGTTGTTTTCACAAAAGCCCAAATTGATCTTAATATTCCAGCATCAAAAACAGGAATCAGAATGCAGGTAACTACTTGTTTTTGAGCAAGAAACTTATTCTTTCACTAATGTATTCAATCTTCTGTGTGTAGTGAGCACTTGGGTTGCATTCAATTGCAATTATTTCTTTTTCTCTACAACCAAACAAAGCATCTAAGGTTGTCATCATTTATGGGTTTTTTTTGGGCCGGGAAATTTCCGGGGTCGGGAAAACTTGATCCCCGTTAGGGGGCGGAGGCGGAGGTGGAGGCGGGAGCGGTGATAGGTTCCCCGTCGAGGACCAGGGCCGGGGACAGGAGAATTTTCACCATCGGGGATCGGGGACGGGAAGTGTGATCCCTGGCCCCGCCCCGGCCCATTAACGCTCCAAGACTAGTAGAACTAGATTTTTCTTTCAATAACTTTACAAGAACCATGCCTCCAAATCTTGGAAGCTTAAAGGGACTAGCTAGGTTCACAGTCACCCATAATCTGCTACGAACTGTGGAAGCAGAAGGATTTAGCTTCTTAACTTCTTTAACTAACTGCAGCAACCTCCAGGAACTGGACATAGGCCTTAACAGGTTCAAAGGTGAATTACCAACTTCAATTGCTAATTTTTCAACTACTCTTCAACAGCTGATTGCAGGAGCAAACCAGATATCAGGAACCATCCCTGGAGGAATAGAGAATTTAATTGGCCTGACATGGTTGCTAATCTCCATGAACTCAATCACAGGAGAAATTCCAGTGGGTATTGGCAAACTCGAAAGATCGGAGGATCTTCGCCTGTTTGATAATAGAATTTCAGGGGGAATTCCAGCCGATCTTGGAAACATAACACAGTTGGATCAATTGTATTTGCACACAAATAATTGAGTGGCAACATTCCTCCTAGTTTGGGAAATTGTCGACTAGAGCTACTGTACCTGTTCAGTAACAACTTTACTGGTTTCATACCCAAGGAAATTGTAAGCCTTTCTTCTATGACTCTTTCTTTCAACTTGGCTCAAAATTCTTTAACCGATCCCTTGCCCACAGAGGTCGGTAACATGAGCAACCTAACGGAATTCGATGTTTTGAATGACAGATTGACCGGAGAAATTCCAAGTACTATCGCCAAGTGTTTGATGCTGGTGCGGCTTAGTTTGGAGGGGAAGTTGTTTGGAGGAAGAATTCCTTCATCTTTGAGCGCTTTAAATAGCCTTAACTTCATTGATCTTTCTAGAAATAACTTGTCCGGGGAAATTCCAGCATACTGGCAAAACTTCATTGTTTTGCAAAATTTGAATTTATCATTCAAGCCTCATTTGAGAACAAGCTTTTTTAGTAACTTTTTGACTAAAATATGATGTAAAAAAAACTAGTATATTTGGGATGACTTTTTAATTTTTTACGAAAGACCACCAAAGAAGTTTAAGTCTTACTCAGAGACTAAGAGCAGCGACGGAGGTAGCATCTGCACTACAGTATCTTCACCATCACTGCCAAGCAGTACTTATTCATGGTGATCTGAAGCCGAGTAATATTCAGATGGATCATGACATGACTGCAGGCATGGCTGCTTTTGGAGTAGCACATCTATTATCTGATCATAGCCTACCCACTAGTTCTCAAAATAAAATCAGTTCAATTGGGATAAAAGGAACTGTTGGCTATGTTCCTCCTAAGTAACCAAGTGCATCTTTCTCCAACTCATATATTTATTGGGGATGCTGATAAATTCATCTTTCATGTTGGAGATGACATATCAAGATCATTCCTAGTTTTTGAAGCCTAAAATCTTTGGGCAATTAACATGATTTGTTATGATTCTTTGCCACAGAGTATGGTATGGGCAGCAAGGCATCCATGCAGGGAGATGTCTACAGCTTTGGAATTCTCCTACTGGAGATGTTTATAGGAAAGAGACCTACTGATATCATATTCAAGGACGGTCTGAATCTCCATTGATTTACTAAGATGGCACTGCCAGAAAGAGTGATGGAGATTGCAGACCCTTCACTGTTATTGGAAGTTGGAGGTGACGATGGTCACGTAATCGAGATAGCCAAAACCAATGAGTGCTTGGTTGCAGTGCTAACAATTGAAGTTTCATGCTCGATGGAATTGCTGGGTGAACGAATGGATATGAGAGATGTGGTAGCGGACGTGTATGATTAGGAACAAATTTTTTCCTCATTAGGATTTGAGGAAGTGATTGCAGCCCATCTCTTGAGCTGATGCTTATCACTTAGGCTTTATCATCTCATTCAAATAGCTTAAAAAATTTCACGTTCTCCTCTAAACCTTCAGGTTTGTTTAAACAATTATAAATATCAAGTTGGAGAAGGTTTAGCTCCGTCATTTCTGTCTTCGATTATTTTTTGTTTCTTTTTTTTTCCCTCCCTTTTTCTTCAGCCTTGGGAAGCAATGGATTCTTGGAAAAAAAAAAGAACTATTTACATGAATTCAATAGGCAAGCTTATATGCAAGTATCTAACAGAAATCTAAAAACAGAAACTCAATTTTTTCCCCCTTCCATCTTTCTTTTCCCAAATCCCTCTCTGATGAATGTTGTTGCTGTCATGATGTTTTTGGAATTTATCAGATGTCGACACTAGTTTTAAGTAACAGTAGCAGCCGTCGTAACAATAACAGTGTCAGAAACACAGTTTGGGGTGTAATGGCCATAACGGTAGCAGAAATTGAAGCCGTAATTTTTTCAAAATCACATTTCCCATATATGGAGATGTGCTCAGATGCCACCCATGTTTATTAAACACACACCATATTGGTTTGTAAGGATCCTACATGTTTGGTTTCACTTACTAATTTTAAGGTCTAGACCATTGAGTTAACTGAAACGGTGTTTATTTTTTGCATTTGAATTTTTTTGAAAATCGAAAGTTAAGTTATTTGTTTTTGAGCACTCCAAACTTAGAACCAAATTCTTTTTCATCCAGCCTTCTCTAGTTTGGATTCATTTGATCAATCAAAATTTGAATCATCCTAAATTTGAATCAAGTTTTGTAATGGATAACTCTCTTAGATAGGCCTCTCTCTAGCTGAACCAAGTAGACTCATGTTTCTTAGTTTGTTGTTTGATCTTTTTATTTTTTCCCCCATTCCTTAATTGCGCTACATATTCACTCCCAGCGAAGTAATTAAAATACAGTCTCACTCATCAATCATCACATACAGCAGACATTCCACAAAACTCAGTAGATAAGAGGGTCACTCCACAGTGAGATCTCAAATTCGATTAATTGAGGAGTATCGTGAATCCTAAATTATTCCAAATTATCTAAAAACAAAAATCCAGTGAGAAAACTAGCAGATGCGATCGCATAGAACACTAACATCAATACCACTCCAACCATTTGCACACCAAAATCAAACAATCCCACTATAAAACCAAAAGAGAAAATCAATAAACATCCACAAAAATTAGGGTTTTTTTACAAGAAGACCATGAATTCACTGTAAAATACACCAACATATATAAAATTCACATCACACAACACATGCAAAAAAAACACGAATCAAGATCAGAAACGACGCACCTAATAATATTACAGAGAGTGCAAGTACTTTCTCACGAACTACCGTTTGCTATCGTAATCAACAACCTCCGATTCAGTAACCGATCTCGAGTGCTGAACTATGGCACGCCCAATCGAGTTGATCCACTCTTCCTTGTCCTTCTCAGAATCGGCGATGAAGTACATGGTGAAGCGATCGGTGGAGAGCTCGAAGGCGAAGGGCTTGTTGAGGACGTCCTCGGCGCCCTTGACGGTGAGGCAGGTGGCGACGGAGATGACGCCGCGGGGGAGGGAGGCGCGTGTGACGGAGGAGTCCTTGAACCAGAGGAGCTTGCCTTGTTTGAGGACGAACCAGCGGCGACGCCAGGTCTTGATGTAGTCGCCTTGTTTGGTGAGCCAACCGGTGCGCTCGGGGTTGGACCAGTAGTCTATTCCTTCGTAGTCTTCGGGGTTTGGGTTCGCACCCGTCGCAGCTCGCCATAGACTCTCCATTTGGTACAATTCACGAGGTGTTTCGGGAGCGTGAACAACTGTGAATCGTAAACCGACTATGAACTAGTACAAAGATGTGTAATGTACGCAATATAGTGGGCGCCCACATAGGTTAAAACAGTGGTCCTCCGAGGTTTGGCTTGGAGTCTGAGGAGAGGAGAGGAGAGGAGAGAGAATATAAGTCATTTCGGTTATCAATAGCTAGCATATTATCCGTGTGTTATGTACGAATTGTATTTATAATCATCTATATATATAAATTGTAATTTTTAAATATTTTTTTTTTAAATGTCTTTTTTATATTATATTAAAATTTAATATTTTGATAATAATCGTATGTGCTGGACTTTTTAAGAAATTTTTTTTATGCATGTTTTTAATGCATTAAAGTGTTATAATGAGAGATAATAATCATATGTGTTGGGACTTTTCAAGGAATTCATATGTGTTGGATTTCAAATAATTTTTTTTATGCTTGTTCTTAATGCATTAAAGTGTTATTATGAGGGTAAGACTTGGGGGTTGGGAGAAGTTAATAAATGCTAAATTTTTTTTTTTAAATCAAAAAATCAAGAAATTTATATTGGGAGATTGGATCTCCCACAAGGCTTGAGGTTTAAAACCCCCTTTTGCTTAATATATAGTATAGATATTAGGGATCATTAAAAAAATATCATAAAATATTTTATAAAGATTTTTTATTTCTTGATTAGTGTGTGATGTTTTATTGTATGTGTAATCTAACAGTAGAAAATCTTTCATGATTATTTTCATAATATTTTTTCCCATGATACATAGCATTACTTTCGAGTTACAAGTTATTTTGCCCGAACAAAAATAAAAAATAAGATAAATAAATGTGTTTGGTTTTAGTTTTTTTAATTTAATTTTTGAAAATTATATTTTTTATTTTTCGTATTTTTTTATTTTTAGTGAATATTTTGTTAATTTTAAGTAATTTTTTTAGTTTTTTTAGATGCATCTTACCTAAATGTATCTAAATAGTAAAATATTTGTAAAAAAATATTTTAAAAAATTAATAAATATACAAAAATACAAAAAATGTATTAAATTTTGGGAGATTGATCAATAAGTCCTACATTTTGGACTTATAATCCATATAGTCCCATATATTTTTTCTTGTAATCTATTTAGTCATTTTAGATGTGTAATGACTCATTTTCCCACTATATTAGAGTGTCACATTTTAAAAAAAATACACTAAAGAATTTTTTTAATGTCATATCATACCCGTCACATTAGAGTGTCATATTTGAGAAAAGTACATTAAATAAATTTTAATTTTTTTAGAGTGTCACATCATACTCGCCACATTGACGTGTCACATGTCACGTTTGAAAAAGCACACAAAGGTGTTTTTAATTTTTTTTGAAGTGTCACATCATACGCGAAATGTTATCATATTAAGAAAAAATACACTAAAGAGTTTTTTTTTTTTTAAATAAAGTTTTTGAGTATTACATCATACCTGCCACATTGTCACATTTAAGAAAAGTACATTAACGAGTTTTTAATTTTTTTAGAGTGTCACATTAACATCTGTCACATTTGAGTATCACATCATACATGTTACGTTAATAAAAGGGTATAACTGTTCACCAAAACATTATCAAAATCAAAAATAGGACCACACAGAAAGAAACTTTCTAGTAATAAAACTTAATAGATCAATAGAAAAAATTTGGGACTTATTGGAATAATTGTTTATGATATGAGATTTATTGGTAAATCTCCTAATGTTTGTATTTTTTTATATATATATTTTTTTTGGTATTTAATGTATTTTTTAAAGATTTTTTTCACAAATATTATACTTTTGAGTAAATTACAAATACACCTCCGGAGGTTTGCTTACAATACAGAATGCCCCATGTGGTTTGAAAATTTTTAAATACCCTTTATTAGAATTTTTTGTTTAATAGAATTAACTAAAAAAATAATATTTATAATTGTTCTCCTATACAATAATAAAATTACCTAAATTATTAATTGAAACATATTTTTAATATCATTAAAGACTGTTAATTGACTTGATAATTTATTAATAAAATGAGCAATTTATTATGAAATTAGAAACTGCTAGGGGTGGAATGTAATTTTCAAAATCACAGGAAGTAATTTTTATTTTAATCAAACCTCAAGCGGTGTATTTGTAATTTACCCTTGAAAACATTAAAATATAGAAAAAAATAGAATATTTTGAATATTGTTTTTTGAAAATCTGAGCCAAACAAGGTTGCTATTTAAGGTGATTTTAAAAAATTATTACAATAAAAATATTTATAATTTTAATTTATAATATTTATCATTTTTTTTTTTTGTAAATAATTTTTCTCCCCATCACTTACCGCATAAAAAAATAAAAGATAAATTACCCAAACATCTCTCCTGAATTTATTTTGGCTTAACTTTTAAAAAAATTACATTTCCCTTCCTAAGATATAAAGTTACGTTACAGATTGCACCTCAATTAGGAGTGTAACAATGGCCCGCGGCTTGTGGGTAGCCCAAAACCCACTCGCAGCCCGAGTGGGGCCAACCCGTTTTGGCCCAGGCCCAAGCCCAAGCTCAACCTGAAACCATAGGCCAAGACCTGTGCCATCATTTTGAAGCCCAGTCTCATCGGCCTGCTTAAGGCCCACTCAAGGCTCGGTTTGAACCCAATATGCCCAAGGCCCAGTGTTTTTTTTTTTGGTAGAAAATAATAAAATTTTGATAGAAAAAAAATTTTAAAAAAAAAAATTGTTCAGGCCCGCCCCAAGCCCGAATACCCTTGGGTTTGGGCTGGGCCTGAACCTAATTCTATAGCTCGTGACCCGACCCGACCCTATCTGAATTTTGACAGAAGCCCGTGAAGCCCGACATGGGTTAGGCTGGGCCGGACCAAATTTACAACCCTAACCTCAGTCAAGGAAAAAAAACCAAAACCACAAACTGTTCCTGTAATTTACCTTCTTTTTTTGAGATTGAAATTTACCCTTTGCCCATATCTATACTATGTATCTATCTATACTATACTATATATATAATCAAATGTAGTTGTTAAGTCAAAAGATTCTAAAACTTGAATCCTAAATTCTCATCATTTTGAAAAAAAAAAAATATTACGTGGCACTTCCCTTTAGCTCCCTTCCCACTCTTCAAGCCTTCTCACTCCTTCTAATAATACTTATCCGAAAATAATAAAATATTCATCTATATCCATCACTCACAATAATATCTATCTCACTCTCAATCTCAATTTAAAACAAAAAAAAAAATCGACAACTCCTACAACTTCCACACACACATTTCTCTATTCAGTTTATTCCAGTCATCTTTTATTTTCTCATAATAACTCATCTTCTCCATTATTATATTTTACAAGTTTGATTATTTGCAAAAAATCATTACAAGGTCAGTATAATATTATTTTTTACTTTATATGCATTTTTTCAGTGTTTGTTACTTTGTGTGTATATATATTTTTAAATATTTTTAGTTCATCTGCATATCTTTTCATTTTCTTCATTTTTATGCTCATAATATTATTTCTTACTTTATATGTATTTTTTCAGTGTTTATTACTTTTGTGTGTATATATATATTTCTTTTTTTCATTATTTTTCAGTTTATCTATATATCTTTTCATCTTCTTCATTATTACATTTCACACGATTTGGGCTTGCTTACTTTTTAATTTCTATTTTGCTTTTGTTTTTCAATTTAATCAGATTCGAAACTCATCAAATCTTGAATTTAATTTAATTTACTTTATCTCATGTCTATCACACCATCACACCTGTTAATGGCTTTGCGTAAACTCTCGAAATCAAGAAGATCAGCTCTGCATAAAGTTAATCTCACTTTTGCTCTTTCAAGCTCTCTCAAATGAGAGTTCTTCGGATCATCTACAACCAATATGCACCCGCTTAACAACACAAAACACACACAACAGTTTCAAACCTTAAATACAATTTCTCAATTTTAAAATTTTTGAAAACAAAATTATATTTGGCTGAAAGTGATTGGTACATCTAACAATACTTAATTTTAAAATCTTTAAATTTTATCTTTAAAATCTTTAAATTTTATCTAAACATATCTAATTTAAAATTTTGATTTTTTTTTTTACAATATTAGAAAAAAATGACTCAAATCTATTAGTGTATTATCTAAATTTTGAATTATTACACATGGCATAATATTACTGGATTTAACATTTAAATTTTAAAATTAATTAAAATATTTAACTATATGATTTGTGGAATTCCAATACTTTTTTTTTTTTAATATTCCAATTTTTTTAAAAAAAAAATTTACAAAATTTAAGGTGCTAAGTGTTGATTTTTTATTGGCTATCCATGATTTTATCCAAAATTATTGGTTAATGATTGACCACTATTAAAT
This sequence comes from Camellia sinensis, assembly GCF_055761805.1. NCBI lineage: Eukaryota > Viridiplantae > Streptophyta > Magnoliopsida > Ericales > Theaceae > Camellia > Camellia sinensis. The sequence goes on from NC_138974.1 coordinate 63,877,168, forward strand.
TCATTTTGGCCATAATGATAACAATTGACTACCATCAATTTTAAAATTTTCTATCAATGTATTTTTTAAAAAAATTATCATCAAGCATGCAATTTAAAAATTAAATATATTTTATTCTATTACAACTTTATTAAAAAAGTAAATTTATTTTGCTACTATTCAAGAAAATATATATGCCTTTATTTCGATATAACAAAAATTAAATTATCTTCTACTCATACATAATCTCTCATAAATATCTTATCTTTTTTAAAATTTTGATTATTAACAACTGAATTCTCACATTTCTCTCTCTTTTTTTTTTTTAAGGATGTTTATTTTACTTTTATCTTTTTTAAAATTAGATTTGATATCTATCTTTTTACCTATATATTTATATCTATCTATCTACACTATCTATCTATCTATCTAAACTATCTATAAAAGCAAATGTAGTGGAAGCTCACAGGCTATCAATTATTTAATCCTAATTTCTCATAATTTTGAGATATTAAAAAAATGAGGTGGCACTTCTTCCTCTCTCACCCTGTTTTTTCTAGCCAAAATAGAGGAGAGACAAAAATCCACATGAAATATATAAGAAAAAATATATATTTATCACTTTAGATAAATTAAAAATTTTAAAACTCTCTTATCACCTCTTTCCTTTATCTCAATTAAAGTAGCTTCCTTTCACATGACTTCCTCTCTCACATGTCTCTCTTCCCCCCTTATATATAGTTACATTTTTGTTTCAATCTCACAATGCTTCTTATAAAAAAAACAAAAATATGACTATATCTCTCTCCCAAAAAACTTGTCCTTATTTGTCACCATTACCTCCATAGTCATTTCATAAGAAAGTTAGATTGGTACTGTCTAGATGGTCATTCCGTAAGAAAGTTAGATATTGGTATATATGATACAACAAAAGTTGCCATTGCTTTATTTTTATTTATTTTTTAAGCCCCTTTCCAAGTTTTTGAGTTATATGTTTCACTTATTATATAGACAAAACAATTGCTTTACATAGAATTTTTGTGTGTTTGTATTCCATATCAATAAAGCAATTTGTCAATTTTTTTTTTCTTTTTTTGAATATGTTTTTCTTTTTCTTATATTTGAGAAAATTTAGTATTTTACAAGTTACAATAGTGCTGAAGTTCAAACAATACACCTAAGTCACAAGGAGAACAAACAACAATAAATGAGATGGATAATCGAGAATTACTGGAACGATCAAATAGATGGCTTTTATAGAGGGATTAGAAAGTTTTACCATGAGTAAGAAATTTTAGTTTGGAAGCACATATAGCCAACGAGTCTTAAAACAATATGTCAATAAGAAACTTATCAAAGACTACTATGTAAAGAGGACACTTCTGTTTTTGTTGCCCTTTTCTTTCTCCATTTTTGTTCTGGTTTTTTTTTTTTTTTTTTTTTTTTTTTTTTTTTTTGTGTGTGTGTGTAACTAGAATCTTGAATCATAAAAATGGTGTGTATGAGATGGAGAGTTTTTCTATTTGAGTGTTCACTGTTGTTAAATGTATTTCAATTTTTTTTGGCACAATTTTTTCTTAGTCCAATAGATATAAGCACACCATTGTTTTTTCTTTCTTGCTAAAGTTTTAGCTTGAGGTCATGTGTGACAAATGGTTAAAACATTAATCTTAGATAATAAATAATAATAATAACAATAAATAAAAAAAACTAAGGACCAAATAAGAAAGACAAAATTACTATATTAATGTGTGATTTTTGTACATATGAAAAAATAAAAATAAAATATTTATAAGATGTTCAGTCCTTTCCTTTTCTTTTATCTTCTTATATATTATAAGAATGTAGTATGAAACATGAAAGGCCTTCAAACCCTTAATACTAACTCTTTAATCACTTTCTTTCCTACTAGTATTCTCTCAAGTCCCCTTTACTAATTTTCCTAATTTCTATTTTTTTTTAAATAAACGTAAAAAAAAAAAATTGATATACAAATAGATAAAGTTAACAAATTTGATCTATCTCGCTTCTGATAAAATCTTTCGTAATTAACAAATTTGATCCTATATGTTCAGTTAAAATCTTTATTTTATCTCTCAATATCTAATTTTAAATTTTAATTTTTTTAAAGTCTACCTAAACAAATCTAATTTAAAATTTTGATTTTTTTTATTTGAATTTTTATTTTTTTACAAGAGCTTCAAGCATTAAATAGAAATTTTCAATTTTCAATTTTTTAAAAATAAAAAATATATTTGGCATAAAGTGATAAAAAAATTACAAACCCACAAATATTTATAACCATATATATAAATTAAAAATATATATAAACCCATAACAAATATAGATAGATAGATTTATGGCATTCAGTTTATTAGTAATTCTTTTTAGCATATATATGTTTTAGACATTAGGGTTATTGAGAAACATCTTATTTATTGTTAGTATTATTTCATTAGTTAGAAATCAAGTTTATTATTTCAAGAAAAATAGATCAGTTGAATTATAATAACATTTTGTGCATATCTGCTTTTTAAATTATTGTCTTTACTTATGAAATTTAAGAAGATGATCTTTATTCATTATGATTATAATTTTATGACAGAATTTAAAACTTGATGCATTATTAAAAAATTTATATATTATAAATTAGTCTCGTACATATCACAGGTTTACCACTAGTTTAAATGAATATGATTGTATCATTTCTCAATTTTGAGGGGGCCAAAAACAAAAAAAAAAAAAAAGGAAGAAGAAAATTAATTGTTACATAATAAGAGTCCATCTTTTAAGTTCTAAGCATCTACTACTGATTTTGCTAAAAGAAAATTTCTCGGGCGATAATCTGATATATGGAAAATGGGAAAAATAAATCCAAGCCCATAGAATGCTAATTGATTTGTAATTAGTTTATCAATTTCCCATATTTTCCCAAACAACAATAATTCATCCCCCTTTTCCTCCCACCCCCTTTGACCCCCTCTCTTTCTTATTGGTTACATTTTCTTTTTCTTTTTCTTTTTTTTCCTGCTCCTCCAATCACCACCCCCACGTGGCAAAGGGGGGTGAGGGGTGACCCCCAAAAGGGGGTCCCAAGCATTATTCTTTCCCAAATTTCCTTTTGGGAGAGGCCAAAAAAAAAAAAAAAAAAAAAAAAACAATTCCATAATATAAAAAATGGACAAAATTCCAACCCCCATTAACCTCAAAATTAGTCATCAATGGTATTTAGAATCTGTCCAAAGCATCATCCTCATTCCATAATCAACCACAGCACCGCAGCCTGTGGGAACACTTTTTCTCTAGTTTTTACGCAACAAAAAATGGATTGCTCCATGATTAATTAATTTCCCACTGGCAATTTGGACACTTCCAAAAACTCAAGTTTGGTAATCATTAACATAATCATTTCTCCCCATCTAAAAACATAAACATAATATCATTTCTACTTTAAAACATAATTATAATAAACAAACATGGAACTCTGCAATTATTAAAATTTTATCATTTGTTAACAAATGAAGACTCTGCAAGATCGATGGCACGGGCAAGAGCTGCAGCTTTGTTCTCGCACTCTCTCTGCTCATCACCGGGATCGCTGTCAGCCACAATACCGGCCCCAGCTTGAAGGTGGGCAACCCAATCCCGCCGCCTGTTCACATCCTTGTACGAGTACATTGTGTCGTGACGTATTCCGGTTGGGAATACAATCGTTCTCAATGCTAGAGCAATGTCCATATCACCAGAGAATGAAATGCCTCCAAATCCACCACTATATGGCCCTCGTCTCGTGACTTCTAGCTGATCAATCAACTCCATGGCTTTCACCTGTATTGGCGGTACATTAAACAATAAGAAGCACATAAAATGCACCCTCACAATGACAAAAATATTACAATCATCATACATGTATATTACAATCGTGCATGCATATTGCAAGTACCAAACAAATGCTAAAGAAGCCTATAACCACAAAAATTAGGGATAAAGCTTCAACCAACTATATTAACTACTGGAATGACCAACGAGTTCAATGATTCAGGCACAATACCATTATATTTTAAACACATGCATTATTATATTCAGAAGAAGGCAGGTGAGGTAAAACCTTTGGTGCCCCACTAACTGTTCCAACAGGCAATGCAGCACGCAGAGCATCCCAGCCAGTTAAATTATCAAGCAGCTCTCCAGTGACCTGCAAATGCAGTGTAAACTGTCATTTGATTGTGAAGAGTACAACAAACTAATGTCTTTCTCCAACATGCATTGCTTTGAATTATTCAGACTCGTTTGGAAAGCTGGCTATTTTAGTAGGCTATTTAGTTTTTAGTTCTTTTAGTAGACTAAATTTTTTGTGTTTGAGAAGATGATTGAATTTTTTTATAGTTGAATGTGATGTTTATAAGAGAAAAAGTAAAATGATTATGGATTTGATGTGACATTTTGTCTTGTTAGCTATTTTAACCTATTTTATCTTTTTGTGAATTTTAGCCCAAAAAAGTCAAAAAGCCTCTTGCCAAACAGGGCCATGTGAGGTAAGTTTGCTATTGTGACAAATCTCTTTCAATTTCTTTAATTTTCATGTCCCATGGAAAAAGTATTATGTTGGGTGTCATTGATCAAGATTTTTATGAAATATGAGTAACATGTTAAACATTGTTCAGATCTTCTTTCATCCAAATAGTAAACGCAGCAAAGGAAGAGTTACCGTGGAGCTGATGTGCATGACATGGGAATATCGTTCAATGTTCATGAGCTTCTCAACATTCACAGAACCAGATTTCGATACCTGCAAGTATAGCATGTATTGGTATCAAGATAATGGCAGAAAAATAAAAGCTTCCACCAGTGCTAAAAAATCAAAGACAAAACAAAATACAGTTAATACAACAGTACTACTGACAGATAATCACCAAAATGACTGCACATATGGATCTACTGGCGTGATGGATCACCAGGTAAGTAACAGGATACAACCTTGCTTCTAGGGATGACAATTCGAATCCGACCCGATGGGGACCCGACCCCCCGTCCCCGATAAGAGCGGTTTTTCCCCGAAAAATACCCCCGACGGGCCGGGGATAGTATTTGAAATTAAATCCCCGATCAGTTTCGGGCCGGGGACGGGGATCACTTTCACAGCCCCGTCCCCGGCCCCGTTTCTCCCCGAAATAAAATTACCATAACACCCCTCTATCTATTTATATATATAACCCCCTCTGTACAGTTTTTTTTTTTTGAACAACCCCTACACACAGTTTGGTCTAATGTGTCTCTCTCATCACTCTCACTCTCACTCTTTGATCTCTCTCTCACTCTCTTTCTTCTCTCTGCAGTCGGCTCTGCGTCTCGTCCCCTCCTCCACTGCCGCCTCCTCCTTCTCCAGGCCACCGCTGCCTCCTCCTGCGTCGCTTCCTCCTCCTCGTCCACCTCCGTCGTCGCACTCACAGCCACCCATCGCCTCCGAATCTCCGATCGTCCTCCGTCGTCCATCGCCACTGTCGGCGACGCCGACCGTCCTCCTTCGTCCACCATCGCCTCCTCCGTTGTCCATTACCGCCGATAGTCTACTCTCTCTCTCTCTCTATGACACAGATCTCAGATCTGTTTGTATTTTATTTATTTATTTTTTTATGTTTTATGATCTGGATGATTGGGGATGTTGATAGGGGATGATGATGATTTTCTTGTTGATTGTGTTGCTGTTGAAACAGATTTGGGGGATGGGGAATCTTCGGGGTCAGGGAAAACCGATCCCCGTTGGGGGGCGGGGATGGGAATGGTGGTAGGTTTCCCGTCGGGGATCGGGATCGGGGCCGGGGCCGGGGAGATTTTCCCAATCGGGGATCGGGGACGGAGAGTGCAATCCCTGGCCCCGCCCCGCCCCGCCCCGCCCCGTTGCCATTCCTACTTGCTCCTCATGATTGTACCAACCAAGATCAACAAAAACTAAAACAGTTTAATTCAAATCCAAAGTTTCGGAAATAGATCTATCAGAAAGGCAACAAAAGAGTGCAAATGTTAAGAGCTCTGTCGAGGATATTCACTGCAGGACACCCTTCATATCTGGTTGGCAAGATATTTCATCCATTTAAGAACAGGTCTACACAGAAATTCAGGACAAACATTGTGTATGAACTCTATGCTTGGGAGTTTTTGAAAAATGCAGATTTATACCAACATAATTTAGTAAAAGGGAGTATAAACCTTTCCGACATCATTCCTTCCCAAGTCAACAAGCATAATGTGCTCTGCGCATTGCTTCTCATCACTCAGAAGTTGTTTTTCCAACATATAATCTTCTTTGGGTGTCTTCCCTCTCCTAACAGTTCCAGCAAGGGGTCGATTAGTGACCCTTTTCTGTCAACAAGAATGCAATATGAACATGAGATGTTGTTAATGCTAATTAAAAGTAAACTGTAGTAAATTCGATAAAAGACAGGTGGACATTGAAACTTATTTATACAAGAAAAAAGACTTGTTATCAATGTTACAATGTAGAAAGTAATACAAACGATTGTTTGTTAAAACACTCTTGGATTGATGTACTAGTTTACCGTCTTCACACGAGTAAGAATTTCTGGACTTGAAGCAACCAAGATACACCCTCTGGCCTGATCATCAGAAATGTTCAATGGAAAGTCAGAATTGAATTGAAAAATGAGCTTAACATACAAGTTCCAGGGAAGAACATACTGACTTGTAAATAAGTCATATATGGACTTGGATTGACAATTCTCAATGCCCTGTAGACCTCAAATGGGTCTGCAAAAGTTCGCCGTTCAAATCGCTGACTCAATACAATCTGGAAAATGTCTCCTGCCAGTATATGTTCTTTAGCTTGCAACACTGCATCCTTGTATGCTTCACTTGTCATGGTTGAGTTCTCCAAGGATGGGCCAAAAAGGCTAGTATATAATTTAATTGAACCCGCAGCCAGCCTTGGGCTGAAATTGACAATTCAATCAAATACTGAAAATAAATGATGAATTAACAGAAGGAATGGTACGACTCATTAAGCATAAAAGTGTGAATACTCACGGAACTATATCATGCACTCTAGAGACTAAAGAGTTCAACCAGTTCATCCCATCATTATAGGCCTCCTCAACAGAAGAAAATTGATCTAATCGCACCCAGTGTATCACATGAGCTTTCTGAGGTAGAAGAAAATACCAAGTAAGAGGAAATTCAACATTCTAATGAGAAAACGTCCAATTTTAAGCTACGTTCACAATTGAAGCTAATAGCGATCAAGTTCTCATAAATCAAATATATGCATGGACTGGAAGAAAAAACTGACATGAATGCTTTATCTGATCTTACAAGAAAAATATTCTGAAAACAGTTAAAAAGCATATATAGGAATTCAACATGTTCAGCAATAACAGAACCCATCAAAATTTGCATGTTAAAAATATTTCATAGAAACTGAATTCAGTATCATAATACAATTCATTTTTATTCTCTTATTTAGACAGAGAGACTTTCTATAAAAAATAAAAAATAAAAAGAGGTTTAGCAAAAGAGTTTCCATTCAAATTTTAAAAAATATATTAAAAATGACAATTGGGGTATACTACCAAACACATATCTATGAAATGGAAGTTTCTATATCAAAATAAATAAATAAATAGATAGGAGAAATGTAAGTATTGTTTAATCAGCAAAGAGAGAACCTTATCTACATGATCAAACACGATCACATCTTCATAAAGGCCTAAGTGAACATCAGGAAGGTTTCGGTCATCCTGTGGAGCACTTGAGAATGGAAGCTTCTTCTTCTCTACATAACGCACTGTGTCATATGAGAAATAACCAACCCACCCACCTGGTCAAGAAGGAAGCACATTGCTAAATGTAGTTTAGTGACTCAATAAAGCATATCCTGTGCTGGCACATCTAAGAAAATCTCTACAAGAAACTACAAATCAAACAAGATAAACGAATTTCTCAATGGAGAACATCATTGCAAGTTTGCAACATAGAAAGGCAAATACAGAAAATAGTTAAACATTCCCAAACTACTCACTTAAGGCCAAATAGTTACTCATGAGGCTTCAACACCATACTTTGATCATAACATTAAGTCATAAAAATCATGCTCAATCTAATTAAACCCATGCAAAATTTCAATAAACATTATTAAGCAAGAGATTTATAATGGCCACATAACATCAGTGTAGATTTAACAACAAAAAAACATTTCAAAAATATTCCTCAGCTCAAGAAAATTGCAAACAATTGATCAAATAATCAAACCAAGGTCACAGTTAGAACAAAGAAAACACAACTCATGATTGAACACCTAGCCCAAGAACCCACCATATGCACAATCAAAATAAACCATGTGAATCAAAGTAGGGTAATCATTTAGCAATTACTAAAATAATGAAATTATGCTAGATCATAAAACTGTGGACCATATTAAAACTAAGAATCCCATGATGCTTTTTTTTCTAACCATAAAATTATTTTAATATTAGAAAGTGTTAATAGTTTTTTTTTTTTTTGATAAATAACAAGATTTATTAAAAAGCATCAAGAAGATGCAAAGAATACAAGAGCAGCAAAAGAGCAAGACCAAAACCACCTAACCAACAACAAGATTCATAAAATCTAAGAAAGAAAACAAATCCAGATCACCTTTACACTCTAACCAACTATACAAGGTTACTAAGAACCGATTCTGCAACCATAACACCGACTGGTCAACATCTTGAAAAGTACGCCTATTTCGTTTCAACCACACCAGCCACATTAAAGAGAAAGGCACCAACAACCACACTCAACGTCAAAGTCGCTAAACACGAGCCCCCCGCCAACTCCACAAAATGCCCACAACTCCCTTTGGTTGCACCCACATAATCCCAAAAAAGGAACATGCCAGCCCCCAAAGTCGCGAAGCAACAGAACAATGAAGAAATAAATGATCAACAGACTCTGCTTCCACACAACACATACAACAACGATTGACTAACACATGCCCCTGGCAAACAAGATTATCAATTGTAAGATTTGGCCTAAGGCAGCCGTCCATAAAAAGAAAACCACCTTAGAAGGAACACAAGGCACCCGTATACTCCGCCACGGAAACACACAACCCACCTCCCCCACCAAACTCCGATAAAATGAGCGAACAGAAAACCGACCTTTGGCACCCGTCACATTCCAAACCAACACGTCTTCGCCCCTTCCCAAGAAGCCCAAACCATATAGAAAGCCAAACAACTCCCCCCAACTGGCCCTCTTCCCAATCCTGAACTTCCCGCCGAAGCTGAATATCCCAAACCACCACCTCCCCATCCCCCAAATAAGGAGCAACTGTAGCCTCCTGATCCCTTGCAATATTAAAAATCAAAGGGAATCGCACCTCCAAAGCCACCTCCCCACACCATCTATCATTCCAGAATCTAATCTTCTCCCCACTCCCCAGTCCCCACTCGAAAATTCACCCTCTCCCAAAACTCCCCCCTTCCCAACCAAATCCCTTTCCACAAACCCCGCCCATGAGATCCCACCACATCTCCCGACCGCCAATTGCCCTCAACAATCCCAAACTTAGAGGCCACAACCCTACGCCAAAAGTGATCACGCTCACCAGCAAACCGCCATAACCATTTCCCTAACAAAGCCCTATTAAACTGCACCAAACTCCGCACCCCCAAACCACCCACCTCCTTAGGGCAACAAATCTGCCCTCAATCAACCAAGTGATATCTGAAATCCTTACCTCCACTTCCCCACAGAAAATCCCGTTGAAGTTTCTCTAAGCAAGCAGCCACAAAGACGGGAATAACATGCAATGACATAAAGTAAGTCGAAAGACTGCTCAACACACTCTTAATCAAAGTCAACCGTTCCCCTTTCGATAAATATTGACGTTTCCAACTGGCCAAATGCATTGAACCCGCTCTACCACCCCATCTCACACCCTTTTTGCCTTGAAACTAGCACCCAAAGGCAAACCCAAGTAAGTCACTGGTAAATTGGCCATCTTGCATCCTAGAACCGTCGCTAATACTGGCAGCCTCTCAACCTCTCCCACCAAAATCAACTCAGATTTGCTTAAATTAATCAGTAAGCCCGAAACTGCCTCAAAACAAATCAGAACACATCGAAGATAGCCCAACTGCACCAGATCCGCATCACAGAAAACCAAAACATCATCTGCATACAGTAAGTGAGACACCCCCATTGTTGTCCCTGATGACAAGCCCACTTGAAAACCTTGCAACATACCTACATGAACAGCCCTGGATAGCAATCTACTAAAGGCCTCCATAACAAGGATAAACAAAAGAGGAGATAAAGGATCCCCCTGCCGAAGACCCCAATAAGTCGAAAAGAAACCGGCCAGAGAACCATTCACCAACACAGACATCCGCACCGTGGAAACACAGAACTTCACCCACTGACACCATCTATCACCAAAGCCCATCTGACCCATCATATAAACCAGAAAATCCCAATTCACATTATCATAGGCCTTCTCAATATCCAGCTTACATACCAAACCAGGTCGCCCGTCCCGAACTCGAGAATCAACACATTCATTAGCCACCAAAACCGCATCCAGAATCTGCCTCCCCCTAACAAAAGCATTCTGGGATTCAGACACCACATCTGACAACACACCTCGAAGGCGATTCGCCAATACTTTTGCCAACAGTTTATACACACTGCCAAGCAAACTAATAGGCCTGAAGTCCCTCACATCCTCAGCCCCCCCTTTCTTCGGAATTAAAGCTAGGAAGGTTGCATTAAAGCTCCTCTCAAACTGCCCGGACATGAAAAAGGCCTCAAACATTACCATCACATCTTGCTTAACCACACTCCAACAATGTTGGAAGAATGCCATAATGAAACCATCTGGACTAGGAACCTTATCACCACTCATCACCTTCAAAGCCCCAAACACCTCCTCCTCTGTAAAGAACCGCTTCAACCCCTCCTTACTCTCTTCAGAGATAACATCAAACAGGAGCCCATCCAACCCCGGCCTCCATTCCCCATCCTGAGCCCGAAAGAGTTGCTGATAAAAGCCCACAATGCCTCCCCGAATATCCTCATCAGTAACCAAATCTTTCCCATCCACCCGCATTCGCACAATCTGGTTGGCCCTTTTATGGCTATTAGCCATTCGATGAAAGAACTTGGTATTCCGATCCCCCCTTTCAACCATAAACATCGAGATTTCTGACGAAAACATGTCTTTTCCATACGAGCCAAACGAACATAATCCTGCCAGGCCGCATCCCTTCTAACTACATCCGCCTCTAAAAGGCTGCCGGAAACCTCCTGAGCATCTAAGGACTGAAGGATGGCCACTACTTCCGCTTTCTGAACCTCCACCCAGCCAAAAACCTCCTTATTCCACTTTTTCAAATCCCCTTTGAGTAATTTCAATTTTTGAGCCAACATATAACTAGGAATACCATTAACCATGTAAGTACTCCACCATCCACCAACCCTTTCTAAAAAATCTTCCGATTGCAACCACATATTTTCGAAACAAAAAGGCGTCGATCAACTAATAAACCCCCCACTACTAAGCATAATCGGCCAATGATCTGACACAGGATGAGGTAACCGACATTGCACCACCTCCGTAAAATGCTCCTCCCACCCACTAGTAACCAGAAATCTATCAATTTGAGACATCTGGTAGCCATTAGACCAAGTAAAACTCCTCCCCTGAAGAGGCAGATCGACCAGGTTGATTAAAATAAAACAAAATAAAATAAAACATATATCAAGAAAGTGTTGTAGTTAATCTAATTAAACATCTCAATATTGAATATCAAGCCCTAGAGGATTCTCTAAGAACAATATCTCATTAGTTGATTAAAATTGGTTGTTGGGACTCTATCCACACACGGGCAACTTACAAGGGTAATCCCTACATTTTGTTACTTGTATCATTTTTGTCCTTACACCTTCAATTAGCTCAATTTTTACTCTTAATTTTAGATTTTGTATCATTTTAGTCCAATTGATAACACCATTAGAGTTTTTGACGGAAAATAATCAGTAAGTTGGTTGAGGCTAAGTCATTGAATTGATTAAGTTTACAACTTTGTCTCTAAAAGCATGACACATGCCACTCATGTGCACATTATCCATACAAAAATGCTAACAATTGAATCAATTAGACCAATTTCAGACAAATTCAAAGATTTTGTGTCAAAATCAAGCCAACCCAAAATCACACAAAGGATATAGGGCCTAACGGTGCAATTTTCCCTAAAAACAATTAAAATTGTGGTGGGGGCATTATCTGATATAAAACTACATAGAGCAGACTGGAATACGAAAATTGATCACTTAGATGAACCTAAATAGGTAAAAATAAGGTTCATGTGAGTTGGGTTTAGTTATCCGCATAAAGCATACTAGCATAATAAAACTAAAGTCAACTAATTGCATAGTTGAACCTAAATAATAAAAATAAGGTACATTGAGTTGACTTTAGTTATCTTAATCAACAGGTCCTTCTTTCATTCTCCTTATTCAGAGATTGTTGCTTGCCGGTGCAGTACAATATATTAATAATAATCCTCCCCAGGATCTCTAGGATCAAATCTCTGGCACATAAGTGTAAAGGTTGAATCACAACCCATTTAAGAATCCAAATGTCATACCACAAAATGCTTCAGGGAGCTCATCAAGTCGTTGGGGCTTCCACTTCTCCATAATCCTCCGCGGAACAACCATAGGATCCTCTGCAATCTCTTCTGTCTTCCGCCCTTCCCTGTGGTCCATAACCGTCACCATATTCTCTTTCGCCACAATTTCCATACTCGGCTGCGCGCCAATCACACTAAATCGCCCCTAACACAAAAATAATTATAATAATAAAACTTGGAATCCAATCTTCAATTTGTTTGCCGAGAAAATCAAATGCTTTAATTAATTAGACATTGCTTTTATTGTCCCGCATTTTCTCAGGAAACAAACAAGAGAGGGAAAAAGGTTACTCACAACGCTGGACACCTGCAAACCAGGCTCCACCGACTCGTACAAGAAGCTAGGGGCGTCTCTGTCATCTTCCTTAACCAAACACCGGTAAGCCAGCACCGGCGTAAGGTGATCGGAGAATATGCTCCGGTAGAGCGGAATCAGGTTCCCGTGCTTCGCAGCTTCCCTGAACTTGGTCGAATGGTCCACTGCACCAAAACGCGCACACACATCAATTGCGCATTACAGACACATGCAATCATCAAACATTAATATAAATAAAAAAAACTATATCGATTAATTGAGATTTGGACCTGATGATTGAGATGAGAGAGCCGAGCATCTGAATGTGTGGAGACGAGGGGTTCGAGGGTGGAAGAGAGTGAGGGAAATTGGGGTGGTAATGGAGGGAATGGAGAGCTTGGGGATGGAGGGAACCGGACGGTTAGAGAGGGCTAGGGTTTCCATTTTGGTTAGGGATAAGAGTCGGAGCTGAGGTAGGTTGATTTTTCAAAAATTATTGCTGTGTTTGGACCGTGGAAGGTTTTCATGGGTTTTTTTTTTTTTTTTTCAGCAAATGCGTGTGTAATTTCTTTTTGAATTAAAATATGAATTTCATATTATTTTTTTTAACAATATACATATAAATAAAATAAGTAACTATGTACAATGTAATATTTGATATTAATGTATTTGATAAATAAAATACACAATTTGAAAAAATACAAATTTACTGATCTTAACTAAAAAATATGTATAACAAAAATTCATATAAAATCTGAATTTGGTAACATGAGAGTGGAGATCCTGCAAATCCTGCAAAAAAATATATAAGATATATGTAAAAATTAGTTTGCTAACAATATACATTGATTAAATTAAAATTTTACGTTCTTAAAGTGAGACATAATTATACATATTCGTACTTTAGTCAATAGAGTATAATAATTACTTTGGTTTTGTAATTGACTTATTTTATATAAAGAGACAATAGGTAATTATTGTGTTAATTTTTTATAAACATAATTAAAAACTTACATTTTTACATATATTGACATAGTCCAAATCACACGTCACGTTCAACAATTTCTTCAAATTGTCTTGATGCAATTTTTGCCATAGATCTATGACAACATTAAACTATAAAAAATAAGATAGAATTGACCAAAAAAATGAAATATGTAACTTTTGTTATACATACAAACCAATAAGTAGATTACCTTGTAACGGCGGTGCACATATCTTTGTAAGCTTTCAATTTTTGTATCATTCGTTGCCTATAAAACTGGGGCAAAATATATCACTTCCTTGTAAGTTGATTGTTTGACAAATGTATGAAATCTAAGATTAAATTGTAAATTTACAAATATGAATATATGGAACATAGTAGTAAACTTCATAAGACTTGATTTTTACCACATATATGTCCATATTGTCTTTGCTGCATATACTTGCTCTATCAGATATGATAGGATTTCTGTTAAAAAAAAGTACGATAACTATTAGCAATGTAACATATTGAAATGATTCATATAAAATGCCCCGCAAACACGTTATCATACCGATGTTGTCGTTTCCTCAAAAGCTCTCGCATGATTAATTTTCCCAATTGTTTTTTATCAACTTTAATAGAAACCTTCCATCCAAGACTGTATATGGAGAACTGTTTAACCTACATTAATTTAAAAGGTATAGTCAAACTCAAAATATATGCGAATGTTGCCAGACTAAATAACAAAAATTTTACAAACATAATTTTTTAAACATAAGTGAAGCGAATACCTGATTTGTAACTTTCTTATATGCAACCATATTTGCCTCATCTTGATAATCCTCCCAAAGTTGAAGTAGTTTTATTTTTTCAAGTATTCCTACAATTAATAATTATATGAAGATATATTATAAGTACATTAATTGTAGATTAAAAAAATGACATAATATAAGCTAAATAAGAACATATTTAGTACATACCTCATGTATCAATAATTTGGTAACAAAACATCTTTGTAGACTACATTGCGGGTATACACTCCTTCTTCATTATTAACTGAACCCTTTTTAACCAAGACTTTTGTTGTCTGATCTGACACCCTCTCGAGATAAAGCAACATATAGTTGTCCATGACTAAATACATGATCCGAAAGGTAAATTCCCACATGTGGAATTGTTTGACCTTGTGATTTATTTATTGTCAAAGCAAAACTAAGGCGAACTGGAAATTGTGTGTGAGTCATTTCAAATGGAAGTTTTAAGTTTTCCGGAGCCTTTAATGGAATGCGATGTAGGAAAACTCTCGTGCCTTTGAAATGTCCCGTTAAAATCTCTGAATCTATGAAATTATTATTCAAAGCTCGACACAATAGCCTTGTGCCATTGCACAAACCAGAAGAAGGGTCAAGGTTCCTCAAAAGCATAATTGGGGCTCCAACTTTCAAATGCAATGCATGTGGAGGCATTCCTCCGGGTGAAATGGAATTTAAAAACTCTTGTTGATATATACAAATTTTGGGTATCATTTTCAACTTTATCAAATGAGTGGTACACTCTTGACACTCCCAGAAATCTTTGAATGATTTTCTCATTGAGCTTGTCGACATCTTCATTGCGAGGAGTTATTATGCCCCTACTAACCATATACTCGGCATCAAAGGAATGGTTTATGATATCAGGATAAATTTCTTGTAATAGTCGAACTATTGACTCTTCGCCGTTCCATGGTATTGCCATTGATGTTGGTACTTTGATAATTTCATCTCCAATGGTAGGTTGTACACCATCTCCAACACGTAAAAGAAATTCACCAAACTGTTGATCATTTATAGATCGCATATTTTCCCTTAAACGAAGTATTTGAATGTGACTCTAGAGAGATGATTTGACTATCGATGCAGCAATAGTTTCAGCTTTTGTACCTTTAGGAACAATTGGAAGTACTTGACGAAAGTCACCACCAAACACCATAATTTTGCCACCAAATGGATAATCAACACCAGTGATGTCTATGAGTGTTCGATTCAAAGCTTCAAAAGCATAACGATTCGTCATTGTAGCTTCATCCCAAATGATGATTGTTGCACGTCTAATCAATTCTACCAAATCTGATTGTTTAGTAATGGAGCACACGGATGAAGCCTCTGGATTTAATGGGATCTTGAATCTTGAATGGGCTGTCCTTCCACCAGGTAAAAGTGTAGCTGCAATTCCAGAAGTTGCTTTTGCAATGGCAATTCGACCTTGACTTCTCACTGAGGCCAACAATGCACAATATAAATATGTCCTTCCAGTTCCTCCTGGTCTATCCACAAAAAAGATTGCACCAGTATTGCATTCCACAGCCTCCATGATTGAATTAAATGCTAAGCATTGATCATTATTTAACGTGGCAATGGAATTTAAGTCTTCTCGAGGAGTTACAATGGAAAGCTTATCTTGTATGACCTTTGGAACTGTGACCTTTGGAACTGTTGAATTATCATCCAAATTCATTGTCATCTCAGGCAAATTGTTTTCTGATATGTTCTTATTATGCTGTAGCAGGAGACGTTTATATCGTGTAGGGTTTTGTTAAGGATATACATATTATTCATATTGTTTGAAGATATGTAATCTTCAATCAAGTAAGGATAAATTTCATCCCACAAACTTCGCACCCCTGTTGGCATACAGTAAACCAAAATTGTAACGAACAATCTCCTTAATGCTGATGGCATGTGCATGGTTGCAGCTTCTAACAAACATTGTCGTATGCTATCATCATGCTCTAACAAACCATGATGTTCAGCTGCTTGTTTAAAAGTTGGGTACGCAATTCCATTAACCATTAACAAATGGTCGAATGATTTTGGTCCTCTGATATGATTGTGTAAAATTCTTAGGTAAAATCTCTCCCCTTCTGATGGCGAAACTGTGTAAATTCTACCAATTACTCTTTGACGATTCAATCTCAACTGCCAAATCTTTGTGCTATTGCACCATCTATAGTGTTGAGGGATCTCTCGATATAAGTACCAATTTGCAGTTTCGTCATCAACATTTAATTGAAAGAATTGGGTAAGCATTGTTCTGGAATAATACTCATCTCCTAAAACATTTGTGATGTCTTGGAACGTATAAAACCGCACTTGCTGCTTATTTGGTAAGTGTATTTGGAGGAGTTCTACGCTAGGGGTCATTCTGGTCATTGGAAATTTGAATATTTTCCACAATGTTTCTGGAGCACAAACCCATCTTCCATCTATGAACTGTTGTACTTCGTCATAATTAGGACCTTGACGAACTTCTAGTGCAACACGATCAGGCCCTTTATAAACATATTTGTATAAATACTTCACACTTGTAACACTACTGCAAATTTCAAGATTGATATGGCAATCATATTCCAAGAGCAACCATGGGTTGTATGGAATGACCCAACTATTATCCACCAAGATACTTGGATTACTCTCTAATGGAACTGACTCCCCTTCTCTTCTTCGATAAACAGGGTATGAATCGTTTCCAAGTGTAGTAATTGGAGAAAATGGCTTTGGGAAACGTCTTTTGCACTGACCATTTGTCATACATGGTGATTGTTCATTGTACATTCTACATGGGCCATGTATCATGTGTTTCAGAACTGCACTGTATAATCTAGGCTCTAATCTCTTGTCTGGAATTTCATCTATGACAATGTTATCATAATCGTCAGGAGTGCGTAACTTATCATTTTCATCCAAAATAATGACCATGTGGGCATGTGGTAAGCCTCTTTTTTGATACTCAATAACATATGCATATGCTAGAACCTTCCTGAGTACATTTTTTGTAAGAATGTCGGTCTTCATCTCATCAAATTTTGAATAAAATACTCTTGTCAGCAAATCAGGGCGATCATGTGGTGACTGTCCAGGTAGTAACTCAGCTTTAATTTCAGGCCAATTTGGATTGCAAGTCATTGTAAGGAAAAGATCAGGTTTTCTATACTTTTGGACCAGAGCCATTGCATCTTGATATCGTTGATACATGTCTCGTGGGCTACCAACAAATGACGACGGTAATATTGTTCTACGACCGACATTACCTGCTCCAAATTTGGATTTCACAAAAAAAAAATTATATGTATGAATATAAACAAACGTGAATACATGTAGTTGTAGTGACAATTTGTACCTCCATAATTTTCACCAGCATGTACTGCATCTAGAAGACCTTGATAAAAATCTACTCAAATGTGATTCTGATGAGTACGTATCCATCTTAATTTGTTGGACTCAATCTTCACGTAATTATCTACAACATACTGTTGTAAGAGGCGACCTCCTCGAAGAAAAAGAGATTGGTCACCAGAGCGAATCTGAATTGATAGTATTTGAATAATTATAAATAACTATAGATTAAATAACTTCGACGAAGTAATTTTTTGATATTATGTGTACGTTGTACCTGTAGCATATAAGAATAGAAATCACAGCATGTTACTTTTCTACCATCATTACTTCTGCTATTTGCATCTCATCCATATGAACCATAGGGTAACAACAGAGGATACTGTAATGGATCATAATATCCGGTAATATCAGGAATATTTAGGAGGTGACCACTGGTTGATTGGACAATGATATCTCTTGGTCTTAAGTTTCCTGCTTCTTCGCCGCCTACTAAAACTGCAGCAACTTCAGGAGCAGTAGGAAGGTTGTATTGGGGCCTATTACGTGGTTGCTCTTTGATCTGAAGTCTGCATTCATGTATATCTGGACGCTGAGCTAACTGGCGAAACGTGTGTACAAATGGATTATGAGCATTTAAAATATTCTTTATCTTGTCAAGCAAATCCAAGTGTAATTCTCTATTTTCAGACATTCAATTCGCATTCTCGTGGTCAGTGTCATAAACATACAGTTGCAAATATCTCGGTCTGTCGCTAGAATTTGGTAAGAGACTCCCGATCTTATGATATATGGATCCTTGTGCACGAAACGTGTACACACCTCGAGTTCTTGTTGCTAAGTTTTCATCAACATGAACACCCATTGAAGTGAATGAGAAAACATGATTATAGGATCGAATATTTTGTCTGAAATGACGACCCTCCACTGTTTGGTCAGAGAAAATATCAATCATCCCATTTGGAGCTGTTACTGGTGGCAAAACAATGGTTCCATTATTACAACACATGGTAGACGTTTCACGGTGGAACAATCTTGCGTTGCAATGTCTACATGTAGTTGGAGCAGGAAACTGCATTCTTTGGAACCTTTCACTTTCATGAAAATTTCTTGCACAATTGTGATATCTCCTATGGATAAATGATCAATTATCTAGAATATCTTCATCACTGAAAGCATCTTGATTGTGGTCGACATGAGGGATATTTCCTATAACAATACATGTATGATGTATAGGTTTATTATTAACAGAATAGTATTTATTTAAAAGTGTTTGAGTTGCATGTTCAATATTAATTGTAATTGTACTGCATATCACATTTGCATGGCCATCTTTTTTACATTTATTGTAAAGGTTGTTTGTTTTGTAAAAGTACTTAAACTGAATAATTTTTTTTTACCTTCCATCTGAACTTCGTGAGAATCATCTTGTCTATTGCCACTTGTGCTTCCATGCTCATAAGTCGAATGAGTAGGTGCATATCGGAATAAGTCGATACGTGAGCGTAGAGTCATTCTACTTTCACGACTAAAAACATTAGTCACAACTAAATCCCCTTCATCGTGAATGGTTGGCAAAATTGTTGCTCTCGGCCTGCGCCATCCTGTTCTATTTCTTCTTGGGATTGCATCGAAAAAGTTTAACATGCATCCTAACAGTTAAAATTGTACATAATAAATTAAATGAATATTAATGTAAAATTTGGAAGTGTAAAAGCTTTTTTTTTTTTATAAAAAAAAAACATATTATGTGCATTTGTCATATTATGTGCTTGATCTGGATGAGAAGTTTGTTCGAGATTTTCAGATATTTGCCTTCTTTGTCGATAATTTGTTCGTCGCCTTGCTAGTTGTTGTTCGCGCTGTTCAGTAGTCAAAGCAGCCCTCCTTTGTCTGACGTAATTACGCAAACTTTCCCTTTGAATTTCTCTTTGTTGCACATTAGAACTCGTGCTTTGTTCGCGAATGAACAATCTTTGCCTACGCTGAGCAAGACGACGTTGCTCCAATCTTGCTGAGCGTTGTTCAGTGCTCATGTTTTGAAGGCGGAACTGTTCGAATTCTCTTTGTGGTTGTTCAGTTTGAGCATTTGACTCCAAAGATGAACGTTGCCTCCTCTATTGTAGGTATAAACGACGTCGTTCACGATTTTGTTGTTGTACACGTCTCAAATTTGATGTGTCAGGATAATCATGATTCATTTTTCCTGAGATTGTTAGCAAACTAACACTTTTGTTATATATACAAACCTATAAGTAAATTACCTTGTAACGACATTGCACATATTTATGCAACTAAAAAAAAAAATTTATAATATTAAAATAATTGTAATTTTTGTTCAAGTATATTTGTAAGTTTTGTTTTCTAATTTTTTTAAGAACAATTCAAATAATGTTATGAGAAAGATCATGAAAAAAATATATATATATTTTTAATTTTAATCACTTTTGGTGTCCTCCTTGTATATCTATTGTCTGTTCTATAATTTTTATTTGGATTTCATATTTGGGTTTTTCTTTATTCTTAAATTTGTGTGTGTGCTTTTGTGAAAATAAAGAAGAATTGATTCATCACAATTGATATATCATAATTAGAATAAAATAAAATAAAATAAAAAATTTGAGAGAGAAACTTTGGGCAAAAATAAAGCATACTCAACTCTATATTTTGGGGGAGGGGAGGGGAGGGGGGGGACTCTACAATAATCCATCAATAAGTCTAGAATACTTACCGTCAAAGTAGATAAGTGTAGATAAAGAATCACCCGAGAAGTTGTTTATTCTGAACAATACAAAGTCATAAAGCAACCTGCAAAAAAATTTACATTATTACACCAAAAAAATATAATGCAAAATAATGTTTAATTTAGTTGGAATATTTAGTATTACAGAAAGTATAATTAACAGTATTACAAAAAAAAATACAAAAATACATATCTTCATAACCCTGAATTATGGGGAAAAGCCCTAAAAAGCCCAAAAGTTTTTAAAAACTGAATTATGGGTTTTATGGTTGGTAAGCCTACCCACCATATGTCAATTAACAATTGCAATTTTAACTACTCAAACAATACCTTTAAAAAAAAAAAAACACAACATGGGCAGGGAAGTTGGTTGTTACTTAATTAATATATCCTCTTAGATCATGATAGATCTCCACACCTATGCCAAACCAAAAAATTGAATAGGAGAAACAAAAATAAAATAAAAAGTAAGTGAAAAAAATACCAAATAGAAACATACCAAACAGGACAAACTCCAAAACTATTTAAGCATAAGTATATACAGAAGCACACAAAATAGAAAAGTAAAAATCCAAGAGACTTAGAATACTCATAACGAAAAATAAATAGTAACATTGAAACAGATTTGATGTACATAAAGAAAACTAAAAATTACAGAATTAAATAGCCAAAGAATTATTAAACAGATTTATTCATCTTACTCTTTGAAGACTCATTATGATTTGTCTAGTAGTTAAATAAAAAACTATTAGTTTCCGGTCCAAAAAAATAATAATAAATAATTGAAAATAAATTATATAAATAGTCTCTGTAGTTTACACGATATTTTGCATTTGATACCTATTATAACAATCACATTTTATACTACTCAAACAATACCTTTTAAAAAAAAAAAAAATCACAATTTTTCCAAACATGGCCAGGAGGTTGGTTTACTTAATTAACATGCCCACTATGAGGCCCACCTAGTGCTTCAAACAACCATTCATTTGTAGGGTTCACCCAGAAAATAGTTCCTATAAAATTTTTGATTAATTTGATCAAATTTATCTTAAAAAATTGAACGGATAATATAAATTTTAATATAGGTAATTTATTTAGTTGTTTTATAAGATAAATGTAATCCAATTATATGAATTTCATTGTTCAATAAACTTAATTTTTGTATATAGATACCCTTTTCGGTAGATTTTACTGTATAAACTATTTGTATCATTCAATATGGATTGTAAAATGAGGAGCTCAACACAATTTCATTTTTTGTCTTTTGTTTATCAAAAATGATAAAAATGGGGGGAGATCATACCAAGTGCTTTGTGACAAATAGATCAAACATCTATACAAAGCCATACTCTTGGAACACTTACAATAAAAAAATATTTGATATATACAAATAAAAATAATAATAAACTATTAATATAAAAAATTAAATAATAAAAATGCAAAAAAAAAACTTTTTTTTTAAAAATAAATTTTAATACTGTTGTTTTTAAAAAACAACAGATACCCAAACCTAATACTCTTACAGTACTTATAGTAGCCAAAAAAGAAAAAGAATATTTACAATAAAAAAAGATTTGATTTACATAAAGAAAAATAACAATTACAGTGAAATAGATTTGATATAAACTAAGAAAAATAATAGTCTATTTTTTTCCCCAAGGAAACTAATAACATAATGAAACTTTTTATTTAATTTTTTAATGAAGAAAATAAAATGTATACTTAACAGTGTACACACAAAATATCAAAATACAAACCCATACTCTTGGAACACTTACAATAAAAAAAGATTTGATATATACAAATAAAAATAATAATAAACTATTAATATTAAAAAAAATGCAAAAGAAATTGTAAATTTTTTTTTAATACTATTATTTTTAAAAAACAATAGATTTTAAGAATACTAAATTTTTTTTTTAAACACACAGAAATTGCAAAGTATAGAGGATAAGAGAGAGATCTTGAGTGAAGATCTGGATCTCTAAGACCAACCAATAACTTCTCTCAAATCTAACGGTGTCTCACACTCCTATATATGTATATGACACTTCTTAAAGGCAAAGTTATTCATAATAAAGAGATTATCAAGTAAACTATCAAATTCCAATCATAAATAAATATCAGAAAATTTTAACACACCAACATGAACTGCTGAAAATTGGAAAAAAAAATATCAACAGACAGATATATCTATCTATACTATTATAAAGTGAACACCTCTTATGGTGTCCTGAAGCTTTACTCTCCTCATGTCATGTGGCAGTATTTTTTATTTTTTAAAAAAAAGTTAAACAAAGAGATGGACAAGGCTTGAACCCATGACCATGGGTTTAAGTACGAGGACTCATACCACTTAAGCTAAGTACACATTATAATATTAATTTCATTATTTTTTTTAGTCCTACTTATTTAAATTGCACACACATCGTGTGTGCCACCTACTAGTATATATATATTCACACCCAACATGAACTGAAAAAATATCAACCTGAAAAAATATGAAATAATGATTCTTCATCAAAAATCAAACTAACAGACAAATATATACATTCACACCCATACATTTCTAGTAAGTTTGGTTTGAAATAATGATTCTTTAAAATATTGTCATATTAAAATGCCTACTCAATGAAGGTGAAGTGTTTTGAGTGGATGACAGTGAACTGAACAAATGGGAAAAAATCAACAATGCACAATCACTTATCAAATACCAATCATAAATAAATATCAGAAAATTTTAACACACCAACGTGAACTGAAAATTGGGAAAAAAAAATATCAACAGACAGATATATATATATATATATATATATATATATATATATATATATATATATATATATTCACACCCAACATGAATTGAAAAAATATCAACCTGAAAAAATATGATATAATGATTCTTCATCAAAAATCAAACTAACAGACAAATATATATATATTCAGACCCAACATGAACTGAAAAAATATCAACCTGGAAAAATATGAAATAATGATTTTTCATCAAAAATCAAACTAACAGACAAATATATACATTCACACCCATACATTTCTAGTAAGTTTGGTTTGAAATAATGATTCTTTAAAATATTGTCATATTAAAATGCCTACTCAATGAAGGTGAAGTGTTTTGAGTGGATGACAGTGAACTGAACAAAGAAAAACAGAGAGGGTGCAGGGGAAGGATTTGAATCTTTAATTGTGATCCAAACAAAACCATTCTGCTATCAGGTTTGGATATAGAAATGCTTACCAAATAAAAAAGGGAAGATCACAAACGTACTATAATTGCAAGAAACCGTTCTATGTAGAGGTTGATAATGTGGGTGGTTGTTGTTGTTGTTGCGGCGGCGGTGGTGGAGGTGTGCTGGTGTTGGGGAGAGGAAGCGAGGCAGAGGAACACTGCAGAGATCACGATATTCACAGAAGATGCGATATTCACAGAAGCTGGTGAGGAGGATAAGGCTGATTCTTGGGCTGATTGGGAGACGGGTGACGGGTGGTGAGAGTAGATAGTATTGAAAATCTCAACGTACAACCAAATACAAAAGAGAAGGTACCAAATACAATGAACTTTCAGCAAAGAACATACCAAAGAAGATGCAAAATGCAATTGAAGGAAGATGTTGTAACTGCTTCAGACGTGGAGAGTGGGAAGTGGGAGGTGGACTTGGTGTTTGAATTTATCATTTTACCCCTAATTAAAATTGATGTAAGTGTAAAAAGTTAAGGTCATTTTAGGAAAATTTGAGAAAAGTTTTTTAGGGATGGCTTCATGACACCAAAATCACTGTTCCCTTTTAATAATAGAATAGATGATTTAGATCCCCTCCGATCACCATTCTCACCTTCCCACACATACTTGGCGGGTGATAATTGGAGGAGAAAGAAAAATAAAAATAAAAATCTGACCAATTAGAGAGAGAGACAGAGAGGGGGGTCAAGGGGTGGGGAAAAAGGAGGATTCGAATCATTTTTCTTTTTTTTTTCAACGGGAAATTATGGAGTGTTTTTTGGGAAGGGGAAAGTACACGGCGTACGTTTGAAAAAATATTTACAAAATTATTGAAAAATTTATAGTTTTAATTATGGAAAAATTACATGCAAGGGGAAAATAAAAAAAAAATTACAAACACATGAAAAAATCACTAGTCCCGTTTTGATAATCGGAACCATTCAATGTGTACAACTTGTCGAGTATTAAATGTTTATAAAAAATCACGTTGATCAGATATGTATAACTATCTGATCGGATTAGTTTTTTTTGTCAACCATTAACTATAACACCATGCATTTTTATACCAAACTGATTTGATCATATAGTTAACGATATCCGATTAACGTGATTTTTTACAAGAATATAGTAATGGAAGAGTTCTACACATTAACGATTCGGATTATCAAAATGGGACTCATGGTGAGCTCTTACGGGCCCAATATTACCATCCAACTTAGTATATATATATATATATATATATTTTCACGTTAGGTACACTTTTCCATTAAATAATGAAGTAAAAAATTAAAAAAAAAAAATGAAGGCCAACCACACACAGACTGTGCACTGCCACTGCCAGCCACAGTGTGACAGGGCATGGTGGCACACTGGTGTGATACATCATCCTTTTCCATCAAACAATTATTAATTTGATTTTAATTTAATAAATTATTATTAATTTTTGTTTTATTTTTAAATTATTAATGTTATTTATTTAATTATATTAATTTTTTATTTTTATAAAATCAATCTTTTAGTTATTTAATTATTTTATTTTTATAAAATCAATCTTTTTATTTTTTTATTTTTATAAGATCAATCTTTTTAATTATTTAATTTTTTTATTTTTTACTTTTTTTAATTATTTAATTACTGTAAGTTGTTTTTTATTTTTATTTTTTGAAATTTGATCATTGGTAGAGAGAATGTTTGATGGTTGAGTCGAGCTGCCCGCAGGGTCCGAAATTTTTTGGGCCAGGCCGGGCCCCAAATGGAAGGCCTAGGCCTAGGCCCAAGGTACTGGGCTGGGCTCGGGTTTAACCGGGCCGAAATGGGCTGAGCCCACCTTGGGCTTCGAGAGAGCTTCGGGCCGCCACGAGCCTCGGGTTATTTTTACACCCCTAATGGAAATACAAGTGTTTTTGTAGTGGGATACAAATGAAAGATTATACTTGCACTCATGTAATTTTTTTGATAATTTTTTTTCTTTCTTCTACCTTTATGTAATTATTCTTTAATTATTAATGTCGATAAAATTTTTCACTTATTTGTAGTTATGTTTAAAGAGATACACTGCTATGTTATTTTCCCTTTTCGGAAAGCAAAAATACGTTCCTTTTTTTTAGAATGGCGATTTAATGGTTAAGTTTAAATAATTACAAAGTAATTAGGAAAAATGAGAAGAAAAAAAAAAGTAGAAATATATGAAATTTGAGACAAAAATAGGAGAAATAACAAGGTTGAAAAAAAAATTCAAAGTAATGGTAAAGTTTATAAAATTTAATTATTAAAATCAAAAACTTTTCATTAATATGTAATTACTTTTAAAAGTTCACTTGATTTATAATTTCCTCACAAAAATATCTAGAGGAAATTACCATTGCACTTTTAGAAAATTATTATAGATTCATGAAAATGTTTAAAATTTAAATTATTAATATTTGTAAATATTATCACTCATTTGAAATTTTAAAAATTACATTAAATTAATATTTTTTATAAAAAATTAACTTATCTTTCTTAGCAAACTAGTCAATCAAAACTTTTTTATTAAGAAAGTTCAAGACGGGTTTGGAATTTTTTTTCTTTAATAATTTTTTAAATAGTATTATTTAAAAAGATTTTTATATTAATAAACTACAAATTAAATACACTATTAACTATTCACAATAAATCTCGTACCATATAGACATGAGACCCCACCTCATTATCAAAAAAAAAAAAAAAAAATTCCAATTTATTCTCGCTAAAATCCAACTTAGCATGTTTATCAGGCATTAATAATTTCAAGCCTTGTAGGACCATCCCCTACTTTCAATTCCCATCTATAGTGGGATCCATTACAAATATGGTTGTCAAAAATAATTGGGGGCGTCGTAATAATAGCGGTGGCACAATTGCAGTTGCGGGATGTAAAGACTGTAACGTAACGATTGCGATAATCGAAATCGTGAATTTTTTTATTTTTCGCACAATTTGAAAAAAACTTACCAATACATACATTTTTTTCCATAATCATATTTATTAGATTTTAAAATAAATATTGATCAATTTTTATAAATTTTTAAGTTTAATCCAATATGTTTCATATTTTTAAATTACTATAAATTAAATTTTTTATATTTTATTTTAATAATTAATGACTTTATATTATACAAAAAATCAATCACTAACTATTATATATAAGATAAACAATGACAAAAGTAAGAGAATAAATAAAAACCTAAATATATATATATATATATATTAATCAAGCCAAATAGATAATGACAACACTTATTATTATTATTATTATTTTTAAACAATATATAGATAGGCACACACAAACAAAATGATTGAATAATAACAGCTGAATAAAATAACATAAGTCTTACAACTTCAACAAATCAATAGCATGTTCTTCATCTTCTATATTTTTTCTCTATCTCTTATTTTTCCATCTTCTCTCTTCTCTCTCTATCTCTCTTCCCTCATTTTCAACTCTTTTTTTTTTTTTGTGTTTTTTTAAAAAAAACAATTCAGAACCGTTACGTAACGGTGCATAACAAGCCGTTGCGACCACTATGGCAACCGTTACGGCCGATATACCTGTGAATCTCAATCACACTACAAAAGCAACCGTAACGAGTGACGGTAACTACCACAATCATTACGTAACGGCGTTACGTAATGATTGCAGCCGCTTTTTAAAACCTTGATTACAAATAATTTTGGTCATGTGATAAATAATTGTCTCATTTTTCAAATTTTTCTCAAATACTTGTACTAATCCAAACAATTTGGTCATGTGATTTGCAATTATTTCATTTTGGATTTTTTTTATCAAACAATTGTATTAGAAAATCTTGCATAAAATGAACACCTTTCGAGCTTCCTGTAAAATTGCATATCAAAGACACTGAAACTCCAACATAAACAAATGACTATTAAAAAGAAAAAAGAGTATGATATGAATGAACTCTGTTGCAAGATATATCTATATAAATCATTTTTTTTTTAGTTTTTCCTTTACATATTTTATCTTCTAAAAATGTAACTAGTATGATTTGAATTGTACTAAACAACAGCAACACCTTGCTGGCAACAAGTTTTCAAGCTTGCAGTCTTCGAATGTTACCTCATTTAACTTGTCCATCATCAAGCGCACCAAGCACTTATAGCTGCAATGAAAATAAAGCCTTTTAGACTGAAGGCACAATCATGGAAAGCAGAGAGAGAAAGAGAGACATGCATTCAATATTTCAAGTCCCACCCAACAACAGCTAGAAATGCTAAACTCAAACTCCACTGTTTTGAAGAAATGCTGCATCAGTCCTTTGTTGTATAGCTTGTATTTATTTAAGATTTGCCGGATACATTTGACGCAGGGGAAAGCTTCACTTTACCCCTATGATTTTGGCTATTTGTGAATTACTCTTGTAAATAAAAACAAACAATTATGCAGCGGATAAAATAATCATATCATACCTTTCGATGATAGAACCTCGTGGATAAATCACGTGCTTCCAGAGTCTGATAAATCAATCCCAGCAGTGGGGTGATATTACAATGGTGAATATCACCCACACAAACCACAGTGCAATTGACTTGATCGTTGTTTCTTGGGAGAGAGTCAGTTTATGGGTAGAAAACAAAACCTACGTTGTTTTCTCTCTTGGTTACCCATAACCATATATCAGATATATATTATATTTATCTCATTTATCCATTGGTTAAATGAGATAATATCTGATATCTATATCATCTATCCATATCATGATATGATAGATATATATCCTGAGTGGCTCATCCAAATAGGTTTGAATTCAAATTCAAAACCCATTTGGATGAGGTTCAAAAGGTTCTAAGGGTCATGCCACATGGGCGCCCAATTTCTAACATCTCCCACTCGGACATAAGTTGGCATGACACTGCCACGTCTCAATCTCAATCTCCCCAAAAATAAACAATCTCATACTAGCCACTGCACCGTGCGACTGCTGAGAACACCTGCATGTGGGAGCTCTATACTAGAAACTCAAAATGAGCCAGCATAGAGACATCAACCCAAAAAGAATAGAAATAGTGTCTCATATACCCCAGACCCATCTAATTACACCGGTCCAAAAAACATCTCTAATCCCTCAAAAAGAGCATGTTTGACCCTCTTAATTCTTGCAATATATTCACACTCAATTCGCCTCTCATACAGAGCGATGTGAGTTGCCGGCAGTGAATATACAACAGTGGTGTAATACTAGATGATCTTCCCTTTGCCCTCATGCCATTTAGTTTAGGATTGACCGCTTTCCCAGTGATGTCCCTTAAGGCCGAATCATACATGACCGCAGGCAACATACCAAAGTAGCAGAACATCAACCCCTTACCTTATGACATAGTCAAAAGTCACAAAAGGGTATATAAATGAAAGTCATATCAATAATGACTCGTAAGACTCACACGGTGAGGAAGCAGGGATCCATTCTCTCACCTCATTACTCGGTCGCTAAGCACATATAGTATGAATACATGTTACGGTGGAGTAACTCTTCCATAAAGAGTGACGTCATACTCGATACACCGTACAGATATTAGTCTAGTCGCTTTCTAGCGCCTAACCCGAATTCTCTATTTGCTCGCCTTCTAGGCGCCAAATGAGATCTCGCATCTGGCTAATCATAACAGGCACAACATGGAAAGTGGGTACTAACATCCATGTTTGGTCCTTAACACGACCTCATCTTGGTTATAACCAAGGCGACATACATAGTGGATGATTTAAGCCTCTCTTGGCTCCGAATAAAATAAACCACCAGTCTCATCCTTGCTCGCTCCCAAGCGCCAAGGGCGATTGCTCGTGTGAGTGAGCCAATCTTGCCTGCTGACATCATCATCTGCTAATCATTATGACACAAACCATAATAGTGTCAACATCCCATCATCTCAAAATAAGTGATCGATTTAAAAAAAATGACCACAGCTTGCACAATTATGGATTCCAAACATAAGCCATATCAGCACCTCTTGCGATAAGTATATATAACGGAATCCACCATGTGCGCCTCACATGAAATGATTTAAGATCACTACCTCTTGCGCAATAACCTCTCTAAAGATATTTTTGGTGACCAATTTGCGTTCATTCTTAATGCGCCCAACTAGCGCAGATGCGCCCAACCAGCGCATTGAATTTTACAATGAGCAAATTAATATGCTTCTAATAAAGCATTTTATCCACAGTCTAATGAGCAAGGTCAAAGTCTGAACAACTCAGTTAACCATTTATCAAAGATAACACTTATCATGCCGAATACGCCCACATAGCGTACTTTAGGCTCCCACAACAAAGAAAAGATCAAGGAATATAGGTCATCTGTTTCTCCCAAAGATAATCTGAGGATTCACTCAATAGCTAAGGCTCTGGCTTTTACCGATAGGTAAGTCAATGGATTTGCAATTTTGCATCTAGAATCATTCTAAGATATTCTCTATGTAAGTCATCGAAGACAGACCGAGAATTTTCCTAAAACAATCCCTAAGGATCGTACATCCGAGCATATAAATTACATCACCCATGTCCATCATATCTAAAATAGAGGACTGCCCACCCTAGGTGGCGACAACCTTATAAATTCCTGGCTCATAATGACTAAGTAAGGAAAAACTTCTTTTGGACCATTGATCATGCCTCAGTGGTCTTCATTGATCATCGTTGGCCTATCATGGCTTGACGAAATCTAAGAGCCACTGTTTGGATAACTGCTTTAGGTTGTAAAAGATTTATTGGAACCAGCAACCTTTTTGCGCTCCTAACTTTTCACCATAAAAGCAGAAGGTAAATCCCTACGGATCTACTTATCCAATTCTCTAATGAGAAATCAGGTCACAATGTCCACAAATCAATGTTCCGAACTTATGTCAATTATAGCCTAAGTCAAAATAACCTCACTCCCCAGGAGGAAGTCTTCTCATGGTCTACACTTTCCTCAATGGTGCGACCATTCGGTATCTAGCGAGTCTTATGCCTCAACAATGACTATCCAAATTACGCATAACTTTATAACAGTTTTGCGTCATAATAGAAAGTCAACCAAATTATAAAAAATGGTTAATCCTCAAAGACTTTGTCTTAAACTGCGCAACATTGATCCACTTTCAAAAAATAGGGGACTAGAGCCTTAGGCATTATCCTAGGCTCTTTATCATCTTGCGGAGCAATCATGAATGTTTCCCTCTCAATCACCCAGTGATGACGTGGAAAATTTTCACATTTGCTACCACGCAACTAAGAATGTAGAGTATTCTTCTCTAATGGAGTAATCCATTAGTAGGCACATCGCTCCCACTGTCCCTAAGATATTGGAAATTTCTTTCCATTCTCAACTAGGCTACATAGAGCGCTATGCTTGGAATTCTCCATCTTATAGAGTTCCGAAAACTCTATTCACGTCACCTTTACTAATAAAACTTTATGTGACTTAGTTACACTACCACAAAGATGCTTACCTATATGCACATGAACCGGAGGGTTTGCATGACCGCATACAATAATGCGCCACACGACCCTTTGTGTTTACAAGACAGCATACAATAATGCGCTATAGAACCCTAGGTCTTAACTTCGCAATCTTATGAGAAGTAGAATAAAGATAAGCTGTTTAATGGTTACAGATCGCCCATAGATGGCTCTCTGCTAACCCATTACTCAAAATGGAGTGTAAAATCTGATATGGAGGGCACTTAGTTAGGGATATAGGCAACAAACTAGTGCAATTCCCAATTGGGAAACATTTTGCGCCATTATCCACCTAACATTAACAATATTTAATTCCTTATCTCTACTACACCAGTGTGTTGTTGAGTACTAGGAATAATCAATTTTCTAAGCATCCATCTCTCTTCACAGAGTTTTTCTGAAAAATAACTCAAATAGATACTCGCCACCTTGGTCAAAACTAAAAGCACAAAAAACTCTTATCTAATTGGTCTCGACCTCATATGTGCAATGTCAAAAATCATCTCAAAACTTTTGACGTATGGGAGATCAAATAGTCTTGACTCAGATGCGTATCGTAATCTATAAATGTGTCGAGATTGAGGCTTAGCTATCATACCCTCACACATATCTAGTCACAAAATATCATAGTGGACTAAATGCGCCAAAACAAATGACCTTCTGCGGCTTTCCTACTTACTTGTGCGCACCCATTGCGAACAAAGTTACACATTCACATGAGAGCAGGATGTCATAAGCGAGTGGGCCCAGAGAAGGCCTACTCAAACCATCGTGTCATCATCTCATTAATGTGATTAAGTATAATAAGCCACTGGTTCATGACCAATGTCATAAACTAATTCCAATCATCTTAATGTGTGAGTTCTCGAAGACAAGTTTTAAAGGTTTAGGCCCAACTAGGTAATGACTCACGACTAAGTCATATTCACTAGATCATAAAAAGGATATCATGGAGATATCAACTGCGCCTAAGTCGCAAATTTAACTAGTAAGTGCTAATCCCCTGCACCTTCAAGTCAATTTTATTCTCCATACACTTTAATACATCTAGTTGAAAGATGACGATACTCCTGTTGCCATCTCTATTTCTCGCTTCATAGTCACTTGCAATTAATTCTACTATCCACAAGAAGGAGAGAATAAGCTATCAACTATGATAGCTCCTGAAGTAACTTAAGCGCGAATTAGGCTAAATAGTCTAATTCAACACAATGCTCTTACAAGCGATGCGTTAAATTCTTAGAGTCATAACAACCTTGTCAGCCTTAACCTTTTCATTACTATGCTGCAACGTTTGCGCTTAGTGGTAAATGTTATTCAAAACGTTAGCCTAGTAAAGGAATCACACAAAGAAGCACCTCATCCATGTTTCACACTCAAGTGTGGAAACAGTAAGTGTCCACACTTAGACAAGTTGGCAATGCTAATAGATTTTGCAGCTACTAAGCGCTAATCTTTTCACTCAGTGTTAATAGATTTTGCAGCTTCTAAGCG
Source organism: Camellia sinensis (assembly GCF_055761805.1). Lineage (NCBI taxonomy): Eukaryota > Viridiplantae > Streptophyta > Magnoliopsida > Ericales > Theaceae > Camellia > Camellia sinensis. The sequence continues at coordinate 63,910,204 of NC_138974.1, forward strand.
CTAATCTTTTAACTTCACGTGATATTTCAACGCACACTATTATAGTGCATGAAATTTCGCTCAATCCACTCCCAATAATTGGATAGAGAGCAAAACACTGCTCGTACTGGCTACTCGTCTTACACTTAATGACTAATTTATTTAAGCTCGCATTTCTTGGATGACGTGACTCTTGAATGTTACTTCATCCAATGATGTAACATTATTTACAAGTCAAATTACAAAGTCAATCCGCGCAGCTCATTAGTCAAGATCATATACAGATCTATTGAGGGCTTACTAATTTCATAACTCCAAAACTCGCCAACCAAAACTATGTAGCGTGCCGCTAACTATAGCGCACACATTAGTTTTTATTGTGCCAAACAAGGCAACAAAAAACACGGCGACTTTGAGTCATGTTTCCTTACTTTGGCTCAATTAAGGTTTGACCTAAAGTCTCCAAGACTTTTGCTCATCTAAAGAATGGGATTAGTTTGTTCACATTTGAACATCTCTACTAAGTTTAGGTCAACCAAATTAACTTCCATAAGCTAAATCAATTTAGAGAGAAATTCGCATTGGGATTAATTTGATTAGCATAATATAATTTTGCCACAAAAATCTAAATTAAATAGTGACAATATTACACAAGTCGCAAGATCGAAAATCCGCTATGCTCGTAATCATCTCTTGCGCCACAAGTGACAATTATCCAAAATTTAGTTTAATTTATGCGCAAAATATTGGTTTTCGGGAGTTAATCTACAAAGATTTCTCTCAACCGAATAACCTCCCACTGACTATGGCATATACAAAGCATGATAAATTCCATACAATAGCATTTTAATGTAAATCTACAAATAACTCATGCTATATTTATTTAATAATGGAATTCTAATAAATAAATAAATAATCATGCTCTTCTAATTTCAACATATTACAAATCCAAAAAAAAATATGCTGTATTCAATATTCAGATTATGCCATAATTAAAGTGTACATCATTTTGAAATTTTCTGGAATTTTTCTGAAATATTCTGGAATTTTAAATAACTAATAAACACACATAAAATTAGAAATAAAAAATCCAGAAACTGATAAACTGAAACAATATTACCAGTAGATAGTAAAACATTTCAGAAGTCCACAATAAAAATTTCAACCCCAGAAAATTATTTATGTAATACCAGAATCATTTTAAAGCATAAAAAATGAATTATTAACACAGAATAAATATTTTTATTTTCGTAAAATTTTCAAAATTTTACAGAATGTAGAAAAATTAATTCTGAGTCTAAGGGTACCAACCATGCTTAAAACAAAGCTATAACGAATAAATTATGGCCAATTAACGCAATTCAGAATTAAAAAACAAACAAACAGAGCCTTAGAGCCAAGCCAGGGGGAAAAACGGCTCGGCTCGCGGCTCAGCGCAACTCGGCGCGAGTCGGCGCGGCGCGGCGCATGGCGCGCGTGTGTCGCACACGTGGCGCGGCTGGAAGCGGCGCGGCTAACGCGCGCGTGTGGAAGGAAGCTGACAGATCGCGCGTGTAGCGCGTGGGGGGCGCGTGCCTAACGCGCTCAGCGCGTGCCTAACGCGCTCAGCGCGTGGTGGCGCGTGGTGGCGCGTGGGGATGCTGCTCGGCGTCATACAGCGCGTGAATCACACGCGCCGCCTTCCCGGGTGTTTTCCGGTCCGATTTTTGTACTGACGGACTCCATTTTTCACAATAAAAACATTTATGGCATAAAAAATAACATTTAAGCAACATAAAATTGAGGTATATCACTCTCTCAATCTAAATGGAGTTAAAATGCAAAAAAGAAAACCGTGCACTTCATCTTCCTCCTCCATTAATATTCATGCATATACATGTATATATACGCATGTAAAAATAGAAACACGAAAATATCCATCAATGGCTCTGATACCAATGTAAATAAAAACAAACAATTATGCAGCGGATAAAATAATCATATCATACCTTTCGATGATAGAACCTCGTGGATAAATCACGTGCTTCCAGAGTCTGATAAATCAATCCCAGCAGTGGGGTGATATTACAATGGTGAATATCACCCACACAAACCACAGTGCAATTGACTTGATCGTTGTTTCTTGGGAGAGAGTCAGTTTATGGGTAGAAAACAAAACCTACGTTGTTTTCTCTCTTGGTTACCCATAACCATATATCAGATATATATTATATTTATCTCATTTATCCATTGGTTAAATGAGATAATATCTGATATCTATATCATCTATCCATATCATGATATGATAGATATATATCCTGAGTGGCTCATCCAAATAGGTTTGAATTCAAATTCAAAACCCATTTGGATGAGGTTCAAAAGGTTCTAAGGGTCATGCCACATGGGCGCCCAATTTCTAACAACTCTCCTAACTTTCGAATATCACCACATAACCCCCTATAATTGATAGAGTAAAGTGCACAGTTAACACCGTTAATAACAAACATAAAAAGACCAATTTACCCTATATATATAACCCTTATTTATCATTTCTCATTCAACTGTGCGTTTGAGAAGACTTTCAAAACATTTCCTAAGTTTATCAATTTACACAAAATCATCACATTTTCAATCACAAAATAAATCATCACATTTTCAGTAAGGAAAATGTAATGATTTTGATTTTGTTATCTTTTTCTTAATTTCTTATGATAGTAACACATCAATCTAGAGAGAGAAACAGAGACAGAGAAAAAAGAAGAACAAAAATGAAGAAAGAAATGAAACAAGTTAACAAACTATCCAGTGAAATCTAATGTATATAATTTGTGGCTATATATATGTATATATGCATATATAATCTTCTTTGATTTCAATAAAGACCCAGTTGACTTACTTCTTCTATGCGCCACCACTGCCACCAGTTAGAGATGGCAATTTAAACCCGGCCCGATGGGGATCCGACCCCCCGACCCCGATTAACACGGTGTTTCCCCGAAAAATACCCCTGACGGGCCGGGGATGGTATTAAAAAAAAAATCCCCGCTCATTTTCGGGCCGGGGACGGTGATAAGTGGTTCGGCCCCGACCCCGGCCCGACCCCGGCCCCGTTGTTTCTCCCCGCCTCCCTCTCCCTCTCTCATTTCAAATCTAATATAATACACTCCCTAATATAATATAATATTATATCTATTCTCTGACTGTGTTGACTAGAACCAACTACTTTCCAACATAAATAATAATAAACCTAATATAATATAATATTATATATGTACTCATATAATATATACTCTCCTCTCTCTCTCTCTCTATTATCTCAGAACTCATCTCCCAATTCGAAAACCAGAACACAACACCTCTCATCTCCCTCATCTCCCTCATTTCAGATCTCTCTCTCCCATCTCAGATCCTCTCTCCCCTCACACACAGCTTCATTTCGCGTGAGAAAAATGAGGAGAGAAAGAGAGAAGAGTCGATCTCACAACCCCGATCTGACAGCGCCCCTCCTCCGCCGCTCCTCCACCGCCGATCTCACAGCGCCACTTCTCCACCGCCCTCCTTTGCCGTCATGCCGATCTCCTTCGCTGCCTTCCTCCGCGATCTCCTCCGCCGCCCGACCTTTCCGCCTCTCTTTCTCTGTGTTATACACACACACACACACACACACACATATATATATATATTAGATTGCAGCTAGATCTATCTCTCTCTCTACTTAGATCTACCTCTCTTTTTACTCAGATTTGTGTGTTGATGTTGTTTGATGATATTGTTGTGGATGATGTTGTTTGAATAGTTGTTTTTTTTTTTTTTTTTTTTTTTGATCCGGGGAATTTTCGGGGTCGGGGAAACCCGATCCCCGTTAGGGGACGGGGATGGGGATGGTAATAGGTTTCCCGTCGGGGATCGGGGCCGGGGACATTCTTATCATCGGGAATCGGGGACGGGAAGGGTGATCCCCGGCCCCGCCCCGCCCCGTTGCCATTCCTACCACCAGTGTTGCTGTCGCCACCTCGACTTCTCATTTTCTTCAATTGAAGATGAAACCCAGTAAGATGAAGAGAATGAGGAAGTGATGAAACCCAGTAAAAGCTCTTGCTTTTGCACCCGACGAATCTAGATCTGGAAACTCACTGGCCAAACGTCGCAAACTGTCATCTACCACCACCGTCGTCGCCGCAAACTCCTCCCTCTTCTTCGATCTCTGCAACAACCAACCCATTGACGAGGAATCACTTCTGTCTCTCTCTCTAGCGTTCTCTATCTCTCTCTCTCTACAGTATTTTCAAATTCGAATCAGATTCTCCTTCTTGCTGCCCTTTCAGATATGCATAAAATTTTCAATTTCTATTTTTTGGTGTTCATGAATTATGATTATAGTTTAACTTTTGAAATAAAATTGAATTACTCATTTGGGGTTTTAGGTTTTGGTCTAAAATCTATGATTTCTTTATTTGATAAATATAATTAATTGAGTGATTTGAAAAGAAATGATGAGAAATGAAAAGAAAGAAAACAAAATCAAAATCATCACATTTTCAGATCTGATGATGAAAATGATGAAGATGAAGAAAATAATATGAAGGTATTCTTTGGAAATTGATGATGAAGACAAGCATTTGTCATTTAATTCGGAGGAAAAATTATATTTTCATGTCCAACTGCCTCACACTCGCATGTGCTACACAACCTGTTAGAATAAATGAAAAAGCTAACTATGCACTTTACTCCATCAACCACAGGAGAGTTATGTGGTGATATTCGAACGTCAGGAAAATAATCTACACTCGACCTAAATCATAGGGAAGTAAAGTGAAGTTTGCCCTTTGAAGAATGAGAGAAGCCATTTTTTAGAAGCCATTTTTTTGTTGTTTAGATACAAGTGAAGAGGCATTGTGTGACATCAAATGCCGTAAAGTGGTATGCAGAGAAGGTTTTAACATCAGCTGAGCCAAACAATGAATTCTAACCTTAATATTCAGAGTTAACACATTAACTGGACATGGAACAGCCACCAATTCCAAGAAACAATAAATTCATGAGTTCGTATCTTTATGACCAGCACTACTGAAGACAATTTCGAAAGACACGAACCCCCTGTCAAATATTGATCATAATAATTAACAAAAATAGAAATGAAATTGTTGCCAGCAAGCAGATTGGAGCTATTTAAGAAGAATTTTTTTCAAAATTTGACAAGCATAACACATAGGAAGCTTAAATTTAGTTTGTTGGTTTTTTAATACCTGTAATGCAAATGCAATATCTGCTTCATCTACCTTTAGTGTCACCCTTCTTAATTTATCTTCTCGAGATTGACCAAGTTTAAGAAGACCCTGCACATTCAATCATGTATCGTTTTCTTCGTAGTTAGTAAGATGGTACCATATCTCATTGTGAAATAAGCTTTTCATGTGATCAACCTAAATCTTGTACAGAGACCCATGTAAGAATCAATTCAATCAGAACACAGCATATTTAGCTCACCTGGTCACCTAGCACTCTGCACATGTTTGAAAGTTCCATAATTCCTACTGGTGGGATTAGAATTGATTTGCAGATATCCAAGTAAGATTTACTGAGCTGCATCCATTTAGCGAATTTAAAAATCAATCATTTCTGTATGAAGTCTTTATATTGTACACTATGGCAGATAAGATACCTCGCCTATAGTTGTATCCTTCTTTCCCCTGCTGAAAAGCTTCACAGCAGAACAAAGTATAATCTGCAGCCAAGAAAAATTGAAAAAAAAAAAAAAACATAAAATGATGTTTCTAGAGATGCATAGGCCTATTATTCCAAGAGCAAAAAAAAAAAAAAAACAGCATTAAAACTAAGTGAACTGGGAGACATCACATCCACAGAACCAGTTCGGTACTTTAGCCAATACATTATTTTGAACCATCACTCAGAAAGAGCACAGAACAAATGGTGTCAAAAAGTATTAGTCAAAACAAATAAATGGTGTCAGTCTGAGCTGAAACTCGACCTAAAACAGAAGGAACAATATACAAAAAAATTTAAAAATAAGTAAACCTTATAAGTATCAATTTTTAGTTATGGGCCTATCAATATGAAAAGAAATTTTTTAAGTCATTTGGACAAGTAATCATCATGTTATCAGAACAAACCTGTTGATGTTGTGGAAGAGACTGTATGGTGTCCAATATTGGTGATCTATAAGTCTTGGACAAAGCAACAGCCATATGGTTAACCCTCACCTGTAAGTTGTAACTAGTTCAAAACTTGCAAGAATATTGAAGATGATGATTCAATGTATAGCCAACACCAGGAAATAAGGATATATGAGTATTTACTTCATACTATCCAGGGAGGAGGAAAAAATGACAATTGATACAAGGTCAGTAAAGTAGTTACGAAATCAATGATCAATGAAATGTAGCAAGAGTTTTTTTAATAATCTTGAAAAAGAATGTTGGAATAAAATGCTTACAAGAGAACACGGTCAATTCAAATGATCTAAATTAATTTCGAGTTTTCACAACTAACCTGAACAAATTTTCATTCAATTCATGATATTCGTGACTTATAGATTATTAATAAGAAAACTGGTCATCACTACAAGTTCAGATAATTATTATATAACAGGGCAGAATGCATATTAAGAAGATACTTGGTTTTAACTTGTTTATGCTTGAAATGGATAAAATTGATGAAAATAACAAGTTCTTACAATATCAGTTTCTTGCATTATTAGCCCCTGAACTGGCGTTTTTCGTTGATCAGAGTACCCATTCCCTGCTGATGACAAATCCAAATTGCAAGCAGAGTCTCTCAGCTCTGCTTCTAGCATCTCAATTGCATTCCTGAAATTGAATTGAAAAGGTGAAGTAATTATAATGCAATCTATACCTTATTCAAAGCAAAAATACCAATTTCATATGGTATCTACATCTTGGTTTTACTTTTAGTTTCTTCTAACCAAACCAAACCTTGTGCCCCTATGAATTGGGGTTGGCTACATAAATACTTTTTAGTGATTGATCAAGGGCTATATGCTCAATTAAATTAAGAAATTCATATATTTTTTACTACCATATCCTGTATCAGTTTAGATCCTCCCCCTTCCCAAACTCCATTAATTTCCAGCAAACAGGGAGAGAGAGACAGAGAGAGAAGTAATTCAGAGTGATCTAGTTGTATGGTCATATGTGAATGAACATCAAATTAAATATCAGCAATATACACATAACTTTCAAGACTTCAATTTATCCGTTTCATTGATAGTTTCACAATGCTTTTGCATTTTTCTTAAATTCCAAAGTATAATGTAGTTCCATCAATGAAATCCATTGATACATCAATACTTTTGAGGTTTGCAATTAAATCCTTTTTTTATTGATATTTTGTACTTGCGACAGAGTGACGGCTGATGTTGGCCTTTGACATCCAAAAATATTCTTACTACACCGTTCCTCATATATATATATATATATAGTATAATTTTAAGGTTTAACATCTTTGAGTTCAAAAAATTCTATGAATGTTAATTTTTTTTATACTATTTTAATCATATAGCCCATCTCCCTGAATAATTACTTAAGCACAGTTTGCAGCTTGCACCAATCTAATTGTCTTTGAATAATTATTTCTCAGCACAGTTTGCACCAATCTAGTTTTGAACCCCCTGAATAAATTCAACAAACTAAGTACCATAACTATTGCAGTAAAAGACAAACCTGCAGATGCACAGAGCTTTCCTCATATCTCCAGATGCAGCCGCAACTTTCTGCCATGTTTCAAAAGAATATCAGTTTCTTTACTTATGAGAGAGAATTTTCCATATGGTGTTTGGTGCCACAGTTCCACTGCTGACTTACAATTTATATAAAGGTGAGGATGAATCCTTAATGTCAAGAGAACATAAAATTTATTTTATTTATCAATAAAAAATGTCAAGAGAACATAATTGCTCATACACTAATTATCATTCAAGTAATATTACAAATTTGGATGCACCACCAAATTAAAGGCAATGTGTCAAGTAAAGAAAAGTGAGCATGATTTACCAGAATACAGCAGGGAAAAAAGAAAAAAGAAGGGTGACTCACTCTGGCACATAGTTCTAAGGCTTGTGGTTGAAAGACAGTGTAAGGAAGTGCCTGTTGGAAGAGAATAGCAGTCAGTCTTTAGTCAATAACAAATAAATGAGCGACTAAAGATAAATTCTCTTACACATAAAAGATTTCAAAAGAACTACTTTATTCTTTTTTCAAATTTTTTCTAGGGTTCCTTGAAAATTATGGTACATTAAGCTGTTAAATCTAAGATGTGGTAGCATTCAGTGATGAAAAGTCATGATAACGACACTGCATTCCTAGTGAAAACACTGAAAACATCGAGCTGCAACTTCTTCAATTACCAACTTGTAATTGACTGCCAAATGTGTATACTAATTTCTCGTATCTTCAAACCTTAATTTTCAAACCTTATTCTTTTTCTAGGGGGGAAACATGATCTCTGGCCAACTTGACTGGAAATGAATAAAACATGTTAAATCAAAATTTTCAATGCATATATACATTCAAATGTGAAACCATACAGAGAACAGCTACAGCCAAAGTGATTTTCTTTTTCTTAGGGTTTAGCACTTGATCTTTTTAGCATCCAGTCTGAAATAACAAAAAGCTATTGCATGACTAAACAGGACACTTGTTTATAGAAAGAGCACAAAAATTACCATTAGCCTCTGCTGAAGAATCAAGATGATCTGATCCTTGGAGTAGGCCCGAAAAGTTACTACCATAGGCTTGCCTAGCATAAGAAAGGGGCAGAACTGAACAGTTAGTGTTATGACCAACCAATATAGCAGCTAATTCTTTTACATCATTTTTACATAGGATACTTTGATGGGGGATGGAGAATGGGTTACCAATGGACACTGCACCAAGTAGTGGTTAAGAGTTGCCTCTAGCAGTTGTAATGGGGGATGAGGCAGAAAGAAATAAAAAGTGATATATCCTAGTTAAGAGGACAAGTAACTTGTATATTACCAAACAGGTCTTAAATTGATTCCATACCAAGGAACGGGTTTGAACTTTGGAATATTCAAAACTTATAAAGCACTATTCATAGCTTCTAAATTACAATCAATAATTCTTCCCCTGCCCCCGCCAAGAGAGAGAGAGAGAGGTACAACCAAATACTACAACAATTTTCCTTGTTGATGGAAACCAGTAAAGTTGTTTGGGAGAGAAATGAAATATACATTGGTTATACGAAATTATGAAAGAAATTATTCAAAGGATATAAACAATTCTAGGACATGGCTTGGCACCATAAAGAGGGTCTTGGAAGAAGAATCTGTCATTAGAACCGACCAAATCAAAATGATAGTGAATAGAGTTAATTGACTAAAGCAAGTAATGAACTTACAATTTAATGACTGCAGTCTTGGAAGAAATCTGTCTGCTAGGTCTATAGCATTAGCTATTCCTGTAAAAGCAAAGACATATCAAGAACTCCCTTACAACAGGTAGCTAATAGTTACAAACTCTGAAATCTAAACTACAAAATCACATAGATACAGCAAAAATTGTATACTCACATATTTACAATTATCATACCTATCAATATACATCTAGAGAATGGGAAAGTTGTGAGCATAAAAAGATCATGAAGCACAGCCCGGTCTTTAGTTATTAAATAATCCAACTCATCAGCAATAATCAGCCTGGAAACAAAGAGATCTAGCTAAGTACAATTATACTTTTGGTGACACCAAAAGTTTCAAACCAGTAACAATATGACTTGTAATTTGTGAATTCAGAGATAACTTGCTCTTTTCATGAAAATGTATGCTATTGGCTACTCTGAGAGATTAGTAACCCATCGAGGTGTTATGGAACCTAAGACCACATGAGTGATGATATACTTCTTACGTCATTTTCATGCCAGTTGATTGCTGCTTTTGAGAATACAAGCTCTGAAGATGCTGTAAAGCTGAAGTTGCACTGTTGGTTTTCTTTTGCAGTTGGTTTTTGCCAAGAATCTGCCATAGCTAATGGAATGTAAGCATATGTTATGTTGTGGTGTTCAGTTATTAAAAGGAATACTGCTATTGGTTTACCTTGCTGAATATTTCAGATGTGTTTGTAAGAGAAGTACAGTTTATGGCTAATACATCAGGTGGCTGAAAACCTGCCTGACAGCAAGAATTATGATTCAATTAGTGCAAGAATTATGAAAGTTACATATTACAGACTAAAAGAAATGTACATGCATGTTTAGATCTGCTAAACTTGGGACATGCATGTAATGCGTAGGTATGGGTCATTAAAGGGTCAACTATTATATAATGCTACTTCTTACTACCAATTCCAAAGGTCCTGTCATTGGCATTAGCCGGATGTTCCAAGTCAAGTTCCAATTCAAACTTTTGTCAGCATGCTCAACAGGCTTCGAGCTCCCAATTCGGGAATTCTTATGCACAAAAAGGACAGCACTGCTTAAGTGCACTTCAAGCCCACTAGTACCCTGCTTGAGCGTGATTCAAGATGATTTCAAGCAGGGCACACCGGTCTTGCCCACATAGTCAAGTTGGAACAATTTTCAACTACCAAGTACACAATGCTATGTATAGGTCATACTATGCCAATTATCCTAAACTAAATGCAATATGCTCATGCTTAGCCAAATATGAAAGTAATAATTATTTTGCAGATCAGCAAGATTAACATTTTAAACCACACCAACACCGGAGTTATACACTAATTGGTTGAAAATTATAACATTGCGTGCAATCAATGAATGATAGAACTCTTTCTAATCTATTTGATGGAACTAATCAACAGACAAACCCCAATTTTAGAACCATCAATGAAGGGCAATCAGCTTACCCCCTTTGCCCAATCAAGCAGAGACTCGTTGACTCTTTCCATAGACAGTGATTTTCCGGTCCCTGGACATCCACACACATACAAACTCCCGGCCTTCTCTTGTTCTATGCATTGCTTGCAGAACTCCAAAACCGTTTTCTGCTCATTTTCTCGGCAAACAACCATAGAGGGCATACTTGATACGTGCAATGCCTCTTTTACCACACTCATTTGCTGCAAATCTATACATACATCACTTAATTAACATTTTAGAACAGATCAAATCAACAAACATACGTGATTGGAAATTTTCGTTTGCACGCCATAAACAATACCAGTACACACTACTTATACCGTTCAGATATAAACTTTCAAACAAAAGTCAAATGTCCATACATAATCTTCAGAACAAAAAGCAGTTGTTCAGATATATATTATTAACCAATTCATTTTTGTTCGAAAGTTTATATCACTTTTAGTTGCAATTAAATGAATAATAACTCAAATTAAACTTGCCTCTCGGATTCCATTTCGGTTTGTCAATAAAACTTTCAGACAATTTTTTCACCAACAATTCGCGAGATTTTGATTCTAATTCAGTTCCCTGCAAAAACACCTAAATTCAATCCACAATTATCATCATCAATTGTGCGGTATTAACAGAGAATGAAAGAAAAGTTTGATGAAATTAAAGCACTGGACTCACCTTTGAAGGGCCATTGGGGCTGCCACTGATACATCGGCGAGGAGATTTCCATTTCGTCGGATAACAAAGCTTCGGAGATGGAGTCGAAGCGATCGAGCAGTCTTCTGCGGCCGAATTGCTTCTCAATGTTCGTTTTCGGGGAGTGGAGTCGCCGGTGGATCGGATCTCGCCGGATCTTCGAGCTTTGATGGCTATGAGTTCGTCGGCGGCGGCAAACGGAGATGATCCATGTCCGGCGATGGTCGGCATGATTGCGATATCAAAATCGACCAAGCTCTTGTGGATCTGCAAATCTGTGTGAGAGAATAGATATACAATCTATGCATGGATTGGGGGATGCGAATATCTAATATACATTGTGTGCAGAGCAAAGAAGTGTGAATTTTAGCGGGAAAATTGTAAACGTATCAAGTGCGTTTCCCGCCATATGTGGATTTTTTAACTCGTCAAGTTTAATTGGTAATTTTTATTTATTTATTTTTGAAAAAATTACAAAAAAATATATAAATAAATAAATATATTTAGAGGATTTAACTATTGTAACAAAATAAATTATGATTTTTTAATTTTATCAATGTAAACTCTAAAGTTTTGATTTATTTTCAATTTGAACTATTTATCTATTTTCATTAAGTAAAATTGGTGAAAATTTTGATATTTTAGCCATTAAACTCAATAAAAATAAATATTTTAAATATTTTATGTATATTTACATTGAGTTTGATAACTTCTTTTTTTTTTTACTTTAGTTAAGGAAAATAAATAAATGATTTAAATTGAAAATAATTTTTTTCAAAGAAAAAGATAAATTTGCAAAATTAAAAATTCTGAATTTATTTTGTTACAACAGTCAAACCTTGGGTTTTTTCTTCTATTGTACCTTTATTTTTTGATGTTTTATTTGTTACATGATCCCACCAATTCTATAAATTGATCTCTCAAACGAATAGTAATCAATTATGTTTTATTTAAAATAACTATATATTTTGTCTATTATAAATAACATATTATATTTATTATCATACTTAGATTTTTTTTTCATCCTATATAAAAGAGAAATGTATATATTGTTACATTAGTATTAAACACAATATTGAATATACATATTATATAATATTCTATTTCTTTCTTTTATAAAGCTTATAACATGGTAACAGAGTTAGGTTAAACACATAATAATTTTGTTTCATTGACGGGTGGCAGTCTTACCTTGGTTGCCCACCGGACCTCAACCCATTCTGCTACTATATTATTCTTTCAGTATCATTTCATGGTGATTGAAGAGGGTCATTTACAAAGCATAAGCAGAACAAGGAGGAGACTGCAAGCCCAAGGGCGATGCTTAGGCCTGGTAACGCTACAGGATCAAAACATCAAAACACAAGCACGAGTTTGGGCCGAGCTAGTGTTCAACGGTCCAACCAAGTGGGCCAAGCGTTTACTTGAACTAGAGAAGAAACACCAAGGGACCAAACATAAAGACCAAGTGTGATCTTAAGCCCAACGGACCAAGTAATCCGAACCATGCAGCCAAAATACGAACCTGGGCCGAGCATAGCTAAGGAGGATGACCAACTTGAATCAGGGCGCTGAACAAATCGTAAAAACGTCCGGTATAGACCAATCGTGCAAATTAACTCGCATCCAATACACGGAAGGAGCGCTTGATCTGCCATGAATAACGGAATTGCTTAACGGATTCCTTGTTTTTCCCATTGAAAAGCAACCTAACATTAGGCTAAGTGTCGGGCGGCAAAGAGAAAAACTTGGTGAGCAAGTCAAACGGTCCTTATAAAAGGTAACCTCACTCTCCTTGAGGAGGGATCGATCGCTGAACACTCTAAACTGAATTGTTTATTCTACTTTCCCTATACCAAACTCTGGTACTGACTCGACCATCAGAGGGGGATTTCGACCAACCCCGGTCGGACAACTTAACCGTTTGTTCCTTGCGCAGGCCTTCACCCATCAGTGCATCATGGTTCGTCAACGAAGTTTCATTTTACTGTATTGTAAAAATCGGTCCGCACATTTGGTGCCGTCTATGGGAATCGTTCTCTGATTGCATTGTGACGAACTCTGACGATAGGTATTGAAGGAACCTCGCAACCTGCGATTGAAGAGAAGACTTCAGGAACGAAGAGAACCAAAGACAAGGGTCTGACCTTCCCTACCGGAAACAATAACCTGATGGACCACGACAACCCAACCCTTGATACGGCGGAGCGACGTCATGCCACCGCCTATCAGTCATCTCAACGACTGTTTGTTGAGAAGGACCACCGTGATCATGTCATCGACTCGATAAGTCTGGAGATTGAGGACATATGTGCTCAACTAAGGAAGCAGATGGTACCTCAAGGTGAGCCAAGGAAGTCCGGAGGGGCACCGTTGCAGCAACAGAAGCATACTCCTCCGCCGCCTCCACAATGGAAACGGTCTAACTACGGTCCTTTTCATTGTGAGCGTAGCAGGTTGATTCCAATACACAGCGAGGGAGCCAGTAGTAGGACAGATAATCTCCGAGAAAACTCTCGCAAGAGACAAAAGCCCGTCAGTCATTATTCAGCAATCTCTCCGCCTCCGCGCCGTCGTGATAAGCGACCGCGTGACTTGAGGACATGGTTGAACGACAACCGAAAAGATGACCGACGGTTAATCAAAGTAGCGGAGCGGCGATTAGAAAGGGAAAAAGAGCATCTAGATCGATCCGTTCATCAGATAGAGCATCGTGCTCTAGACCGACTAGTCTCTTCCCCTCTTTGCCCTGAGATTGAAGCGGTGGAAGCTCCTCATAAGTACAGCCCACTGAAATTCATCCTCTATGATGGGAAGTCAGATCCCCTAACTCACATTAGCCACTATCGCTAAATGATGTCACTTTGGAATCAGAACGATACGTTCATGTGTAAGGTTTTTGCCTCTAGCCTTGGTGAGTACGGCCTCTGATGGTATGACAAGCTTCACCCTCAATCAATCTATGATTGGGCTCAGCTCTCCAAGGCCTTCCTCGCACGGTTTGTTTCTAATAGTCGAATCCCGAAGGGATTGGACACTTTGTTCAATACTCGAAAGGATAAAAATGAGTCTTTGTACGAATACATTTGGTGGTATTGGAAGGCATATGGTGATTTGGAAGATGTTTGTAGTAAGCCGTTGGCAGCTCTATACTTCAAACAAGGCCTCCCGCCTTCACATAAGCTCAGGCAATCATTGACGAAACGACCTACCTCTGACTTGAAAGAGCTGAGGGCTTAAATAGAGAAGCGAGCCCGTGCGGAAGATGACACAGCCTCTGTTCAAGTGTTAGTTGCAGATGAGGGAGTTAAGGCCTTCTAGCAACATAGGGCCGAATAGCGTAGGAGGGAGGACCAAAGAATGAGGTATGGCCAAAATAAGCAACCAACCATGGAAACCAAAAAGAAAATGAGTAGATCCTACGAAACCATAACCATTGTGTTCACGGAGCCGATCTATAGGCTCTTGGAAAAAATCAAGGGAGAACCCTACTTCGTTTGGCCTTCTAAGATGATAAGGGACCCTGCTCGGCACAATCAGGAGTGGCGGTGCACCTATCATCGTAAGAAAAGGCATAAGACGCAGAACTGCAGAGACCTTAAGAGGCATCTTGAAGACTTGGTCACTGTCGGCCACCTCCAACAATGGATTGTTGTGGAGAAGACAAGGGCAAAACAAGGGCAACCCCTAGCCCTTCCACTAGAGGACCAAGCCCCAAGGCTAGTGATCAACGTCATCCATGGAATGATCGACCCCCAAATGAAGAATGCCATTCGTGGCAAGATTCAGAGAGCCATGCACTTGCAACAAGTCATGTCAGTAGGACCATTGCTCAAGAAGTCCAGAATGGAAGTAAAGCCTTCTCAGTTTGACATTGTGCTCTCTGAGAAGGATTTGGAAGGGATCCAACATCCTCACACTGATGCCCTGATCGTCACCATCGGTGTGACGAACAAATTTGATGTGAAACGGGTCCTAATTGATAAAGGGAGCGCCGTTGACATTATGTATGACCTTTTCAAAAAGCTGGGTCTTGATGAGCAACACTTAATCCCCGCAATCTCCCCTCTAGTTGGCTTTAATGGACAGACAGAGTGGTCACTCGGCCGGATCACCTTGTCCGTCACAGCAAAGTCCAAAGTGGTCCCTGTCGACTTCTTGGTGATCAATACTTTATCTCCTTACAATGCAATCCTTGGTCGACCTTAGATTCATACAATGGAGGCGGTGCCATCCACTTACCACCAGGTAGTCCGTTTCCCAACAAAGAATGGGGTGAAGAAGATCAGGGGTGACCAAGTAGTGGCAAAACACTGCTTCATCGTTGCCATGAAGTCCAAACAAGCATGCAAAGAAGTCCAAATGGTCGAACTGCCTGATCAACCTGTACTGGAAGACGTTGGTAGAGTACCAACAAAGAAGATGGTGGAGGATCTCGAAACGATCTTGGTGGACGGAGGAGATCTAGACAAGTTCTTTCTACTCGGCATTTCGCTTCTCGCCGAAGAAAATGAGCAATTGCTAGCTCTCCTCTGCAAGAATATCGAAGTGTTTGCCTGGTCTGCTTACGAGACCCTTGGATTGGACCTAGCCTTTGCATGTCACCAACTCAATGTCCAACCAGTAGCTCAGCCCGTAGTCCAAAAGAGCAAACGATCATCCACATAACACATGAAAGCAGTCATCCAAGAGATAAACAAGCTTCTGGCAGTAGGGGTCATACGGGAGGTACAATATCTGAAATGGTTGTCCAACACCATTGTGGTGAAGAAAAAGAACGAAAAATAGAGGGAGTGCGTCGACTTCACCAGCCTCAACAAAAGCTTGTCCTAAGGACAACTTTTCTCTCCCACAGATAGACCAACTGGTAGACGCAACTGCCGGACATGAACGGATGAGCTTCCTGGATGCCTACAATGGCTATCATCAAATCCATCTGTTTGGCCCTAACCAGGAGAAGACATCATTCATTAGCCCAAGGGGCACCTATAACACCCTCAAAATAAGCCCATAAATCATACATTCATGATACAAGAAAGAGATATCATATTCCATACATCAGAGTGTTCTTACAGAAAGTATTACATGTTGACAACAAAAGTAAATGCCCTACGGGCTTACAACTTTCCAAGTCAACACATGGGTCCAACAAAAGAAGAGTCCTAACTCTTTATACAAAATAAGCCCTAGGCTTGATTTACATATAATACATAAAGATAACAACAAAAACGTCTTTCGGCCTCTAAGCCTCCCAAGCTACGTCCTTGGAGGTGGCATACCATCTGTACCTGAAAATGATGTCCCATAAAGGGTGAGCCAAAGCCCAATAGAGATATACTAAACCAAATATGAAAAATAACTAAAACATTAGAATTTGATAAATGGTTAACACTTGTAAACCAATTTACAACACAACCCAATTCCATGACAAATACATTCATGTTTCATTCCACTTTCCTTTACTTAACCAATTCAAATTCATAAACATGGCTCATTATCTAGCCAAATAGTTAAATGAGACTACAACTCATATCAAAACACTTCCATTATCCACAATTCAAATAAGACTACAACTCGTATTAAAACATTCCAATACTTCAATTATCTACGTTATGCAAACGTAATAAAGATTTTGGGACTTTTACCCTAGACACTTCGGTCAACTTAGTTATCAATGGAGTCCATCCCCTATCTCCTCCTAAACAGGTTTGAGAGTACATCCCCTATCTCCTCCCAAACCATGGAGTACAACCCCTATCTCCTCCCAAACAAGATACATATGCAATGTATTTGAACAGTCTATCATATACAATGATCAATCCAGGTACATATTCAATGTGTTAATTCAACCGTCATATTCGATGACTCAACCATTTGATTAGTTTCAGTTTTCCCTAATCAACATGCAATGTCTACAACAATCAAGACTATCCTCCACTGATAGTGTCACGACCCGAACCCGCCCCCATGGGTTAAGGACGTAACCGGCCAGTAATCCTAAGATTACCTACGGCCTCAACCAAAACAGACTTAAGACATCAGAGTAAAGGGGGCCAAAAGGGAAACAAAATTTAAAAACTTTGTCCATAGAGCCGTGCTTATACGCACATCAACAGACCATATTCAGTTACGTTAATAACCCACATCAAAAGTACAGTTTCACAAAATCCATTGCAGACAGGATCATCCAAAACGAGTCAACCTATGGCAGACTAATTACAGATATACATAAAGTCCTTGCCGGCAAGACAAAATATAATTACATAGTAAAAAGACAAGGGTAGGTCTCAAGAGTGAGACGCAAGGCTGACTTCCTCAAAACTCGGATTTTTCCTAGCAAACTTCATTGGGGCTGGGTTTGGACTTCCCTTGGCTCACCTACAAACACATGAATGAGCGTGAGTGATAGCCCAGTGAATAATATCAAACACAGAAGTCATATAAACAATATGTACATTATACAGAGTTTAGATCAAGTGACTGTAGTTCTAAACATGTTGGCCTTTGGCCCATTCTGATTTGCATCTACGTCAAAACGGCCTCTGGCCCATTCATTTATGTCAAAACGGCCTTTGGCCCATTCATTTATATCAAAACGGCCTTTGGCCCATTCATTTATGTCAAAACGGCCTTCGGCCCATTCATTTATGTCAAAGCGGCCTTTGGCCCATTCATTTATGTCAAAACGGCCTTTGGCCCATTCATTTATGTCAAACCGGCCTTCGGCCCATTCATTTATGTCAAAACGGCCTTTGGCCCATTTATTTATGTCAAAACGGCCTTCGGCCCACTCATTCATTTCAAAACGACCTTTGGTCCATTTATGCATTCATATCGGACTTACGTCCACAATCCCAATTAGCAGTTCATAAAGCTTAAAAATGGAGTAAACAATTGGACATTCACAAGCATTCAAATATCGATATTACTCACAGTGATCGGCCTGTGGATTTGTCTTGGAGCTTGACCCTACACGTTTCATGAATACAAAAGGGTCATTAACAGTTCAATCCGTTCTTTAATTCACATATTCCTCTTTAGGCTTTATTATTATCTCATTAGCTCATCTACAATGCTTAACATATGCCTAAGAGTGCTTGCAAGTGAAAGGGAACGGAAAACAGAACACAAAATGCAAAAACAGGATTTCAGAAGATAGGGTCCCCGCTCGAGCGTGGACTTCCCCGCTCGAGCGGACCCTTAGGTCTGCGAAAGTACTGGTTGCCTCCAATTCCAGCTCGAGCGTGAACTCGGCTGCTCAAGCGGATTCCCTGCCTACATAGCTCCCCGCTCGAGCGTTAACTTCCCCGCTCGAGCGGGAACCATGTCTGCAAAAACTGCTGGAAGCACGATTTTCCCGCTCGAACGGCGCTTCCCCCCGCTCAAGCGGTCATCAAAAATCTGGGAATCCCAGGTTGAGTTCTTGAGCTCCATTCCGACTTTTAACCAACAAATCATGCATGTTATAGCTCAATTATCACATATAAGTATACTAACAAGGTATAAACACCAAAACACATTATTATGGAGCTCAATTTCAAGGATTAAACACTTGCATGTCTCAAATTGCCACCAAACTCAATTCTATTATACATATTCATGCATTCAAAGCTCCCATCTTCAATTATTCAAACATGCATGCCCATTTTGACTTCATTTTCATTTCACATAATGCAATTAGTGCTCATTCCCATAAGACTCAACAAAGACATGCTTGCATGTGGGATTACACTACCAATCTTTCACAATTTCACAAATTACATGCTAGATTTTGTGATCCCATAGGAGTTCTTTACATGCATTCACATATCAAACCTCAATTTCAATAAAACCAACTCAAATCATGCTCTTGATCACATACAACCCTTGAACACACAAGATTACACATTAAACTCATGAATTCAAGAATCAATGCTTACCTAGAGGTTCAATTCTTCCAATTTATGGTCAAGTCTAGAGTTGTCTTCAAGACTTCCAAGATTCAAGAGCAAAACTTTGATTTCCTCCCCTCTCTCTCTCTCTCTAATTCGGGTCTCTCCTCCTCTAGGGAGTTAAATCAGCCAAGAATGTCCCATATAACCCCACTAAGCCTCAATGATTTAATATTGCATATTTGAGCACCAATTCATTAATCAATCAATTTAATCTGGCCTGAATCATTTTTCTTTCAATTAAATTTCACCGTAGGCTCTAAAATTTATGCCAATCACAGTGGCGTAATCAATTTCGGGTTCTATGGCCGATAAGGCCCTCCATTTAATTCCCGAAGCGGATTATTCAAACAGATATTCCTACGGTGAACAGATACGAATTCAAAATCACATATTATCACATAATGGCACACAAAATCATGCTAAACACATAACCATAAACAAATTAAGGACCCATTTAGCATAATACAGAACAGGGGTATCACAGATAGCCCAAAGCAGTTATCTCTAAACAGATAATAAATTCATCAAATAGATAAATTATCAACATTTTTTATGGGTGAGCGATTAATCAATCCAACTACACCATTTGATTCAATCTCATAATTTCCCAATTTCAGGATTTTCAACCCAATTTCATATTTTCCCAAATTAATTTATCACATTAATTAGGGCATTTCCCCCTTTTTTCAAATATCAACCGTAAGGTTCAATTTTATCAACTCAACAACAATAATCCCATTTCCCAAGGTCTCACATACACATGGAGTTTAACAATTAAAAACCCCATTTTTATAACTTCACAACAACCCTTACTTTCCCAAAATTACCATAATCCACCATTTATACAAAATGGCTAAAATCTATGTTAAAACTCAAAAGAAAGAGTAGGGTATCCCTACCTCAAAAGATGAGACTCAAAGGAGATAAAGTTGAAAACTCAAGATGCTCCAAACCCAATGTTTTTCGGATCAAAACGAAGGCCACACCAAGCTTTACCTTTCTTACAAAGAGGCTAGGGCAGAACACCACTAGAACTAGATGGATTTGTAGAGAGAAGATGTATGTAGAGAGAGAAACAGCCGGGGCTAGGGTTTGAGTAAAGAAGATGATGAAAAAGTGAAGAAGAAGCTGTTGTTGCGAACTGATATACTCGAACCTCGCTCGAGTGAAGGAGTGGTTGCTCGAGTGACAAGACACAAAGAAACCTTGCTTGAGCCAACAACACGAAGCTTCAGGTCTACAACCCAGAAGCACGCTCGAGCGCAAGAATGCTCGCTCGAGCAAAAAAACCCAAAACATAGTCCTCGCTCACTCGAGCGAAGGAAGCTCGCTCGAGCCAAGAAACACAACCTTCAGGTCCAAACTTAGATGCAGACACACGCTCAAGCGCAAGATCTCTCGCTCGAGCCAAGAAACACAAACTCAAAGCTCGCTCGAGCGAAGACACCAAAAACTGGACAACAACACTTTGTTTCTAATCACAACCAACCTGTTACAAACCTGCCCACACATCCCAAAACTCATATACAAGGAATTAAAGGACGGAACGAGACATATGCAACAATGCTCAATCATGGAACCCAAGTCCAGAATACTGTACATAAAAGGGAAAATCTGGGATCGCTATAGCACCTACTGCTACTAAGTGATGCTCTTTGGCCAGAAGAATGCTGGTGCGACCTATCAACGGATGGTCACTAAAATGTTTAAGGACTAACTAGGCAAGACTATGGAGGCCTATATAGATGACATGGTGGTCAAAAGTAAATTGGCCAAACATCATCTGAGAGACTTAGATGAGGTGTTCTAAATCCTAAGACCCACAAGCTCCGTTTGAACGCCTCAAAATATGCATTCGGGGTAGGTTTAGGGAAGTTTTAAGGAAGAAAACAGACTTCGAATGGGGTGACCAGTGCTCCAAAGCACTCACAGAGTTGAAGAAGTATCTTTCTTCCCCTCCTCTTTTGTTTACTCTAATCCCTAACGAAGAGCTCTTTCTTTATGTGGTTGTCTCTGATCACGCTGTGAGTGCGGTCTTGATAAGAGAGGAAGGGAATGAACAAAAGCCAGTATACTAAGTTAGCAAAATCCTCTTGGAGGCCGAAACTAGATACCTGCCACTAAAGAAGCTGGCATACGCCCTACTGATCACCTCTAGGAAGTTTGCTCACTACTTCTAAGGACACACTATCAATGTCCTCACAGAGTACCCTTTAAAGTTTGTGTTTAGTCGAGCTGATTTCTCGGGCCGGACAGCAAAGTGGGTAGTAGAATTGGGGGAGATTGACATTAAATTCCAGCCACGGATTGCTATCAAAGCTCAAGTGTTAGCAGACTTCGTGGCTGAATTCACTCCAGGACCAACCGGGCCCTCCGAAGGGAGCTCAGCCTTAGCAACTGGAATCTATAACAGTCATCAAACCCCCGCTGAGGCATGAAAACTTTTTATTAGAGACGTTTGGTAGTTGTTCGTTGATGGATCTTCCAACCAAAAGGGTTTTGGAGCAGGAATGGTCATTATTTCACCAGAGGTGTTTGTTTGGGAGCAAGCCGTCAGATTGGGATGGAAGGCTTCTAACAACAAAGCAGAATACGAGGCTCTGTTAGCTGGTCTACGCAGCGCCGAACACTTTAATGCAGAGGAGTTGCTTGTTTATAGTGACAGCCAACTTGTGGTGAACCAATTGACTAGAGTATACGAAACTCGCGATGACCGGATGACATCCTATGAGGATAAAGCCAAGTACCTGATTCGCAAATTTCAAGCTATCAGGGTTATGAAAATTGGTCGTGATGGAAATAGCCACGCCGATGCCTTAGCCTGTCTTGGCTTTTTGGTGGACTCCATAAATGGTCGCACGATATGGGTCGAATTTGTTTCTCAGCCGACTGTCGATCCACCCAACATGGTCCTCTGTATTGACCTGGGTCCGAGCTGGGTGGACCCTCTCATTGCCTTCTTAAAAAATGGTGCCCTTCCAGATGACAAGAAAGAAGCACATAAAACAAGGCACCGAGCTGCGCGATTTTGGGTCTCACCCTCGGGCAAGCTCTACAAAAGGTCTTACCTTGGTCCATATCTTCTTTGTGTTCACTCCAATCTTGTGGAGAACTTTCTTTATGGAATCCACGAGGGGATCTGTGGCAATCACACTGGAGGTCGGTCCCTGGCACACCGAGCCCTCACTAATGGGTACTGGTGGCCGCGTATGCAAAAAGACGCCCAACAATATGTCCAAAAATGCGATAAGTGCCAAAGGTTTGCCCCACTCATTCATCAACCAACCAAGTACCTAACTCCCCTCACCAGTCTATGGCCATTTGCACAGTGGGGTCTGGACATCGTTGAACCTCTAGCAAGGGGTACTGCTAACAAAAGTAACACACACACACGCTTCACAAATTATTATTATTTTTATTTTTTATTTTTTTTTGTTTAAAAAAAAGAAAAAAGAAATAACTAAAAATAAAAATAAAAATAAAAGAGACAAAGCAGAATATAGGCCGGTACTAGAGAGAATCCGGTGGCAGTGGTGGCGGGAAATGCTGGGCAAACAAGGCGTTCATCAAAGATCGCGTCTTAAAGGCTTCATCCTGAACCCGCTAACCGAGCTGATCAAAACGCTGCTGGATTGACTCTCGATTGGTATAAAAGTCAGTTTGCAGTGATGCAACTAACTACTGAATGTCGAGCTGGCGGGTATGTAGCTGGTCAAAGACCGCCTGAGAATAGTCTCAATGCGTCTAAAAATTCGTGCGCAACCCCATGAGACTCTGGTGGTGATCACGAAGAGTGCTGTGGACTTGATCCACAGAGTACTGAAGCTGTAGGTACTCCTCGCGAGTCATGTAGAATGGGTCCCCTTGGAGAGGGACAATGGAAGCAGAATGAGGTGGTTGGTCGTAGACAGGGTCCTGGGCCTCATCAGCCGAGGCACCAACTTGTTGCGAGATACGAGATATGCTATGATGCCATTCCCGCTAGCCGAAAGTCGGATAAGCTCTATCAATCTCCTCATTCGAATCCATGGAGAGGCCGTTCAGCTCGAAGACAAGTGTCAACAAGTTGGCAAATGGTAGCGGCCAAGTCAAGTTCTACATAGGTTGAGGTCGAACTGCCTTCCGTAGAAATTTTCGCATATGGTTCAAGATGATGTGCGCAAGCGGAACCTGAATCAGCCATGCTGATAACCGTGTAAAACCCGAACAAACTCCAAGCGGCGCTCAACTTTATACCCAAGTGGAAGGGCATTCTTATGGACCACGAAATCAATGAATAGCAAGCGGCTAGGCAGCTTGCTCCGCCGCAAGCATGTGAAACTGGTGTCACCATGGGCCCTCCGGGAAGCATTGCTGGATGAGGCTATGTATGGGTTGTTGATCCTTAACTTTCGAGAAGGGCTGGTATTCTGGTTTGGAGAAGAACCCTAACGCGTCAGCAATCATGGATTCGGTGATGCTGACGAGATGGCCATCAATGATAGACAGCAGCTCAGGCTCGGTGAGTGACTCATACAAGTTCTAGTAGAAGAGTCATAGCAGACGAGGATAAGTTGGCGCTATCACAGTGCAAAGGCCCAATTGTTGTTGGAGTTCGAGCTGTTCAACGGCCTAAGAAGTGGCCAGGTCACGTTGAAAATATGAAATGTTGAACTGCGTGAGCTTGTGAAGCGGGCATAAAGCCCACTTTGGCCATGGTAAGTCACTCCATGGTGGTGGTGAGGATGGTGGTGACGGTGGCGGCGGCGGTGCCGCCGAGGAGGTGGAACCTCCGGCCTTTTTGGAGGCCCAGGTGGATAGCCGTCTACTCATATCCTGCACACACCAAAAGCAAATAGACACAGACTCGTGGAACCAATTATGAGAATAAAACAAAATATGAAAGCACAAGTTTGCCCACTAATATACCACATGCAATTCTCAGTTTTTTTTTTTGTATTATATATATGTAAATTAAAAGAAAGAAATAAATGAATAAAAATGACATTAAATGAAATTAACTACTGAACAACAGTACAATTTTTTTTTTTTTTGAAGTAACTAATGACTAAATAATTAAACTAACAGAATTAAACTATTTAAATAACCTAAACTATCAAGAAAAGAATGAAGTAAGAAAATAAAATAATAGAAAAATAAGATAAACTAAACTATAAAACAAAATAAACTAAACTATAGAATAAAATAAACTAAACTAAACCTCTTATATTTTTTTATTTATTTTTTTTTTTTTTAAGGATGAACAAACTAAGTAAACATGGCTAAATTAGTATACTACAACTAAATAAACACAAATATAATAAATATAATAAAATAATAGAAAGAATAAATAACTAAATAAATAAGTAAATCACCTGTGAACAAACATGGTTAAGCAGTATAAGAACCCCCTTATTTTTTTTTATTATTATTTTTATTTTTAAAGGATGAACCATAGATGAACAACAAACAAAAAAAACAAAAACTCTACATATTTAGTCCTACACCCACAAATCTACACAAAAAGGAAAAATTACCTTAAAATAGTGGGGAAAAAAAAGAGGGAGAAAGAAGGATGGTTCGTCGGAAAAAATGGTGGTCGCCGGAGATTTGACGGACGGAGAGGAAATAGTGATGCTGGTGGTGAGATGGTGGTGAGGAAGAAGGAAGGAGGGTTGAGAGCTGAAAGGTTGGTGATGGTGGAGTGTGATGAATTGGTGGGTTTGTGGGGTTGTGAGAGAGAGAAAGCTAGATAGAGATAGATGAGAGGTAGAGAGGGGTAAAGAGAAAATCTGAGACTGATTGTGAGAGAAGGGGGGTTAGGTGTTGATAAGGTATTTTTTTTTTTTAAACAAAAATAAAATAAAATAAATAGAATAAAACAAATAAAAGAAGTTGACAAAGAAATCAATTTTTTTTATTTAATTTTATTTAATTTTTTATTATTAATTAATTTTTTTATGTAAATAAAATAAAGAAATAAAATCAAACAAAGAAATTAATTTTTTTTAAATATTTTTTTTGAAATAAGTAAATAAATTAAAAATAATAATAATAAAAAAACTAATTTTTTATTTTTATTTTTATTTTAATGTTGACGTTGTCATGCACGTGCGGGGAATATGCCGCACGTGCGGAAATGTCCCGCACCAAGGCCACACATCTGCATATAAAGCAGTGTGCGGATGGTAGATTCACAAAATTTCCCGTGCGTGTGGAGAACAGGTTGCACGCGTGGCGATTTCCTCTCTCGTTTTTTTTTTTGAAAGAACGATGTTCCGCACGTGCGGGGCTCAGGCCGCACGTGCGGTGTGCAAGCCGCACTCTTCCGTCGCACCTGCATTTAAAGCAGTGTGCACAAGCCAGGGTGATGATTTTGCCGCATGTGCGGTGGGTATTCCTGCACGTGCGGGATTTTTTTTTTTTTAACCCAGCTTGTACCAAAAACAACATTTCTTAGTATAACTATATATATAAAAATAAATATATTTTTAAAAGATTAAAGAAAAGTAAATAAAAACCAAGTACAACCCAAAGCATACTTAACCATGTCCACCTTCATTTGACATCCGAAATAAATATAGCACTTTAGAAAATATCGGAATGCCTAACAAGGGTATAATCTTCACGCGAAAAACACGAGTACTACTTTTTTCCCTAACTGTGTTTCTTTATTCTCCAACAGGGTGACAGACTAGGTTGATTCGGTATCCAGAATCGAGGCGCATAAAGCTACCTCAATCTATGGGGCTGCCATACAAAGTTCAAGCCGGGGTAGTTTTGAAGCAATCTCCACACCCCTGGGTATTTAAACCAGAGTCTAGTCTCGAAAATTCCAAACCTTTGTGTTCTAGGCTTTGCTATTCGAACTCTAGTTTTCATCGTCTCAGTTGGTCTCCTAGGAACTCACTACAAACACGGTTAGATGGCTATACTAGACCGTCAGATGCCGTTCGGGCACGGCTAACATCAAAGGAATTACACCTTTAGAGGATTTAAAGTCTCCTAGACGCAAATAAAGCACAATGAGAGCAAAGAAAAACTGAATAGAATAGAAGGGAAGGAAAATAGAACAAGAAACCAATCTATCAATCATAGTAAAAAGGGTCCATCAAAGCAATGGACTCAATCATGTCTCCATTCCCAATCCCCTCTATATATGGCTTCAGTCTTTGGCCATTCACTTTGAAAGTGTGGCCAGTCTTTGGATCTTGCACCTCAACGGCGCCATGAATAAATGCCTCAACAACCACAAAGGGTCCATCCCATCTTGATCTAAGCTTACTTGGAACGAGTCTCAATTTTGAGTTAAAAAGCCACACTTTTTGGTCGGGTTCAAAGGATTTTCTATTAATGTGCTTGTCATGGAATTCTTTAGTCCGAGCTTTAAAAATTCTTGAACTCTCATATGTATCATTCCAGATTTCCTCCAACTCATTGAGTTGCAATTTCTGATTGAGCCCAGCTGCGGCCATATCGAAGTTAAACTTCTTTATGGCCCACAATGCTCGGTGCTCAAGTTCAACCGGGAGATGGCAAGCTTTGCCAAACACCGCCCTATATGGTGACATTCCAATGGGTATCTTATAAGCAGTGCGGTAGGCCCATAATGCATCAATCAACCGTTGTGACCAATATTTCCTATCTGGCTTCATCGTTTTCTCTATTATGTGCTTTACCTCCCTATTTGAGACTTCCACTTGGCCACTAGTTTGAGGGTAGTATGAAGTGCCAACTTTATGAGTGATAGAGTATTTCTTGACTAACGACTCAAAGAATCGGTTACAAAAATGCGTACCTTGATCACTTATTATGGCTCTAGGAAACCCAAAATGACTAAAGATGTTTTCATGCAAAAATTTGATTACCACTCTATGATCGTTTGTTCGGGTAGTTATCGCCTCCACCCACTTAGACACATAATCTACTGCCAAGAGAATATACTCAAACCCGAATGATGACGGGAAAGGTCCCATAAAATCAACCCTCCAAACATCAATTATCTCTACCACAAGAATAGGGAACATTGGCATCATGTCACGCTGAGATATCGAACCCATTTGCTGACAGCGCAAACAAGTTCTATAAATTGATGGGCATCTTTGTAGACGCGCCCGTGGGCCCCACGCTACAGTTCGGACTCCATTTTAGTCACGGTTCTTAATCTGAACCAAAGAGTCCAAATCTGGCAAATCGTTTTGAGAAAACAGATTTTTAGAAAAGAAGTGCCAAACATGGACTGTTTTGCCAAATACAGAGTCGCCACCTAAATATTTTATTTTGGGGGAATTTAGGAAACCCTGACTCGTTTGCCTAAGGCCACGTGTCCGTCATCACCAAAGTTGTCTCGGCTCGGGAACTTGGGTACGATTGGGGAAGGTCAGCTATGAGCACCCCTCTCGCCCGATCCGAAGATCGGCCTCTACTAATCATGATATCTAGTTTTGAAAACATTATGCGTTCTTATTCCGATTATTAACCTAGATTTACTACGTGATGCGCACAGCACACTACTATAGACTGGATCGCCTGAATTGGAACGAAACATGTCATGTTTGTGTATTTGAAAATGGTTTGATGGTGTTACCCGCAAGTAGGCTTAAGACATGAATTTTGCCACCCTCAAGTGGGCTTAAAACTTACATTCAATGCATTGTTCCAATTTAAGTAACCCAACCTTCACCCACAGGCATTCAGGCAGTTATAACACGTAAGCACATAGCCTCATGGTAAGCATGCTATCATGGCAACACTCACACTCATGCAAGGATGCTAAAACATAAATGCTTACCGAGTACTCCAAGCTAAAACATAAACTAGTTAGTAATCATATGCATGATCCTAGTTCATGTTTAAAATGGCTAATGCAACGCATGCAAAGACACAATCTAGACAGGCTCGACTATCCTAAACATGGCATGTGAAATGCAACAGATAACACGTATTCAATTTGGGATTGAAATACAATGCAGTTAGCATGATGCGCCGAGCCCGGTGCATGCAAGACAAATGTATGAATGCACGCATGCATAACATAAGGCATGCTAATTTAAATATGTCCTAATACTAACCATCGAAAGCTAATAAATAAAAGGAAAGAAAGAAGTGGGGGTTAGAAAACATACACACACTCACACACACTTATTACACAATTGCCCTCGCTCGGAGGGTCCGAATAAATATTACAAAACAAATAAATATTTAACTCTTCTAACTAATTAAATATTACATATCTTCTATTTAATTAACAATTTAAATGCAGAAAGAGGATGGCCGCAGCCCCGCCTCGGAATGCTAGGATGATGCATGCTCGACTCGCCTCGCCCGGAAACCCGTGCCATGCCACTGTTGCCTTTGTTTATACTGCCTTGCTCCTCTGAAAATTCTGAAAGTCTCCAGACCCATTTTGAATCACCCTCTGAGTGCTTTGGGGTGTCATCAGCCACAATTCAAGTTCACCGGCTATGGGGATGAACTTATCGGCCAAAAGTTACACCACCGGCTGGACATTGATGGTCGGTCGGCACTGTATGTGGCCGGCCGGCCATTTCTTCCTGCAGAAACCTGTTTTTGACAGCAGCAGAGGGCAGACAATGCATGGCAAGGAAATTCAAAGCAATGTATGCATGGCCACTCTCCCAATCATGCTATGGACTCATGGGAGTGTGACCCTCGGTACTCGGGCCACCAATCACGCATTTTGATGCATGATGGCCTAAGGCACCAAGTTTGCAACTTAATGTAAATGCATGCATAAAAAAGATGAATGCCTTATGCCCTATCATGTTGGGGTCAAGGGCATTGGCGACCGAGGGTTAAGGCGTGTTTCATCACTTTGAGTACGAACACACCTCACCCCTCATGCTTGGTTTGACACCCCAAACCAAACCATGCAATGCATGTATACAAACATGGATCAAAAATGCAACGTGGCTCAAATATGCAACATGACGCTAAGTTACAAGGCATGCCAAATGCAAGGTAACCTATCATGCAAGAATGTAAAGTGTCAAGTATGCAATGCTACAATGCGATGCAACCTAACATATGATGCAAGCATGGTATAATGTAAGCACGTAATTAGAGGCAATATGTCAAATATGCAACTATACACAATGAGGGACTTAAACCGAAAAGGGAGGCCTCAGCCACACCCCAAAACAGTAGCCAAAAGATGATGCAAAAGGGGACAAATTATGCATGCAAGTGTGCACACACCAAGGCCCATCACCCAAGCATGGAGGGCTACTCTCAAGAACACTCAAAGGTGATATACATGGACATTAAACACTCATGTTAAACTCTGAAAAGCATGCCAAGAATGATGCCAAAACATGCTAGGGAGTGGATTCAAAAATGGAAGGGATTCAAGGCCACAAAAGAGAGCATTGCTCAGCACCTACCCCAAGCACTCATGGCATGAACTAAGCAACTAAAAAAAAAAAAAAAAGAGTTTTTATGCATCAAAATACACCCCAAAACCCACTGATATGGTAGCCTCAAATGCCTAAACATGGTATCATACACAATGACTCATTTCTAAGCATAAAAGAACAATCCTTCAAGGCATGAAAGGGATGATGAATGCAAGCATACAAGCATGGATTAGGAACTGAAATAGCATGAGAAGTGATTCTAAATCGCTGAAATAACCTGACTAAAGTATGCTCATGACTCACACCCTCAAGGCTCACAAGCCAAAATACAAAGGGGCTACCCCAAACACGGAAAATATGACCAAAACAGTTCCTAACAAACCTCAAGCATGGTAATACATGGCTAAGAACTTCACAAAGTTAGGCCAAAACATGAGAGCATGGTAGACTAAATACATGATGCACTTCTAGGCAAAAGAGAGGAATACAAAGCAAGTATATTAAGCATGGAAGGGGTCACTAATCCGACCAAAAATAGAGGCATAATATGACCCAATAACACCCAAAAACCTCTGAAATGAAGCCAAGAACAACTAATCATACATGCTACCCTTATGGGCCAAAAATGCAAACAAAAGAGAGACCAAAGGAGAGGGGTGTCCCTCCCCTATGCAAGACTTCAAAACTCCTTCTTCACCACTGAAAATCCATTGGATTTTAGTGGTGAGAAGGCCAATACACAAAAGTCCCCAAAGCTTATCAAAGAGAGCACAAAAAGGGCCAAACAAGGCCTAAGAGGGGGAGGTCGACCCCTAACACCGAAATGACCTTAATGAAAGATCTTAAGCATGAAAATACAAGACTTTTTTAATTTATACACAAAGCTTAAATCAGTATGTAAGATAGGTTAAAGACTAGTGCAAGATTGGAGAATATAAAGTAAATAGTGTTACCCTTGAAGAACACTTCAAGAACAACAAACTCACCCCTCTTCTTCTGATCAAAACCGACCCAAAGCTCCAAGAACAAACCCTCAAGACCTCCAAAGTCAAAGTATGGTGTAATAGTAGGTGACTTAGTACAAAACTAAGAACTAAATACACTTTTAGGCCCTCAAACACACACAAATGAAGAGAGAGAGGGAGATATAGAGAGAGAAGATATATATATATCAGAATATATATGTTTTACGTCTGATTTTGCTGAACCTCTCAAATGGAGAAGAGAGGTCTCCTTATATAGACAAGGCAAAGGCTTGAAACTTCTTAGAGAAGCTAAATGAAAGGGTCAAAGGGACCAAGCTTCTAAGAGAAGCTATTGCAAAGGTCCAAGCTTCTTGAGGAAGCTAAGACAAAGGGCCAAGCTTCCTCAAGAAGCTTGAGCAAAGGGTGCAATCTTCTAGAAAAAGTTAGGATAAAAAAAAGGGGGCAAAGGAGCCAAAACAGCCATACACGTGTGTGGGGGGAGGGTCTGTGCATCCCAGTTGGCACAACTGGCATGCACCATGCCTGCAAGAGGCAACAATGTAGTACCGACAAGAAAAGGAGGCCATCGGCCAACTAAATGGTCGGTCGACCACATAAAGTGCCGACCGGCCATCACCAATGGCCGGTGGCAAGAAAACACGGCCGGTGGCCTCAAGCCATGGCCGGTGAGGAGTGGGGATGGCCAACAAGCCATTCTCTACCCTCCAGACAAAAACACAAGTGTTTAGTGCAAAACCAAACACAACACAGTCGAGTCGAGAGGTCCTACGGCAGGGCGCGTAGCCGAGACCTCCGGGAACTCAAGACGAACACAAACGTGGATGATCACCGAGTGTTCAAACGGTGACGTCCAAGTTTTGAGGACGGTCAAAAATGGGGTGTCTACAATCTTTAAAAATTATGGGCCAATAAAACCCGCTCTATAAAATCTTGGCAGTCGTTTTATGCCCACTAAAATGACCGCCACATGCAGAAGAATGACAAAATATAAGAATACTATGCACCTCACTCTCCGGCACACACCGTCGGATCACTTGGTCAGAGCAATATTTAAACAACTCCGGATCCTCCCAAAAATAATACTTGACTTGCGAAAAGAATCGGTCTATGTCTTGCTTAGACCAATTTTGCGAAATTTGCCCAATGGCCAAGTAATTCACAATATGTGCAAACCACGAGGGGGCTCGCTCGTGACAGCTCAAGGAGTTGTTCGTCCGGAAACGAATCATGCAAAATAAGAGGGTCACTAGTATACTCAACGAGGATTCGGGAGAGGTGATCCGCCACCACATTCTCATATCCTTTCTTATCTCGGATCTCTAGGTCAAATTTCTGAAGCAACAAAATCCATCTAATTAACCTAGGATTGGTCTCTTTCTTTGATAGTAAATACCGCAAAGCGGCATGATCAGTGAAGACTATGACCTCGGAACCTAGGAGATAGGACCGAAATTTATCTAAGGCAAAGACCACAGCTAGCAACTATTTCTCAGTGGTAGTGTAGTTCAATTGTGCATCCGAGAGAGTGCGACTAGCATAGTATATAGCAAATGGTGCCTTATTGACCCTTTGGCCCAACACAGCCTCGACAGTATAATCGGAGGCATCACACATGATTTCAAAGGGAAGCGACCAATCTGGTGATTTCATGATCGGGGCGGTGGTCAGGGCCATTCTCAGTGTTTCAAACGCCTTAAGCATGCCTCATCAAAGATAAAAGACGCGTCCTTAACAAGTAAACTACACGAAGGATGTGATATCTTACGAAAGTCTTTGATGAACCTACGGTAAAAACCTACATACCCTAGGAAAGACCTAATTTGACGCATAGAATTGGGTGGAGGAAGGCCTACAATGAGGTCAATCTTAGCCTTGTCTACCTCTATACCTCGAGGGGACACAATGTGTCCCAACACTATATCCTCACGAACCATAAAATGACTCTTTTCCCAACTCAAGATTAGGTTTGCCTCAGTACATCGTTCCAACACTTTAGTCAAGTTCCTAAGGCATTCCTCAAAAGACGGTCCAAACATCGAAAAATCATCCATAAAAACCTCAAAGAATTTCTCCACCATATCGGAGAAAATAGCCATCATGTACCGTTGAAAAGTTGTTGGTGCATTACATAGCCCAAAGGGCATGCGCCTGTAAGCAAAAGTGCCAAAAGGGCATGTGAATGTGGTATTTTCCTGGTCAACGGGGTATATCGGAACTTGATTATACCTCAAGTAGCCATCAAGAAAACAATGATGATGAGGCGATCAACAGGAGAGACGCCATATTCCCTCATTAATGGAATGGAGGTTATCATCCCCTTGGAGGTCGGTCTTCCTACAATTCGGTCTGAAATCTTCGAATCAGCAAACAATGATGAGGCCATCACTCAAGCTCTAGACCTAGCAGAGGAACGCAGAGAGGCCACCCTTATTCACTTGGCAGCCTATTAACAATAACTTAC
This sequence comes from Camellia sinensis, assembly GCF_055761805.1. Lineage (NCBI taxonomy): Eukaryota > Viridiplantae > Streptophyta > Magnoliopsida > Ericales > Theaceae > Camellia > Camellia sinensis. The sequence goes on from NC_138974.1 coordinate 63,943,460, forward strand.
CAGAAACTTCAATAAGAATGTACTTGTCAGACAATTTCTACCTGGTGACCTGGTATTAAGGAAGGTCGTGGATCACAAAAAGATCCCTGGAGAATGGAAGCTTGGACCCAACTGGGATGGGCTGTACAAAGTCACATTTGCCTTGGGCAACGGAGCTTACTATTTGGCCAACCTAGAAGGCAAGCCCACTCCTCGTCCTTGGAATGTTACCAGTTTGAAGAAATACTATCAGTGATATTATGACTTTAATATCTTTCAAATGTAATCCCCATTTTATGAGTATTAATGAAATCAACTTTTCTTTACAAATTGTGTTCTTTTTCATATACATCGTGCATATTTTCGCTTAACAATTGAGCAAGATTGGGTTACGGGTTTTAACCTACGTCCTAGCCCGAAATCTCGGTCTCTGGTCAAAGTAGGGCGCCAAGTGGTATTGCTTGGTGGAATTTGTGCCAAGTATCGTTACTTGAAAGCATGGTCCATGGTAACAACTCGCGCTCAACGGAGAGTCGAGATACGCTCACCGATGAGCTAAACTTGACCAAATCAAGTAAAGACCAAGCAACGAAGTGTTTGGTCAAACTCAGCATATTTTAGTTATTTATTTATTTTTCAAAATTTTGTCTAAGGCAGCAAGCCTAGTCTGTCCAAAGAGACAGTCCATTCGGTCTCGAAGCCTCTGCTCGGCCGAAGGGCATGCAAAGCTCTCTTAAAGGCAAGAAGTCTGGTCTGTTCGAACAGACGGTCCGTTCGATCTCGGAGCCTCTGCTCGGCCGAAGGGCATACAAAGCTCTCTTAAAAGTACGAAGCCTGGTTTGTCCGCACAGACGGTCCATTCGATTTCGGAGCCTCTGCTCAACCGACGGGCATACAAAGCTCTCTTAAAGGCAAAAAACTTGGTCTGTCCGAATAGATGGTCCGTTCGATCTCGGAGCCTCTGCTCGACTGGAGGGCATACAAAGCTCTCTTAAAGGCAAAAAGTCTGGTTTGTCCGAACAGACGGTCCGTTCGATCTCGAAGCCTTTGCTCGACCAAAGGGCATACAAAGCTCTTTTAAAGACAAGGAGCCTAGTGTGTCTGAACAGACGGTCCGTTCGGCCTAAAAGCATTTGCTCGGCCGGGGACATACAAAGCTTTTTTAAAAAAAACAAAAAGCATGGTCTGTCCGAACAGATGGTCCACGCAGCCTCGGAGCCTCTGTTCGGTAGGGAGGTAAACAGTACTCATGAAAAACAAAAATGAAGAGCAAATAAACTGACAAAAACATAAAACATCTCATCGATAATCTTGCAAGAGTTACAAAAATAAAAAAAGTCCAACCTTACATTCACAAGAAGCAACCAAACTCCTTAAGGGGAGTTGCCAAAAGAAAAATACATAAAAATGATAGACGTATTTCTGGGGAGCATCTGAAGGAGCAGCGGAATTGGTTGGCAACATGATCTCTCGAACAGTAATTAGATCAACAAAAGGTTTTGGTACATCCAAAGCACCTTGTTCAACCACAGTAGAAGTTGGTGAAAGATTCGACCAGTCAACGGTGGGAAGTGTAGCAGAAGTACTCGATGGTACAATTTGCTGGTTAGTCGATTGACCCTTTCCTGTTAAAGAAGCTGGGATCACCTTATAAAGAAGAGAACTATTGGGCATCTTCGCTGTAGTCAAAGCATTATTCCAAGCTTGGGCGTAAATCCCATCTTTGGCTTTGCGACCTCGGTTAAATAAGCGACACCAGCCTCGTCCCAACCTTGCTGCCAATAATAGTCCTCTGCAAGCTTCAACTCAGCCTTCAACTCGCCTATTTGAGCTTTGTCCTTCTTCACAGCTTTAGCTGCAAGTAACCGAGCCTTTTCAGAAATGGCAAGGCCTTGCTTCAATCTCTAAGCAGTATGCTCAATTTCTTTTTTCTTCTCTTTTTCTAGCTCCAAAGTCCTACACCAACCTGCTCTCTTGATTCAAGAAGCTGCTACTCAATCTCATCATAGCGGCCAAGTGCTAGGTAGGTTTTTTGGTTAGCCTGAAAACCATTGGAGATATAAGTTTGCACAATGAGGAAATACACTTGAAACAAGTGACAACTTAAAAAAGAGGAAGATAAGAACTTACCACCACCATAGATTGCAAAGCACTCTTCACCAAGTCTCTATTTGCCTGAGTGTTATGCTCGGCCATATCAAGTGGACGGAGCAAAGCTTTTGAAAGATCGAAAGCTAGGGCAGCCGAACTCACCGTGGAGTCGCTGGTATCAATCGGTTAGCCTTCATGCTCAAGATCGGGCTCTCACAAATCAGGCCCTGCCTTTTGTTTCAGTCCAACACTAGCATTACCTTTTTCTTTTTCTTTCTTTTTTCCTTTTGCTCGGTCAAAAATCGAGGCAGTTGCGGTCGTGGCTGCAGTAGCTAAAACCACCCCCGACGTTTACCCGGTCGATCATGGGCATTTGGTTGACGGTGGATCAGTAACCTCAATTGGGGAAGGATCAGTGCCAAGAACAGTAGCCTGTAAATCCAACAACACTCTGTTCCTTGATATCACGACCCAAACCCGCCCCTATCAGTTTAGCATCGTAACCGGCCAGTAATCCTTGGACTACCAAAGGCCTCTGAACAGATTAACAAAATTAAGGGGCTAGCAGAAGCAAATACATAAATATAATTATCCAATGAGCTGTGTTGAATTATATGAAACAAATATTTAAAAACTTTATATACAATAACCGGTAGTCAACCATATATTATACCCATACACATTACAGTATTTTAAGTACAACCAACAACATCAAATCAAGTCTTAAATAAACAGAAACCACAGAACTTATACATAGGATGCTTCGGGAACCTCCACGTGAGGCACCATGGTTGGCTGACAACAGAACACAGATCCAGACAAAAGCCTTCAGGCTCGGGCTCCAGAATGCTCACCTATACATATATATACACACAATGAGCTAAAGCCCAATGAATAACATTAAGGTAAAGGGTTTAGTGAACGAAATCTGAATATATCATAAGCAGAAAATAGACCAGAGCATAATCATTCTCATATCAGAACATAATAATGGTACATCCCATAGAACACATCACAGAACGTCTTCCGACTAGAGTAATCGGTTTCGGATACCAATTAAACACATATCACCACAATGAAGTGGCTAACGAGATCTCATAATTACTTATATGTCATGGACCCGCATTTTTATGCCGTCCCCCATGACTTGTGACTATCTATGGATGCCATAATAGATTTCAAACTTGGAATATTCGTTCACGAAAACAGATATCATTTCAAAAATCAGAACTTATCATATTTCATTTGGAACGTAATTCATATGAATGTATCTTTACAATAACGTTACTCACAGTGGTTCCAGCAATGATCAATCAATCCTCGAGTCTTAACTTACAATCACAAAATACATAACACAAGCATGTCTTATCATTACATATTCAAGTGGCCATTAAGGCTTAGCTTTCATTACATTGGTTCTTATTCTTTCTTATCACATTGCCTAACACACACACACTTGCAGTCTCGGAACTTAGTACATTCATTCCTTAGTGTGTTTCTAATCCATAACCTCAATACCATGGCTTAATTAAGGCTTAGGAATGCCTAAGATGCAATGAGGATGCCAAAACATGCCTTGGAACACTTAGGAAAATTTCTGAAAATAAGGTCCACGCTCGAGCAGACATGCAAAATGTGAATGGTCACTCGAGCGCACATTCCTTCGCTCGAGCGATCTGTAAAAGACATGAAACTTCTGGGCGCTTGCAATTCACGCTCGAGTGGACTTTTGGTCACTCGAGCGGAGTACACGCACTTAGATTGGTCGCTCGAGTGTGAACTCTCACGCTCGAGCGTAGATGCAAATTCTGGAATTTTCAGATTGCACCTTCAGGCTCAAAACTCGAATTTCAACCTTCAAAACACATCTCTTGGGCCCCAAAACTTGAGATAACATAGTGAACTTGTAAAACATGAAGAATTTAGGATCATTTCATAAAATCATGGCCCAAGGGTTGGCCAAAAGTTCCCAATTTCAACTTAAACTTCAAAAATGTTTATGAACACAACATGCATGAATTTTTCTTGTATCAAACATCTCAAAACATGATCAAATACCACAAAACAACTTGAAACTTGATGATTTCCCCAAATGAAGATGAATTTCAAACATGCAAGAGTGGTTTCATGGAAATCATGCTCAATTTGTAAAAAAATGTACATGCATGCATGAATTGCAACTCAAATCTTTATTCTAAGCTCAATATACACATCAACTCATAATCTTGAATAAATTTCATGTTAAATGACTTAGTTACACAATCTAGAGGTTGTAATCTTACCTAGAGTCTTGAATTACTCTTGTTCTAGCACAATTTTTGATCAATTCAAGCTATAGCCTTCAATTTCTCCTTAACCTCTTCTTATCTCTCTCTAGAGTTGTTCTCCCTTTCTCTCTAAAATGTTTCACCATATTTGTGCACTAAGGAAGATAAAAGAAATGAGCTCAAAAATGAGTTAAGGCTCATATAAGCTTATGGTGCTAAAACACATTAATTAGAATATTAGGCTAACCAAACATGACTTAATTAATCGTTCTGAATCAATTTTTAATAAAACATGCCATATGGCTCTAAAAATTCCAAATAACACATCGGTGTAATCAATTTCGGTTTCGAATGCCGATAAGGCTTTCGATTTACATATTAAAGTGAAATCCCAAGTAGATATTTCTATAAGTAACAGTTAGAAAGCCAAAATCATACAAAGTGCAGAATAAACACATAATTTAATTTAATCCTCTCATTAACATCATTAAATACGAATTAATGGCTAATTACAGATAGGGGTTGTTACACTCGAGAAGTCTTCCCCCTCACTGGTTGGTGAAAGAGATAGAGAGTAACCCTTATTGCTCTTGGATTGGTTTGGGCAGTGGAAGAGGATGTACCAACTTGCTCAACCTCAATCTCCACGTCTGATTCAAGCCACTCACGAAGACAGGTTGTAAGAATTGACTTTTCCTGGATAATGGACTTGTATGTAGGTTTGTATCCCAGCAACTCAGAAGGAGAACGCTTCTCGTAGCTAAGAGCGGTTTTGATCGCCTTTCTATTTTGTAAAGTTTTCCTCCGCTTGAAACAACCTTTCCCTGGAAAAAAAAATGAGTGGAAAACGCTAAGCATCATATAAAAGTGCTAGGAGTCAAAGGCAAATATAGAAGTGAAGAAAGCATAAAGCAAGATAAAGACCTAGGCAACCGTTGACCCTCGATACTAACTCTGTTCGATGCTCGGTCCCAGATGAAAATTCCCAATTCCCCCATACTAGAAAGAAGTCATCACCATGCTTATCCACGTCAGGCAAATCGGTCACCAATTGGTATGCAAGAGACCGAGCACGAATATAATATGTCGCACCATTACTATGGGACATATAATAACAACGAACAATATCCCAAATGTCTAAACTATGCCCGAGTCTGTGGTTTAAGGCACACACACCCGATAATACTCTAAACGAATTGGTGGAAATTTGTATGGGAGTGAGTTCAACATGGTGTAAAAAGCGACGAAGCAAAGGGTTAAGAGTGAATCGAACTCCCCCTTCAACGATACAAGCTATGGTGAAAGCAGTCATATTTTTAGTGTTTTTTCTCTTAGCACTTGGGCTGGCCAAAGTTAAGGTCATATCCTCTGGTATGTTATACTCTCTGCGAAACCAAGCCATACCCTTCGGAGTATTCACCCAACTCCGATATTTCCCCATCAATGAAATGCAAACCAACAGCAAAAAACAAAAAGAGGCGAAGTAAGCGGCGATGGAAATTTGACGGGCTTACAGTACCAAACCAATACCGTGCTGCAAGCAAATAAGCGACCGACACTCGTAGAGAAATCAAAATTCACTGTGCAGACCCTCAAACAAACAAACTCGCTGGAAATCGAAGTCAAAACTGTTTAAGCAAAAAGCAAGGTCACAATCATTGAAGTCAAAATTAAATAAATAGGGGACACCATGGGAATCCCCAAAATAGGATGCTGATCAAAGATAATAGATGGACAACAACAATGACAGGGCAACCAAAGCTCAAATGAATGAGAACAGTACATAATATCAGCAGGGCAAACGCATCGATAGCAAGGCAACGATGTAACGGTGATACCAACTGGCGTCCAGTGGCAAACCGACAGCAGAAAGCTTCAAAATCCACCACCAGCAGTGAAGCCCTCAAGCTTTGAAGGCTTTAAGGATCTGCTAAAGATGAAGAAGTCTGAAACCACAAGATGAAATTTCTAGAGTGAGAAAATGAAAGGCAAAAAAAAAAGGGAAATGCCTCGGCTAACAAATACCGAAATCAATGGAAAAAGAAAGAGACAGCCATAGAAATCAACAGCAGAGATTGAAATGTTATTTGCGAGTTTGTTATCTTTAACCCACGTTGGTAGCAACAATGTCGAAGTAACACACCCATGGACAAACTGATAAACGCAGAAGGATTTTTTGTCTACCTTACTTTCTTCGTTTTACTTATATCAAAAACTCGATCAAAATGCAATTATTTCCAAGAAAAAAATGTCTATTATGCTTAATATCTTTAGTTTGATCTGTATCTATATTAATTCTACCCTTTATTCGAATAAATATTCTTTTTTGAACAACTTTCTTTTTAAATTTTAAAGGTCTAATATTGGATAGAATGTGATTCTTCTTTCTGCTTTTTAATGATTCTTCTCTGAATCATATCTTTCTTTCACAAACTTGAATTGAATCGAGTTCAGGCCGCTGAAAACGTCAAACACCATCAAAGAGACACACACCAGGAGTAAGCAACGGTGAAGAGATTTGTGCTATATAGAGAAAGGTTGAAACCCACATTTTTGCTGATTCTCCAATTAAAGCTTGATGCGTATCTCATAGTAGCTGCAAGAAGGACAATTCATGTCAGAACCAAGCTAAATCAACAATATAGGAATTTCAAAAATAATATATATATAATAATAATAAAGGGTGGGGCTTGTTAGGCAGACCCACTTATAGATATTCCACTAACGGACCGTTGGCACTAAAAATGGTTTCTCTCTTATTTGATTTTCAGCGAAGGCTTGAGACAGAGGGCAGAACAACCAAACAAAGCTTAAGTATGTGGTCAACGTATTGGGAAAGCAAGAGGGCAGCTGGTTCAATGCAAGAGTCAGACCATCGAACTGAAATTTGGTCCAAACCCCGAGCTGTGTGGAAGACCGAGCAATAAGCAAATATATCAACTGGCTACAAGTCCTAGTAAAATACAACAAAGTCAAAAATAGTGGCCCTGAAAGCAATCAAGACATAATGGATATTGGGATCCACCTAATTTATCCATGGAAATTTAAGCATTTGAATTTGCAAATATAGCCATTACAAACATGGCAGCCAAGGGTTGGAAAGTTGGTAAGCCCATGGCAATCAATGTTAAATAATCAAGCTCATGAAATCAAATACATGCACGAACATATTGCTTCAAGGCTAACAAAAAATTTAAAAAAAAAAGAAGAAGAAAAAAAGAAGAAGAAAAAAAAATGGTCACCCTACCGAGGCAGCGTGCCAGTAGCATAGCTCACACTCGAAGACTTCGAGCACAAGCTAGGGGGCAAATGAAGAGGGTCATTTACAAAGCACAAGCTGAACAAGGAGGAGACTGCAAGCCCAAGGGCGATGCTTGGGCCTGGTAACACTACAGGATCAGAACGTTAAAATCCAAGCACGAGTTTGGGCCGAGCTAGTGTTCAACGGTCCAAACCGTATGGGCTAAGCGTTTACTTGAACCAGAGAAGAAACACCAAGGGACCAAACATGAAGACCAAGTGTGATCTTAAGCCCAACAGACCAAGTAATCTGAACCATGCAGCCCAAGTACGAACCTGGGCCGAGCGTAGCTAAGAAGGATTACCAACTTGAATCCGGGCGTTGAACCAACCGTAAGAGCATCCGGTACGAACCAATCATGCAGATTAACTCACATCCAATGCACGGAAGGAGCGCTTGATCTGCCACGAATAACGAAATTGCTTAACGGATTCTTTGCTTTTCTTATTGAGGAGCAACCTAACATTTCGGCTAAGTGTTAGGCGGCAAAGAGAAAAACTTGGTAAGCAAGTCAAATGGTCCTTATAAAAGGTAACCTCACTCTCCTTGAGGAGGGATCGATCACTGAACACTCTAAACTAACTCGTTTATTCTACCTTTCCTATACCAAACTCTGGTACTGACTCGACCGTCGGAGGGGTTTCAAACCAACCCTAGTCGGGCAGCTTAACCGTTTGTTCCTTGTGTAGGCCTTCACCCATCAGTGCATTAGGGTTCGTCAACGAAGTTTCATTTTACTGTATTGTGGAAATCGGTCTGCACAGTGATCTTTTCTTTTATCCGCTGATTTAGTCTTACCCCAAATATTCCTATCATATTGTTTTTTTACTTGTAATCCCTTATTATTATTTTTTTTTGTGTGTGTTTCTACTTCACTCTATCTTTCCCTCTTTTTCAACCTTAAATAAGTTTACATCTTCAAACAGGGGTGTTATATCAATAACATGGTGAACATAGTTATACACCATGCAAACCACCAAAGCCGCCCATTTGACGCACTACTTAAGTTACCTCCTTGGTGCACTCTTTAAGCCGCCCTTTTGGCGCACTACTTAAGTTACCCTATTGGCACACTCTTTAAGCCGCCTCTTGGCGCACTACCCTAAGCTACTCCATTGGCACACTACTTAAGCCATGCTTTTGACACATTTTGTTCCTTTCCAAGCTGCCCCTGGCGCACTTTTTCATCTATTGCCATCACCGTTTAGCACTACATCATAAGTTACGTGTGTGCCACGTTTGCTAGTTCAACACTCGATTTTCTTCTATAACGATCCGACACGACAATAAACTGTCTCTCAGCATTTGCTCCGGCCAAGCGTCGTATGCTCCCATATGGACTTTGCAATTTATTTGCTCTAGATCTATCCATGTTTTATTTTATTTTTAGTTTTATTTCATATTTTAATTTCTCTCTCCAAACTCAAGTTAGTATCTTTATTTGAGTTTGAGGGGGGTGTTAAATATAGTAACTATATATTATGTATATCATAGATACCATATTATATTCATTACCATATTTATGATTATTATACTTAGGTTTCTCTCCTCCTATATAAAGGAGTCTTGTATATTATTATTAAATACAATATTGAATATACACATTATATAATATTTTATTTCTCTCTCTTTTAAACATTGTAACAAATTAATTAAGTAAAAATTTAAAAGGAAAATATTTATTTAATGGCACTTATAGAAAATATTTTCATATTAGTAAAAAGATTTATAGCATTAAAAAAAATCATAAATTTTTCGTCAAAGTGAGATTATTTTTTTAAACTTTCTACTAATTGTTATTTTTCTAAAATAAAATGAGTAACATCTTCTTCTTCTTTTTCTTTTTTTTGGGGGGAGGAAGGGAGGGGGCACAATTTTATTGCTCTAAAATATCTCTCACACAAATTCTAAAAAATGCGACCAATAGACAATTGAGTTTCAAATCCAAAAAAATTGTTCACGCACTTGCTCTTATTTGAAGCCCATTCCCAAAATACCTAAACTCAATACATTTTTTGAACTATAAATTACCCCCAAGAGAAAAAAATTGGATTCTTTATAGTTAATTGGAGGGTTCTATAAAAAACATATATGTGTTTTGATTATGAATTTAGATTAAAAAATTATATTATATTTCATTCGCATTTTCAATTCATGATTCAAACTAAGTGCAAGTATATTTTCAACTAAACCACTCAATTCAATCAACTTGAAATAAATTACGCATCAAAAAATATTTGACATATTTTCATATCAAAACATAATCATCGGATACCTTCCAATAATAAAAAAGCAAGAAATATCAAAGGCTTAAGATATCCTGTTAATTATTATTATCATAATATTTTAATTAAATTTTCGGCGAAACAAGTATTTTATTTGATACTTTCTTCATTGAAGGTTCAATCAAAACATCAAATAAAAATTACAGTTATGCTATGTAGCTCGAAATTTCCGAGCTCGAATTTGGTCCGAATTCAAAACGATGTCGTTTAGTCGTTTTGATTTTTATTTTTTTTCAATAACTAGCAGAAGAAGAAAAATCAAAAAAGAAGAACAAAGAAGAAGAAGAATAAGAAGAAGAAAGAAGAAGAAAGAAGAGAAGAGGAGAGTAGCAGAGAGAGAGAGAGAGAATCATCATCATCATCATCATCATCACATCTGAAATGCTGAAATGGTATATTTAGAAACTACCATATCTCCTGCAATGGTATAGTTTCTAAACCCACCATAGAGATCAACAAAAAAAAAACTGTAAAAATCTGGAAAAAAAAAAAAACTTCAGCACATCATTCTCATACATAGATTAGAGGCGGAAATCAAAGATCGGAGGCCAGGTTGCGACGATTGGAGGCGGAGGTGGATGCGGAGGCGGCGGCGGCGGCAGTCGACCCTCTCTCTCTCTCTCCATTCCCTCTTCCCCTCTCTTCTCTTTCTCTCTTCTTTTCTCTGTTTCAAACATAAGGAGGAAAAAAAAAAAAAAACAGCCCAAAACAATGTCGTTTTGGGCAGTTGAGGGATTCGGAGAAGAAAGATTCGAGCAACGAATGATTATTCTAAAAACTACTACAATATTTGGGGACGGGGGATAAATTTCAAGGAACCCAGCATTATTGTTGGGGTTGTGTTGCCAAAGGTTTGTGAAAATTTGGTAATGGACATGTGGCGGTGGCAAGGTTCAAAATTAAATTAAAATTTTGGTCAGATCTCAGTATATAATATGAATTGCAAGCCCAAACAGATAGTGCCCAATCCAAATATATGAATGTCCAACATCTCAATGTTTGCCTATTTGGGCTTTTGTGTATTGATCATACCAAGAATATTCTGCCAATTTCATAAATAATAAATAGTTATTATTATTCAGCTTTGACTAATGATATTTTTAGCCAAAAAAAAAAAAAAGAAGTATATTGATATGTGAAAAAAAAAGGGGTTAATTTAGTGTATGAGGGGCTCTCTTAGCAGACATCATGCTTGAATTTGAGTATTTCGGTACAATTTTTCTTCTCTTATTTTTCTCTTACTGATTGTGATAAATAATAAGTAAATAAAACAGTTAAAATGGGAGTCATCCATTTTAAAACAAGTTTTTAATTTTAAAAATATTACTATCACATAGAGCTAATATCTATTCATCTTAAAACAAAAAAAATTATTAAGATAATTTTAAATTAAAAAATAACACTATCACATATTCTAGAAATATTTTCTATAACAACAATGATAGAGACCACTAATTTTGGACCTCTAAAAAGACCACTAATGACATGACACTCAATAAAAAAAGAAAAAAAATACAACACCAAGGTCAAAACATCAAATCATTCATGGTGAAGCTCACTACCACATCATTAGTGATAGCACTAATTAGTGCTCTCGCTCATTTTCCTTTCTATAAATTGGACTTCTTGTTGAAGTTTCAATGACAATTGCAAGTCGGCTCCAATATTTTTTTTATAGCAGCGGTCCCAATTCAAGGAAGTGGATTTGATGTTACGATGACAACAACATGAAAAAGAAAACTTTTCATTTAGACACAACTAAATATGGGTGTGAATTATAAAGAATAGAATAATACTTGGGACCCCTTTTTGGGGGTCACCCCCTCACCCTCTTTGTCACGTGGCGGGTGGTGATTGGAGGAGCAGGAAAAAAAAGAAAAAGAAAAAGAAAATGTAACCAATGAGAGAAAGAGGGGGTCAAAGGGGATGGGGAAAAAAGGAGGGATAAATCATTGTTGTAAAGAATAATGACTTAGACTCTTTTTTTTCTCACTCTCTTGACCCCCTCTTCACTTGATTGGCTACTTTTTCTTTTTTTCTTGTTTTTTTATTCTTTCTCTTCCAATCACCACCCACCACGTGTCTGTGAGGGTGGTGGGGGTGGTGATTGGAGGAGGTCTCAATCATCACCCTCTCTCTCAAAGGCTTAATCCCCCCAACTCGGTGAGTCCTCGAGAGTGACCACTTCCATGTTGAATTGGACTAGGGCCACTTGAATATTTTTATTGTCAAATTACTATAATATTTTTAAATTTTGTGAAAAAACTTGATACATCATTTCTAGTGATATTAAATTTTTAACTGTCCCGTATCTATCAAGTAGTCGGTAAGCGTGAAAATAATTTTATTCACTCATCTAAAAAGATGGGAGAAAAATTATCTTTCTGATTGGTTAAATAATAATATGAGTTATATTTAAAATAATGTGAACAAATAAAATCAGACTCTCTAAATATGTTATGAAATTTTTTAATAAATTGTCGAGCCTACCTTTGCTAATTAATTGTCTCTATCGAGTTTAATATCAATAAGTCTAGTAACACAAACACCAAACACTAAATGGGACACATGTGTCCCACATAACTGGATCTTATTTTGTGTTTGGCATTTTTTTCTTACATTACTTGTTCAATGTTATCATAGGATGACCCAGGGCTGGCCCTGGGCTAAGGCCAGTGAGGCCAAGGCCCTCAAATTTATTATCTTATACTATATCAAAAATTTAAAATGGCCCAATTTTGTTTAATTAATTTAGGTCATTTTAAAATGGGGAACTTACCAATAAATCTCATATACAAAGTTCAAGGCCCATTTAATCCTCAAACAAAACACTTGCATCAATTAGTCTTACATATTTTTAATTGTTACTAAAAAATCCTTTTAAAAAAAAAAAAATTTTTACAGACACTGTTATATCTTACTACCATCGGACTTCCGTCAAACGGTCATCGAAGACTCATTGAAATGTTCAACATCATCCGAAATTCGCCGGAGTATCGCTAGAAGTTCACCGGAGTGTTAAGAATGTTAATGGAAGTCGCCGGAATGTTCAAAATGTTCACTAGACGTTAAGAACATCACTGGTAGGGCTGGGCATAGGGTCATCCGAACTGCCCAAACCGCCCTACCCGATCCGAACCGCGCATATATGGGCGGTTTCGCAAACACATTAGGGTAGGGTGCGGTTTGGATTTTATGTAAATTTCGGGTTGCGGGGGGGTTGCGGGTTTGACCCGCACCCGCCCAACCCGCCCGCATAAAACTCTTTTTTTTTATTATTTTTTATTTTTTTTATTTTTTTATTTTATAATCTGATCTGATCTAACCGTTCAAAATAACCACTTTTTTTTTCCCTTCAAATCTGATCGTCCAAAACAAGACAAACCCTAATCTAATCAAACTCACACACTCACACTCACTCATCAGAGAACTGTATCTCCTCTCCTCCTCTCGGTCTCTCTCTCATTCTCACTCGCGATTTTGATCTGCGCACTCAGTGATCGAGTCTCTCTCTCACAAGATCGACCGATCGATCGACCTCATCGCACACAGGTAAAGCCCCTCTCTCTGATCTCTGTCTATGTCTCTCTCTCCCCGATCTTTGGTTTTTTTTTGAACATATTGAGATCTGTCTGTCTCTGATCTGTCTCTCTCTGATCTGTCTCTCTCAATATCTCATCTCCCTCACTCTCTCATCTCACAGTCTCCTACTCTCTGGTTTTGCATCTACACCGATCGGCTCTCTCTCACAGGTAAGCCTCTCTTTCTCTCTCTCTCTCTCTCTCTCTCTCTCTCTCTCTCTCTCTCTCTCGCCCCGATCTCTGTTTGTGTTTGTTTGTTTAGAAATAGGGATTATCAGTTCATGAATCAATTCAAATAGGGATTATCTGGAATGTCTGTTCAAATACCGATCGGCTCTTGTTCTTGTTCTTTGTGTTTTGATTGATCTCAGGACTCTAAACCTAAAGTTGTGAACTGGTTTTGGAATATATAAAATAAAAAAAAAAATCCAGAATTTATGCTTCTTCTAGGATTTAAATTTGGTTAATCCATCTCGCTTTCTCAATTCAATTCGTTATCTGTCTCTGAACATTCTTATTTCGCTGAAGTTACTTGATCTTTGTTAACAAGTTTTAACCTTGCCAGATCTCATGGGTTTTTTTTTCTCTCATGGTTGTTTGTTTGGATTTTTTCTGCTTCCAATTATTTTTCTAGGATATTTTTCTGATTCTATATCACAGCATATTACTTACTTCATTTTTGTGCGTTTAGTAGTTTGATTGATGATCTTTATTTAGTAAAAATGTTTATTAGTAAGACTTGCTCTATTTCATGTACCTTGATAAGTTTTGATCTAGATTTTTGATGATGGAATGGAATAGAAAGGAAATTAAATTCATAGAAAACAACCAAATAAGAAAAATAATTTTATTTTTATTTTTATTTATTTTTTAATAAAAAGCATGTTCATCTTCTTCTTATGTTATATCCCAACCAAACAAAAGTGAACAATTTTTTTATCTGATTTTATTTCTCCTTTTCGTGTTTTCCCTGATTCTTTCCTTTTCCTTTATCAAATCCAGGTTTCAAACATAGCTAAGTGTTTCTTTATTAAGGGGGTTAATAAAACGAATCACACTTTCACCACTAAACTATACCCGCCACATTGTGATTATTTGCTTGTACTGTTAATGACTTACTTTAATCATTTATGATATGATACATCCAAACAAGCACAAGCGTATTGCTAAATGTCTCTTCTATTACAAGGACCACCTAGTTGCAAAGCTTATCCAAGGGGTGTTTTTTATTTGCGTTAATGCCTTGCGAAGATGCTACTTAAGTGCCTTTATGTTTGTTTGTGCTTGGTACACCTGTTTTGCATCTACACCAATCATTTTCTAATGTAAGTTTTATTAATCTTCTCTTGTTGATTCCTAATTAGGTACTTTGGAGTCGAGCTCATCTTCAACTTCAACCTATAATGTTGATGCTATAATTGATCTCTAATATCCATTTGATCATTGGTAATTTTTTCATATACTCAATACATTTTGTTACTATATTGAGATGAAATATATAGACATTTGTTTATCTTTTTATTTTTTACTCTAATTGAAGATTACAGTTTATATTTTTTCAATTTGTTTTTGTGTAGGGTTCATCAACCAAATGCATGGAATTGGAATTGGAATTCGAATTTGTGAAAGTTGGATTGGATGCGAATGAAGTTTGACAACATGTGAATGAAGGATTGGAATTGAAATGTTTTTATTTTATTTCATGGGTTTGTATTGAATGAAGTTTAACAACAATTTTTTTTTTTTTTTAATTGCATTTTGGTTTTGGATGAATGTAAGTTAATGAATTTTTATTTTTTTTTGCATTTTGGATGAATGTAAGTTAATGAAGAATTTTTTTTTTTTTTTTTTTTTTTGTATTTAGGTTAGGAATGATGAATATTGAATGTAGAATTTTCAATGTAGCATTTTTTTTATTTGGGTTATGAATGATGAATGTAGGATGAATGTAAGTTAATGATGAATGTAGATTTTGAGTGATTTGTTTAGGTTTCGAATTGAATTTGTTGTGTTTTTTATTTTGTAAGTTTTTTATAAGTTTTAATTCATTAATTATTAATGTTGGAGCATTTTATAAAATATGAGGAAAAATGTCCAAAATAAAGATTGACAAAATGGGAGGAAAAAAAAGGGTTTAAAAATAATTTTTGAAAAAAAATTCAATCCGCAAACCGCCCGCAACCGCCCGCACATCCGCCAACCCTATCCGCACAAACCGCAAACCGCATTGCGGACGGTTGCGGGTTGACTTTTCCCCAAACCGCATAGATGCGGGCGGGTCCAAACCGAACCGCAAACCGTCCCAAACCGAACCGCGGACACCCCTAATCACTGGAGACTCACCGAAATGTCTAGAATATTGCCAGGAAAAAAAAAATGAAGAAATTAGAGCCAAAAAACATAGCAAAATCTGTTAAATATTGATAAACTAAAAGTAAAAAAAAATGAAACGACAAAAAACAACAACAATGGGAAAAACATATGCTATTTTTCAATTTTTGTAAGGTTTAAGCAAATAATCTCTAATATTGATCAAACTGAAAAGTAAGTTTTGAAACTGTAAAATGTTACAGTTTCGAAGCAAAAAACTATTAAGCATTTATCCTTATTAATCAAACTAAAAAACATGTTATGAAATTGTAAAATTTTACAGTTCTAAAGAATGTTATGAAACTACAAAATTTTACAGTTTTAAACCATGATTCATTCCAGCACCAAAAAATTTTGAAACTGTAAAATTTTACAGTTTTCACTGCCTGTAACTAAAACTCGAAAACTACTTGTTCAAAACTTGAAAATATTTTCCATTAGAACAGAAAAAGAGAAGTGTATAACAGAGAAAATGTAGAAAAAAATAAGAGATCGAAGGAGAGAGGCGGAAATAGAGAGAGGATTGTACTCCGACAATTATTTTTTGTTTAGATCTAGCCAAATCTGATGTAAATCTACTCAAATCTGATGTAGATCTACATCAGATTTAAGTAGATCTACTCATCTTTTTCGTCGAAAATATATCTTCTTCGTCGTTGGTAAGGGTGAAGTCACGAGTTGATTTTGATGATTGATGGTTACTGGTGAACCCCGATCAATGGAGAAAGACGTGATCAGCAATCGTCGTCCATGACAAAGAAGATGAGAGAAAAATACAGAAAAGAGAGAGAGAGAGAGGAAAACGTAAAGAGTAAGACAAAAAGCAGAGAGAGAAAGAGATGAAAGTAGGACTTTTGGTCTATTCAAAAAGTTGTTGGATTAAATAGTGTCCACATATTTCAAATAGGACCTGTGGGCAATTTTTCCATTTAAAATACCTCTATTTGGCCAAATTGATAAAAGACCCAATTAAAAAATATTTATAAGTGTTAGTTGTTAGCCCAATTAAGAAAATAAAAAATAAAATATATGTATATGTCTGTGGGGCCTTTTCTTTTTTTTTTTTTCTATTTTTATGGTCCAATTATGTGTTTTTTAGTAGTTTTTTAAATATTTTATGTAATTTTATTTATTTATTTTGTAAATACATCTAATTTAAATACACTTAAAAATTATAATATTTATGTTTTTAAAAAAAAAAAAACCAAAAAGAGTTGCCAAATACAAAAAATATGAATTACAAATTCAAATAATTATTTTTAAAAATTTTAAACCAAATAAAATGATTTTTATTTATTTTTTATTTTTATAAATATCTAAAAATTTTAAAAAAATATAAATATTATAAATATTTTCTTCGTCGAAAATATATCTTCTTCGTCGTTGGTGAGGGTGAAATCACGAGTTGATTTTGATGATTGATGGTTACTGGTGAACCCCGATCAATGGAGAAAGACTTGATCAGCAATCGTCGTCCATGACAAAGAAGATGAGAGAAAAATACAGAAAAAGAGAGAGAGAGAGAGGAAAACGTAAAGAGTAAGACAAAAAGCAGAGAGAGAGAAAGAGATGAAAGTAGGACTTTTGATCTATTCAAAAAGTTGTTGGATTAAATAGTGTCCACATATTTCAAATAGGACCCGTGGGTAATTTTCCCATTTAAAATACCTCTATTTGGCCCAATTGATAAAATGCCCAATTAAAAAATATTTATAAGTGTTAGTTGTTAGCCCAATTAAAAAAATAAAAAATAAAATATATGTATATGTCTGTGGGGCCTTTTTTTTTTTTCTATTTTTATGGCCCAATTATGTGTTTTTTAGTAGTTTTTTTAAATATTTTATGTAATTTTATTTATTTATTTTGTAAATACATCTAATTTAAATACACTTAAAAATTATAATATTTATGTTTTTTAAAAAAAAAACCAAAAAGAATTACCAAATACAAAAAATATGAATTACAAATTCAAATAATTATTTAAAAAAATTTTAAACCAAATAAAATGATTTTTATTTATTTTTTTATTTTTATAAATTTTTAAAAAATTTAAAAAATTATTTCGCTTTAGACCCTCAAAAGCTAGGCCGGCCCTGGGATGGCCCCGTGTGAGATTCGTGCTGACCTAACCACTCGTTACGCTAAATAATCACATGAGTCAAGTCTACTTTTGTTGATGAATGGTTACGCTAAATCTGATGTAGATCTACTCAAATCTGATGTAGATCAGAAAAACTACTTGTTCAAAACTTGAAAATATTCTCCATTAGAACAGAAAAAGAGAAATGTATAACAGAGAAAATGTAGAAAAAAATAAGAGATCGAAGGAGAGAGGCGGATATAGAGAGAGGATTGTACTCCGACAATTATTTTTTGTTTAGATCTAACCAAATCTGATGTAGATCTACTCAAATCTGATGTAGGTCTACATCAGATCTAAGTAGATCTACTCATCTTCTTCGTCGAAAATATATCTTTTTCGTCGTTGATGAGGGTGAAGTCACGAGTTGATTTTGATGATTGATGGTTACTGGTGAACCCCGATCAATGGAGAAAGACGTGATCAACAATCGTCGTCCATGACAAAGAAGATGAGAGAAAAATACAGAAAAAAGAGAGAGAGAGGAAAACGTAAAGAGTAAGACAAAAAGCAAAGAGAGAGAGATGAAAGTAGGACTTTTGGTCTATTCAAAAAGTTGTTGGATTAAATAGTGTCCACATATTTCAAATAGGACCTGTGGGTAATTTTTCCATTTAAAATACCTCTATTTGGCCCAATTGATAAAAGACCCAATTAAAAAATATTTATAAGTGTTAGTTGTTAGCCCAATTAAGAAAATAAAAAATAAAATATATGCATATATCTGTGGGGGCTTTTTTTTTTTTTTTCTATTTTTATGGCCCAATTATGTGTTTTTTAAGTAGTTTTTTTAAATATTTTATGGAATTTTATTTATTTATTTTGTAAATACATCTAATTTAAATACACTTAAAAATTATAATATTTATATTTTTTAAAAAAAAAAACCAAAAAGAGTTGCCCAATACAAAAAATATGAATTACAAATTCAAATAATTATTTTTTAAAATTTTAAACCAAATAAAATAATTTTTATTTATTTTTTACTTTTATAAATATCTAAAAATTTTAAAAAATTATTTCGCTTTAGATTCCCGAAAGCTAGGCCGGCCCTGGGATGGCCCCGAGTGAGATTCGTGCTGAAAAGTGTACTTTTTCTCTTTTTACGAAAAGATGTGCAGAAAAGTAGAGAGGTGATGTGATAGAAAAAAGATAAAAAGATAAAAAGATGGATTATATAGGTTATGCCAAACCAGGCCATAATCTCCTGAGTCATGTCTACTTTTGTTGATGAATGGTTACTACTAGGCTCGTTACTAGGCTCGTTGTTGTCATATAACAACCTCGAATGAAGTTAATGTTCACTTGACCTTCAGGTTGAGTCAAAATATTGATTACATAACGAGTCTTGGTTGTTTAACGGATTAAATTAGATAAAATTATGAGTATAGTAGGATTAGAGATGGAATTAAAATTTTATTATTGGAGAGATTAAAAGATAAATAAATTTTTTTACTATATATATAAGTACATATATATGTACAATATGATATATAAATTATATATATACACATAAAAAATTTAAATATTATAAGAGCAATTTCTAATAGGATGAAAAAGCTTTTTTGGTACAAAATAAAAAGAGAATGCAAGATGGGATAAGAATGAGATATATATTTTTTATAATAGAGAGCCATTTTATGTATAAAATGATATACATATTTTTAAAATGTCATAACAAATCATATTTTTCACAGAAATAAGGAGGCCATGGCCTCCCATAGTCTTCTTTTAGTTCTGTCTCTGGGTAGGATTGAGTGAGATGATTATTAATATAGTGGTATTAGTTTAGAAATATATGATAAAGAGTGTTTGTATGTATACTGGTATGGTGGTATTAGTATTAGGGGTGAGCATGGTTCGGATTGGACCGGATTGGGGTAAAACCAGGACCAATCCGTTATCTACTGTTCCTGAAAAATTGGAACCAATCCAATCCGTTTAAATCATGGAACCAATCCGAACCAATCTATTTAAATACGGATTGGATCGGTTTAGGACCACGGATTCACATAATTAAATAACAAAAAAATATATATAACACTTTAATTTCATAAAAATATAAACATAGCGCTATATTAGTTCCACAATAGCAACATCTATTTCTATAATAGTGACATACTGTGCTAGAATTTAAACAACCATAAGAAAACTGGTTTCACCATAAGTATTTAGACCATTACAAATTAAAACTAAAAACTAACAAACAAAAGTAATAAAAGAAGATATTATACGGTTTTAGGTTTGAGTTTAAATTTTATATAGAATAAGAGAAGATACTATGGGAGAGGATGTATAATAAAAATATATACTATTTGTATACGGTACGGATCGGTTCCAATCCAGAACCGTGGGATTCAATCCGGAACCAATCCGTGTACTACGGATTTTTAATAAAAATCCGTACTATGGGAGAGGATGTATAATAAAAATATATACTATTTGTATACGGTACGGATCGGTTCCAATCCAGAACCGTGGGATTCAATCCGGAACCAATCCGTGTACTACGGATTTTTAATTTTTCAATCCGGAACTGAACCACGGATTCAAAAAACCAATCCAAACCTATCGGATTGGACTGGACTGGATCGGATTACGGATTTCACGGATTCCTTGCTCAGCCCTAATTAGTATGCTAGGATTAAATCTATAAAATTACGTAAATACCCTCATTGTATAGTAATTAGCTTTCTTGTTTTTGTAATATAAGGGCAAAATTATCTTTTGACACCCAATCCCATGGGATTGGATTACCAATCCTACTCTTCCCATGGAAAAACTAATCCCACTATGTGAGGCTACGTTTGTTTGGTGGATTAGATTAGATGTGATTGTTAGTGAGGGAATGATTAGTGAAGAAATTGTTAATGGAGAGATTAAGTAAAAATGTGTTTATTATAATGATAGTGTGGGAGATGATTAGTAATTAGATTATTACATTATTTTTATATAAAATAAATAAAAAAATTATTTATATATTTTTAAAAAACTAAGACAAATATTAAAATAAACTGGTGCACTAGGTGGAAAAAAAAAAAAAAGGCTTTGTTTGGAAGGATTTTCAAATCACAATTCTACCCACACATTCTAATATCATGTTTGCATAGAGTTTTCCAACTATATTTTCATAATAAACACAAAACTCTGCAGAAAACTCTGTGTAAAGCGCGATTTTTGATTTTTTTTTTTTTTGGAAATTTAGCCTAACCGGTCGTCCGACAGGTTAACCAGAATAGTGCAAATTTTTTTTTATTTTTGCAATTGACATATGTTAATTTTTATATATTTGAAAAAAATATATTCCGAATTTTTAAAATTTTTTTATATGCTTTAATAGAATTTTGAGTTATATGTTTGGTTATGAGTTGTAAGTTTTTGTATCAAATATCATATGTCACATCAAAAATTCTCTACTCAATTCAAAACTCTTTCACCAAACAAATTTTTCACACTCAAATTATAATTTCAAAACTCACAAAATCAAAATATAACTCCTACTCTCAAATCATATTTAAAAAGCTCTACCAAACGTAACGTAAATTTTTTTATATAAAATAGATTCAATCCCCTCGCTATATTTCTAATTTCATCCAAAATTCAGCCAAGTTAATCCCCTTATGGAGGGAGATTACTAAGCTCCTCTGACTATTATTTCCTCTTTCAAATTATCACCAAACAAGCTGTGAGTAAGACCCCACAACCATAACACTCCAATCTCCCTTCTCACGCTAGTAAACAAACATGACCTAAGGGTATTCATAGTATCCTGAAACTACTAGTCTCATTCTATTTTTGTTAACCAAACTTGAATTATGTGGAGCTCACAAAATTGGTAATCTAACCCCCCATCAATGAAATCAAACAAACACTACCTTGATGTCCCATGTCACATCCATACAATAAAAGAGTTATAACTGACATGCTAAAAAAGAATACATGTAGATCCAGCAATCAAAAGTAATCTTTAAACCACTCATCCGTATATAAAAGGTCACGTCACGTTATATAGCCCAATTTATTTTTAAAAATAGAATAAAAAAGATTTATAATGAGAGAATTGTTAGTGAGAAAATTAAATAAAATTATGTTTATTTTGATGATAATTATTAGTGTAAAAATTATTAAATTATTTTTATATAAAATAATAAAAAAATTAAACATTAATATTTTTTAAAAAAATGCCCAACATGTAAAAAAATAAAAAAAATAAAAGAATTTCTAGTCTCCTCACTATTTTTTCTAATATCACCTCTACCTCTTCCATCCCAATTCCCATTCCAATCTCCATCTTAATCTCTTTCTCCATCTTAATCCATTTCCCAACTCTACAAACAAACACAACACTAAATGGACCCCACCTCCATTCTAATCTCACTCTACATCCCAACCCTCTATACATCCCAAAACAAACGGGGCTATAAGGTTGAGAGTTATTCCTGATCAAAAAAGGTTGAGAGTTATTGTGTCTTATGGCGCAGCAGCACTACTGTAAAGATTTATAGAGGTATTTATCAAGTTATTTTGATAATTTGAATCGTTAATATTGTAAGGTTTGTCAAGTATATTATTCATATAAAAAATCAAATTAATCGGACGTCTGTAACTCCATGATCAAGTCTTAATTATTTTTAAAAAATTATTAAAATCATGATTACCGTTTATTTTTTGAAAAACAAATGTGCTCTTATTATGAAATTACAAATGTTCAATTTACTTATTTTTTGTATGAACAATTTGCTTGACCAACCTTACAATATGAACGGTTCTCATCATCAGGAAGGACTTAGAATACGCCTTCAATAAACCTCACAACGAGCTCGTTTAGAAAGTGGGTTGACTTTTTAACTTTTTGTATTTTTTTGCTATTTTAGCCGGGGGCTAAAAAACTTAATTTGGGAAGGGCTTTTGACTTTTTGACTTTTTTAATTTTTTTGTGAGAGAAAGAATGTAATGATTATGGATTTGATGTGATGTTTTGTCTTATTAGGTTAAAAAACTTATTTTTTTTTTGTGACTATTTTAGTCCAAAAAACCTCAAAACTAATTTCCCAAACGGAGGCAATAGCTAGGAATGGCAACAGACTGGGGCGGGGCTGAGGATCACACTCCCCATTCTCGATGGTAGAAATTTTCCCCTCCCCGGCCTCGATTCCCGACAAGAAGCCTTTCACCACCCCCGCCCCCGTCTCCTAAGGAGGATCAAGTTTCCTTGACCCCGAAAATTCCCCGACCAAAAAAAAAAAAAAAAATTACAATAGAAGATATGAAGAGCATCATCATCATCATTATCATTATCATTATCATCATCATCATCATCATCAAATCCCAGATCAAAGCATCATTATCTAAAAATTCACAATTCCAAGCATCTGTAACGTAGTGTTTTGTATCTTAAAAAAAAAAAAAAGAGGAGTTAATTTATGTTGTGATTGAATCATAAGTGACGAACAAACTTCAGTGTTTTTCTTAATTAATCTAATGGAAACACTTGATGATAATAAAACAGTATGTTACAGCAAACAAATTTTTCAATGCTAGGGAGAAAAAAATAAAATCAAAAAAGTAAAAAACAAAAACCACCAGGAAAGTGAATGTCAAGTGATGTGGGTAGCCATTAGAACATTGTTTCTTTTACAACTCTCTCTCCCCTGTTAGTGATGAAAAGTATATTCAACACACCCATAGGCCCGTTTATTTTTAGAGTTAGAATGAGTGGAATTCATAATGAGAGAATTAATAGCGAGGAGATTAAGTAAAATTATATTTGTTTTGATGATAGTTGTTAGTGTAGGAATTGTTAAATTATTTTTATATAAAATAATATAACAAATAAAAAAATATAAAAAATTAAACATTAATGTTTAAAAAAAAATTTCCAATATGTAAAAAATAAAAAAAATTCTATTCCCCTTACTATTTTTCTAATACCACATCCATCTCCTCTATCACAATCCCCCTTCCAACCTCTATCTCAATCCTCTCATCTATCCTAATCCCTTTCTCAACTCTACAAACAAACACAACACTAAATAACCTCACCTCCATCCTAATCTCCTCCCATCCATTACACCTCAAAACAAACAGGGCCATACAGATCTATTTAGCACATCCATGATATATTCAAATACCAGATATATTTAACACACCCATACAGATCTGAGCATATACCAGATTTGAGCCTATCAACTTCAACACAGATCTGAGGATATATCAGATGTGAGCCTATCAACTTCATCATTATCATCATCAACAACAACACACTAATGATGGAGGGACGACGACGATTGGCAGTGATGGAGAGAGAGAGAGAGAGAGAGAGAGAGAGAGATCGAAAACCTAACACTCTCTCTTGCTGATGACAGGACAGTGAAAGAGGAGGGAGATCGACAGTGATGGGAAGATGGAGATCACCGCCGACGCTGTGAAGGGCAGCTGTGCAGAGAGAGAGACGGAGAGAGGTTGAGAGAAATTAATGAATGTGAGTGAGAGAGAGGCAGACTCAAACATATATATATGGGGAATTTCGGGGAATTATTCGGTGATAATTCGGGGTGGGGCCGGGGGAACCTATCCCCGTCTCCGGCTAGAAAAGTTGTCGGGGAATTAATTTTTAATACCATCTCCGGCCCTATGAGGATAATTTTCGAGAAAAAACCTGTTCTAATCAGAGTCGAAAAATCAAATCCTGTCACGTCAGATTTAAATTGCCATCCCTAACAACAGCCTGCTAGCAGGATTCTAAATTTCCATTATATAAACCAATACAAAAAATCTTAAGCCTAATTCTCTAACTCTCTCTGGGTTTCCTTTTTTAACATGATTATGGTAGAGTCATTGGCAAGCACCACAATAATGCGCCAACTGAGATTCAACGCTTCATTATCCATTTCATGCCATTTAGAGATTCGAACTAACCCGATCAGATTTGTGCACTATGAGAAGGTATATTGGTCATTTGAATAGAGGCGAATTATATTAACGATTTTGTAATTTAAGATTTATGTCAATTTGATTTATAATATTTAAATTGTGATATCTTAGATTTTAAATTTTAAATCTTATTTTAAATAACTATTGTTCCATTTTAAAGGTAAAATCGTTAATTTAATAAAATATAAACTAGTTTGACAATAATAAATGTCAAAAAAATTAATTTTAAAATTTCAAAAATTAATTTTACCCACCAAAGATAAAATTATATAAAAATGATAAATCTTTTATATTTTTATTTTTTTATCAAATTAATTGTTGATATGTAAACGGATGATGATAATATAATGAGTGATTGTTTTGTTGATATTTTTAGATGGTTATCATGTAATAGATGATTACATTTGTTGTTATCAAATATTTTTTTATGGTTATCATGTGATGAATGATTATTAGGCTTTAACGTGTAATCAATATGTTTAATATATAAAATATTTTTAATTTCAAATTTTTTGATTTAATGGATTAGTTTAAAAATAACATCAAAATTGTTGCCATGTTTGACTTTTGAAAAAATACAAACTAATTTAACGAAAATAAATATCAAAAAAAATTATTTCCACCATTCCAATAGATAAAATTATATAAAAATAATGTATTTTTATTTTTTTTTTAAATTTAAAAATAGATTCTAAAAACAAACCAAATAAAATTTTATAACCAAGAAAGTTCCAATATTATTGGTTAAAAAATGTCATTATATTTCAAACAACATACAAGTTAATCAACATAAATAAATTATATGACAATATTGTATTTAAAATGAACCGTTTATATAAAGAAAACTTATTTGATTATTTTTATTTAGAACAAAGTTTAAAATTCAATATCAAATAATAAGTTAACCCTGACTGGACTAGAGTCTAGCGAAGCTTGCGCCACTATTTTTTTTGCACGAAATAATAATAATAATAGGAAAGAGACGTGAGAGAGAGAGAGAGAGAGAGGAAATTCTATTTCTATCAGATGATTTTTATTTTTTATAAAATAATTTTTGCAGTGGGTGGGAGCGACAGGAAGTAGAGAAGAAAAGATGAGAAGATAAGGAGATTGGCGTCGCATTGGCGTCTGCAAGTCCCTGTCCCATTTTGGATTCTGGAGTCCCCCACCCCACCCCCTCCACCCCCCATGTGATTGTCATGTCGCTTCCCAACGTTTTCCCTTCTGTTGCCTATTATTATTCCCTTCCTTTCTTCATCCCCAACAATTCCATACACAACCAACCTTGTGTTTTGCATTAGAAATTAAAAAAATATATATGTATATAGATAAATAATAATTTTAAATATTATGAAAAAAATATCATAAAATTTTTTTATAATTTTTTTTATCATTAATTAATTTATGATATTTTATTATATGTTATGCAAATAGCTCTTGAATTAATTTCATAAATTTTTTTATAATATTTATTTCATAATATGTAATATTATTCATCTGTAAAATGTAAGTAAAATCTAATTATATTTCACTTATTTTTTTCTTTTTTCCATTCTAATTTCAACTCAATTTCATAATTCAAAAACACAATCTAGATATCACTTAAATAAAAATATCCATACAATGTTAAAAAAACAAATATTTAAGAAAGAGAGGACTGAGGGGTTACTATGTTGTATTGTACTGTATCCATATTACTGTGGCAGCAGGGTCGGCCCTAGGCATAGGCCCACCAGCCCATGGCTTAGAGCCCACAAAATAGACCCAAAAAATAGGCCCCTTCTATTTAATTTAGTGTAATATATTAAGTATGTTTTAAGTCAAAAATAAAATAAAATTAAAGAAGACTCAAACTGACTAAAAATAAATTGACCCATTCAAAAATTAAAAGGGCTCATTCTCTCTCCCTATCTAATTCTTAACCCTAACTCTTAATCCAATTTTCCCAATAGTTTGACAGCAGCAGCCCAACGGAGCAGCAGCACACAAAACAGAGCACACGGAGTAGCAACAGCGCAACAAGCACAAGTAGGTTTTTTTTCTTTTCTATTCAATTAATTAAATATTTGTCTTGTCTTGCCTTTTGCTCAATTGCTATTATAATATTGGTATTTACATCATTAAGAAGAATTTGTTTAAGTTTAATAATTTACATCACATAATTTAAAAGTTTTGTATTTTGTTAAGTGGAGGTGGTGCTCTGGTTTTGAATTTTGAACTAAAAAAGTATTTTAATCTCAACTCATCATGACTCTTAACAGAAATTATCCGTCTAGATTCGCAAAAATGAAAAAGAAGCAAAAACTCAAAAAATTAATCGAGTGTCAAAGAGGAGCTATTGGTAAGTTATTTACGAGTGACAAACAAGCAGAACAATTAGTTGAAGACTTGAATAATGACGAATTTGAAACTTTGGTGATGAGAATGAAAATTTGGTGGATAATGAGAATGAAAATTTGGTGGATAATGAGAATGAAAATTTGATGGATGAAGAAGGAAATGGGAAATTGGGGAGTGCATAGCCAATCAAGATGATGAGATGAATGTGGAATGTGAGTATTCAAATATAGATTATCCGGGGATTTGGAAAATAATTGACCAGAATTTACGAGATTTTTTAGTCAAAAGAGGTCTTGTGAAAAGAAATTGTGGGTTCAACTTCCCTAAGGATGATTCTTTGAGGCATAGACATTTCTCACCTGCTCATTACATTTGACATTTACCAAATGGAGAAAAATTTGATAGGACATGGCTGATATACTCGGAACTTTTGGATAAAGTATTTTACTTTTGTTGTAAGTTGTTTAAGCAAGAGGGAAATAAGACTCAATTGGCTACCGAAGGATTTGAAGACTAGAGAAATATTGGTGAGAGCCTTAAAGGCCATGAAAGTGGTAACGAGCACATTACTTACATGAGCAAATGGATTGAGTTGGAGGAAAGATTGGGAAAGCATCAAACATTAGATAAAAGTATACAAGAACAAGTTAACAAAGAAAAAGAGCACTTGAGACAGGTTTTATTGATGATAATTGCAATTGTGAAAACACTTGTCAAGAATAATTTGCCTTTTCGTGGAAGGCATCAGAAGATTTATGAACAGAGCAATGGACTTTTTTTAAGCATAATTGAAATGATTGATGAGTTTGATCCAACGATGGAACAACACTTGCAGCAGATAGAAAAATATGAGATTCATTACCATTATTTGAGTCACAAAATTCAAAACGAGGTGATACAAATGTTGGCCGGGGAAGTCAAAAATGCAATTTTGTCGATAGTCAAACTAGCAAAATACTTTTCGGTCATACTTGATTGTACTCTGGATATAAGTCATCAAGAACAAATGTTTCTTGTTGTACGATGCGTAGATGTTTCAACAAGTCTAATTGCGATGAATGAGTTTTTTTTTTGGAATTCTTGAATGTGGATGATACATCGGGGATGAGACTTTTTGATAAACTTCAAGAAGCCTTAGTTAACCTTCAACTTGATGTTGGTGACTTAAGAGGGCAAGGATATGACCATGGCTCTAACATGAAAGACAAAAACAAAGGTGTTCAAACAAGAGTATTTCAGGTAAATCCTAGAGCATTCTATATGCTGTGTGGTTGTCATAGCCTTAAGCTTGTGTTTTGTGATATGGCCAACTCTTGCTCTAAAGAAAAAACATTTTTGGTGTGGTACAATGCATATATGTATTGTTTTCATCTTCCGTTCAACACTGGGCAATTTTAAAAGATAATCTAAAGGAAGGCCTCACAGTTAAGTTGTTGTCACAAATGCATTCTGAAATTCGCATTGAAAGTGCTAAACCACTAAGATACCATGCTTAAAAAATAAGAGATGCTCTAGTTGACTTGTACAACAATCCTACCACAGATTCGATTGCAAAAAGTGAAGCTAAATCCCTGGTAACTCATGAACTTGAGAGTTTTGAGTTCTTGTTTAGTATTGTAATTCGGTACAATTTGTTGTTTTATGTGAACTCTGTTAGCAAGCTTCTTCAAAGTGAAGCTATGGTTATAGCAGTTGTTGTAAAGCAAATAGATGGACTTGTTAAGTATGTTGCAATATATAGATAAGTTGGTTTCACAGAGGCTATGGTTGAAGCTAAAGAAATGGCAAGTGAATTGGGAATTGAACCTATATTTCTTGAAAATCGCATCATTTCTAGAAAGAAACAATTTGATGAGAATGTTAGCGAATAGGTGACCCAATCGGCTGAAGAATTATTTAGAGTTGGTTACTTCTTTTATTTTGTTGATCAAGCCCTTTGTTCACTCAAAAAGAGGTTCGAATAATTCAAAGTATATAAGGCAAACTTTGGATTTTTGTTTGATTTGAAAAAGTACAATGATGAATCGTTAAAGGT
This sequence comes from Camellia sinensis, assembly GCF_055761805.1. Lineage (NCBI taxonomy): Eukaryota > Viridiplantae > Streptophyta > Magnoliopsida > Ericales > Theaceae > Camellia > Camellia sinensis. The sequence goes on from NC_138974.1 coordinate 63,972,782, forward strand.
GGGGTTTGTGAACCTTGAAGAATTTTTAAAATATGGTGAGATTTCCGATATTAAAGGAAGAGATTTATTGATGGAGCTAAAAGTCTTGAAAGAGAGATTGCCAAAAGAAGTCAATATACCAATTGAAGTGCTCCATTATCTGTAGTTGATGGGAAATTGTTTCCCAAATGGGTTGCTTATAGGATATTTTTTACTAGTCCAGTTACAGCTTTATCGAGGAAAGAAGCTTTTCAAAGTTGAAAATGATAAAAAAATTACCTTCGATCAACCATGTCACAAGAAAGATTGAATGAATTAGCATTGTTATCAATTGAAAATGATTTTGCAAAAAAAATAGATTATGCAAGTATGATTAATTTATTTGCTTCTAAAAATGCAAGAAGAGCGAGGATCAAATGATACTTATTAGTTGTTGTAATATAATACTAAGTATTTTTTGTGATTTTGACATAAATCTTTTGTCCTTTACCTTCAATTTTTTTTTTCATTCAATAAAAAAAAAATATGAAAGGCCCCAAATTTATTAGTTGATCATAGGCTTTGGGCCACGGAAATCTCAAGGCCGAGCCTGTGTGGCAGCTATACAGAGCATTTATGTTCTTATATGAAAATCCATTTCAGAATACGATTGCCTCCTCTTGTTGTCGTAAGTGAGTGGCTGAAGCAATTACTGGGTTTGTTCTTTTTACAATTAATTAATTTTGACCTATTTTAAAAAGTAAGTTAAAAGTTGATTTTTTAATTTTTTTTTATTAAATATACAAAAAAAATAAAATCAAGAGGTGATATGACCTAATAAAAAATCAAAAAGTCAAAAAAATAATTTTTAACCATATTGTCAAAATATATAATTATTTAGTTTAGAGAAATTTGATAGTATGTTTGACAACACAGGCTATGTTTGGCATGTCCATTTGGGCTAAAATAATCACATAGAACAAAATAGGTTATTTTAGCCAAATAGAACAAAATGTCACATTCAAACTGTAATCATTTCATTTTTTCTCTCATAAAAGTCCAAAAAAATCAAAAAGTCTATTACAAACGAGACTTTTTAGCCCAGACTAAAATAGCCAAAAAGCCAACCTTCATCCCAAATGAAGGTATTGTAGTGTCAAACTTTTCAACTTGACATTTAAAAAAAATATTAGAGATAATCATATTTTTTATTTTATTTTTAGATAAATTACAAATGCACCTTCTCAGGTATACTTAAAATATGGATTATCCCTGTGGTTTGAAAAATTATAAATGCCCGTTATAAAAAAAATTATTTAACAAAATTAATTAAAAAAATAAAATTTCTAACTGTCCTCTTATACAATAATAAATTATCTGAATTATTAATTGAAGTATATTTATGATATCATTAAAAACTGTTAATTGACTTTACAATTTATTGACAAAAAGGACAATTTGTTATCAAATTAGAAAGAATAATCCTATATATACCAATTTGTGTACTAATGAATGATGTGGCATAATTTTAGAAGTTTTGGTATTTATAATTTGTATAATGGGTGGGGTCATAATTTTGAAGTGATAATGTCATAACATATATTAGTACACTAATTACCAATAGGTGCATGTAACACAACTGAACTAGAAACTTCAGGGATTAGAATGTAATTTCTAGAATCACATAGAGCAATTTATATTTTATGCAAATCTCAAAATGTGTATTTATAATTTACCTTTTATACTTTTACTTCAAGATTTGAGTAAGTGATTATGAATATAAGTCTCAATCTTTTGTTTCTAGAGAAAATTTGTTTAAAGTCTCTCTCCTATTTTTAGTAATGGAAAATGTCCACAATATTATATTGTGATGTTTAAAGTCCCTAAACCCCATACCCATATATTATGGAGAAATTACCATATTCTTTCCCTGTAAATATATGTCTGTCATTTTCATCCAAACAAACAAGCTTTACTTCTAAACCCCTACGAAGGCGATAAGAGAAAAAGAAACAGAAGAGAAGTGTGAAATAAATATCTCTCTTCGATTCGTCTTTCCCGCCCACTACACACAAATATGCGTATATATATACAGTGATATGCATATAAATCAACCAAATCGCCATTAACATCAGGCATGATCTCTCTCTCTCTCTCTCTCTTTCTAAGACTATCTCTCTTTTCAGCATCTTCTTTTTCTCCTTACTCTAGATTGTGATTACAATTGCTATGAATTTTTCATTTTCTTCCTGTAATCTGTTGAAACAGAGGAAAGTCATGTCCCCAGTTTCTTCATTTCGAGAAATTTCAATTTTCTTTGAACAAAGCCAGAGAAATTTGTGAACAAAGTCGGAGAAATTTTAATTTTTTCTGAATTTTCTATAAGAAGTGCAGAGAAATTCTCTGGATCGAATTTTCTCTAGATTGATTTAAGGGACCTTAGACATTATGAAAATATTAGATGTCCTTTATGCTATAAAATCTTAATATTATGAATGCTAAAAAAAAAATTCCCTTGTTCCTATAAGTGAAAAAAGAAAGAAAGAAACAAAATAATGTAGGGCATTGCTTTGACATTAATCTAGTCAATTATATGAAGTGTACACTTCTGTTAGTGTAAATGTTATTACTTTTTCATTTTTCTAAAAACCCTTTTATTTTTATACTTGCAAATCAGACTTTGAGAAGAATAAAACTAGGACCTATCTGAAGCTATATGGGTTCCAAACTGCAAAACAAAAGAAAAGAGGAAATGTCAAACATCTGAGTTTGTTTCAACTTCAGTAAGTTCCGAGACTACATTCCGTGTGTACCTCTTCAGGTCTTGCCAATGCTCTGAAGAACGAGTGTGTCTCTACCTCAAGCTCAAGATCAAGTCTGCCTCAAGCCAGAATGGCGATCAAAAGTGCTCTTCCTGAGTACCATTCCCTACCAGAGGCATCGTGGCCATGTTTGCAATGAGTTCCTAGGAGACCAACTGCGACGGTGGAAACTAGAGTTCGAATGGCTGTTGCCTAGAATGCAAAGGTTCGGGATTTCCGAGACTAAAGTCTGGTTTAAATACGCAGAGGCGTGTCCGCGGCTTAAAATCTGTATGGAAGCCCCATAGGTTGAGATAGCGTGTATGCACCTCAATTCTGGATACCGAACCAACCTAGTCTGTCACCCCGTTGAAGAATAGGAAAAGTTGTGAATATGATTAGGAAGAAAGGCAGCGTCCAAAGTGTTCTACATGAAGAACCCTTGTCAGTATTTCAGAGCCTTTGTATTGTAAGTTGAAGGTAAGTGTTCGAAGAGCACAGGGGAAGATCCCCATCAGAGCAGAGCGGTTCATCGCAACTCACCTCATGAGGTGCTTTCTAAAGCGCTGTTTTGTCCATTTATTGCTTTCCTTAAGCATCATGCATTGTAATGCATTGTACCTATCAAGTTTCTTTCTCATTCATGCACGATATTGTATGTACGGTTCATTCAAAGAAGTTCCGTTTGAGATCATTTATTAGTGTATCAATCACACTTCATTCACTTAGTGTATCTATCACACACATCCTTATTTTGTGTATCTATCATGCACATATTCACTTCGTTTACTTTAGTGTATCCATCACACTTCGTTACCTTTAGTGTATCCATCACACTTCATCTATCATACTTTGTTCACTTAGTGCATCTATCACATTTTGTGTTCACCTTCAATGTATCAATCACACTCTGTTCACTTAGTGCATCTATCACACTTTGTGTTCACTTTTAGTGTATCTATCATACTTTGTTCACTTAGTGCATCTATCACACTTTGTGTTCACTTTTAGTGTATCAATCATACTCTGTTCACTTAGTGCATCTATCACACTTTGTGTTCGCTTTTAGTGTATCCATCACACCTGTTCACTTAGTGCATCTATCACACTTTGTGTTCGCTTTTAGTGTATCCATCACACCTGTTCACATAGTGCATCTATCACACTTTGTGTTCACTTTTAGTGTATCAATCACACTCTGTTCACATAGTGCATCTATCACACTTTGTGTTCATTTTTAGTGTATCAATCACACTTCGTTCACATAGTGCATCTATCACACTTTGTGTTCACCTTCAGTGTATCAATCACACTCTGTTCACTTATTGCATCCATCACACTTTGTGTTCACTTTTAGTGTATCAATCACACTCTGTTCACATAGTGCATCTATCACACTTTGTGTTCATTTTTAGTGTATCAATCACACTTTGTTCACATAGTGCGTCTATCACACTTTGTGTTCACCTTCAGTGTATCAATCACACTTTGTTCACATAGTGCATCTATCACACTTTGTGTTCACTTTTGGTGTATCAATCACACTTTGTTTACATAGTGCATCTATCACACTTTGTGTTCACCTTCAGTGTATCAATCACACTCAGTTCACTTAGTGCATCTATCACACTTTGCGTTCACTTTTTGTATATCCATCATACTTTGCTTTACATAGTGCATCTATCACACTTTGTATTCACTTTTAGTGTCTATCACACTTTGCTTCATATAGTGTATCCATCACACTTGCTTCACATTATGCTCATTTTGTGTATCTATCACGCGTTCATTTTGTGTATCCATCACACACGTTCGCTTAGTGTATCTATCACGTGTTTGCTTAGTGTATCCATCACACTCGTTTCGCTTTGAGTATCTATCACACTTTGCTTCACTTAGCGTATCAATCACACTTTATTCATATAGTGTATCCAGCACACTCTCTTCACTTTTGTGTATCTATCACACATGCTCGCTAAAATTGCATCATAACTGCATGAAATGTAGTTTGATTTGCCCTCCCGCTTAAAACTGTCGCATGTTACGCTTCGTTACAGCTTTCTTTGCATGATCATAAGTTATGTTCGGCTTTGTGCATTGTCTTGCATTTTGCCCCTGCCTTCGGGCGCATATCTTGTTTGCCTTGCATGTTTGTCTAAGTCTTCAGCCTGGTCAAAAATGGGTCATCTCTGGGCTTTGATAATCACTCCCGTCATTGTTATGACTTTCGAGTTCTGTCAAAGAGGGGCAACTGTAGACACCCCATTTTTGACCTTCCTCAAGACTTGGACGTCACCGGTGGGGACACTCGGTGATCATCCATGTTCGTGTTCATTTTGAGTTCCCGGAGGCCTTGGTTGCGCGCCTTGCCTCAGGATCTCTCAACTTGTTCGTTTTGCGTTTGGTTTTGCACCAAATACTTGTGTTTTTGCTTTGAGGGGTAGGGAATGGCTTGTTGGCCATCCCCACACCCCATCGGCCTTCCCTTTGCATCACCGGCCATTAATTGCTGACACTGGCCATGGTTTCTTAATACCAATGGCCGGTCGGCACTCTATATGGCCGGCAACCTCCTTTTTTGGCCGGTAACACCTTTTTGCCTTCTTCAGGCATGGTGCATGCCAGCTGTGCCAGCTGGAATACACCAAACCTCCCCCGGGGCTTACATGTGGCTGTTTTGCCCATTTTGCCCCCTTTTGGTCAAAGCTTCTTGAGGAAGCTTGACCCTTTGTCAAAGCTTCCTCAAGAAGCTTGGCCAGCTGTCTTAGCTTCCTTAAGAAGCCTTGACCTCCTTGCCCCCTTTGTCCCTTTTTACTTAGCTTCTTTGAGAAGCTTAGAACCATTTCTTTTGCCTATATAAGGACCTCTCCTCCTCCATTGTTAAAGGTTAGCAAAAAAACAAAAAAGACAGAGCTTATACATATATTCTGATATATATATCCTCTCTCTCTCTCTATATTTCCCTCTCTCTCCTCCCTTGTGTGTGTTATGTGGCCTAAAAGTGTATTTTTACCTTAGTTTTGCACTAACACACACACCATCACACCTTACTCCGACCTTGAGGGGCTTGGAGGGTTTGTTCTTGAGCTTTTGGGCTGATTTTGATCAAAAGAAGAGGGCTGCATTTGCTGTTCATCAAGAGTTCTTCAAGGATTTCAACAGGAAGATTTGGCTGGCCGGTAATGATGAGTGCCGACTGGCAAAGAATTTTGGCCGAGAGCAAAATCTTTAGCCGATAACCTCATTCCCATGGCCGGTGGCCTTTTGATTTGGCCGGTGGAACTCCACTGCACTCAGAATGAAGTTCAGAACAGTTCAGGAGACTTTCATAAATTTTAGAAGGACAGGGCAGTGTCAACAGAGGCAACAGTGCTATGGCAGCAAATTTCCGGGCGAGACGAGTCAAACATGCATCATCCACGTATCCCAAGGCGGGGCTGTGGCCACTTTAATCCTGCATTTAATTTGTTAATTAATTAGAAATTCTGTAATAATTAATTTAGTATTCGGACTGTAATATTTATTTGGACCCTCCGAGCAAGGGCAATTGTGTAATAAGTGTGCGTGAGTGTGCGTATGTCTTCTAACCCCACGTCTTTCTTCCCTTTTATTTACCTGCTTATGATGGTAGATTAGGGCATATTTAAATTAGCATACCTTATGCTATGTATGCGTGCATTCATACATTTGTCTTGCATGCACCGGGCTCGGCGCATCATTCTAACTGCATTTGTATTTCAATTCCAAATTGAATACGTGTTAGTTGTAGCATTTCACATGTCATTGTAGATTAGCCGAGCCTATCTTAGTTGCATTTTGCATGTGTTGCATTAGCCATCTTAAACATGAACTAGGATCATGCATATGATTACTAACTAGTTTTTGTTTTGGCTCGGAGTACTCGGTAAGCATTTATGTTTCAGCATGCCGCATGCGTGTGAGTGTTGCCATAACAGTATGATTACCATGAGGCTAGCTGCTTATGTGATATAACTGCTTGCATGCCTGTGGATGAAGGTTGAATTACCTAAATTGGAATAATGCATTAAAACTGTGAGTTTTAAGCCCACTAGATAGTGGCAAAACCATCTTTTTCTAAAAGCCCACTCGAGGGTGGCAAAACCTGCATTTTAGCCTACTTGCGAGTAGCAAACCATCTTCAAAACGAACATGCAATGTTTTGTTCCAATTTAGGCGATCTGGTCTATACTTGTTTGCTGCGCGCATAACATAGTAATTCTAGGCTAATAACTGGAATAAGAACACATAACGTTTTCAAAAACGGATATCACGGTTAGTAGAGGCCGATCTTCGGATCGGGCGAGAGGGGGTGCTCATAGCTGACCTTCCCCAATCGCACCCAAGCTCCCGAGCCGAGGCAACTTTGGTAATGACAGACACGTGGCCTTCGGCACCGAGTCAGGGTTTCCTAAATTCCCCCATAAAAAATATTTAGGTGGCGACTCTGTATCTGGCAAAGCAGTCCATGTTTGGCACTTCTTTTCTAAAAATCTATTTTCTCAAAACAATTTACCGGATTTTGGACTTTTTGGTTCAGATTAAGAATCGTGACACAAATTGAGTCCGAACTGTAGCGAGGCCTCACGCGGGCGCGTCTACATCTTGCTTTAAAGCATTCAATTGTACCGTCTGCTTTGTGCTTCACAATATACACCTATCGACATCCAATTGTTTTCTTTTCCGGTGGACGATTAACAAGTTCCTAAGTTTCATTTTTCTTTAAGGATTTCATCTCCTCATTCATAGCAGTTTTCTACATTGGGTCGGCTAAGGCTTCATGTACACTGTTAGGAATAGATACAACAAATAATTGATTTACAAATGACTTATTTGATTTTGAAAAACGATGGTTAGACACATAATGACTCATAGGGTATTTAACTTTACTAGAAAGTTTGGGTTCATATGTGGTTTTAGGGATACCTCTGGTTTGACGCGGTGGTAGCTGTTTTCTGGATGGTTTAGGAACATCCTCAGCAAGCGATTGGTTTGGTCTATCAGCAGCCTGTGGTGTGAGGGATTCGAATGAAGATGGAGTTGCAATATCATTGTCTGGGTGTTCATCACCACTTTGGTCCAAAGGTATACTACGCAAATCTAATTCACCCGCATTGTTTTCAGCCGATTTAGAGAGTTCCTCATTATTCCCATCCTGATTACCAGGTTCAGAGAGTTCCCCTTTGGTAGAAATCAAAAAATTATAGTCATAGTCTAGAGCTTGAACTTCTTCCTGGTATTTCCCTTGAAGCTCAGGCTCAGAGGAAAAATACATAGGCCTTGTTTGGTTTGTTTTTGAGAGAGTAATTTTGGAGAAATTTTTTTAAAATTTTGTTTGGTTTAGTAATTTTGAAAAAAAAATTCCAAAATCACTTTCTATCTTCTACACATCAATCAATCACTTTTTCTCTTTCCTTTCTCATTCTCAATCACTTTTTCTCTCACACACATCTACTTAACTACAACAAACTATTAAATCATCCAAACTCCCATACTCCAAAACTAGTTTCAAAATATACAACCAAACAAACCAAAAAAAATTCTAAACTCTCTCCTCAAATTTTTTTTGAAAATATATTTCCCAAAACCAAACCAAACACACCCAAAGAGTCTTCATGAAAAACAACATCCAACGTAACAAACATGCGTTTGGTGGGAGGGTGATAGCAGCAGTACCCTTTTTGAAAAGCAGCATATCCTAGAAAGACACAATGCAATGCTCGAGGAGTCAACTTGGTGCGTTGATGTTTATGAAGGTGTACAAATGCTACACAATCAAACACATGGGGAGGTAAGGTGGGGGTGACAAGAGCAACAATTGCTTCAGCGAGAGCCTGAAATGGTGTCCGAAAATCAATGGTACTGGAAGGTACTCGGTTGATCAAATAAGCTGTAGAGGTAAGTGCGTGTCCCCAATAAGAAATCGGCATATGGACTTCTATCAACGAAGCACGAACAACCTCCCACAAGTGCTTATTTTTTCACTCCGAGACCTTATTCTGCTAGGGTGTATCAGAACAAGTAGTTTGATGAATAGTTCCATGGGCTTCCAAATATCGCTTCAATTCAAGACTCGAATATTCACCTCCATTATCACTGCGAAAAACCTAAATTTGTGCATTGTACTGACTATGAACAATTTTATGAAAATTTTGAAATAACAAGTTTACTTCATTTTTGGACTTCATCAAATATACCGAAGTCATCCTGATAAAATCATCAATAAAAGTAACAAACCAACGTGATCCATCCAAGTTAGTAACCTTAGATGGACCCCAAACATCAAAATGTATAATCATAAAAGGAACTGGGCTTTTATTCAAAATTAATGGAAATAAAGCACGATGGCTCTTTGCAAGTTCACAAACATCACATTTGAAACTGGAAATATCAATTTTTGTAAATTAATTTAGAAACAATTTCTTCAGGTAACCAAATGAAGCATGCCCCAGACGTCGACGCCATAACCATATCTCAAATTTCTTCTTTTCACCCGTAGAACTGCCTATCATTAAAGCATGACGCAACCGGTTCGAACTCTTTGACACCAAGTCTAAGTAATACAGTACACCATAACCAATCGTCTGCCTTGTTTGGATGTCTTTAAACACACAGAAATCAGGCCAGAAAATGACAACACAAAATAAGGCAGTGGTTATTTGGGAAAAAGACAAGAGATTATAATCTAAAGATGGAACAATCAAAACAGAATCTAAATTCAAAGTGTTAGTGAGGGACAAGGATCCTTCTCCAATAATCGGAATTGAGGTACCATTGGCAGTGGAAACAAAATTTTGTGCAGAAGGTTTAAGAGGAAAGACTTGTTTAGAATCAAATGTCATATGATCTGCAGCGCCGGAATCAATTATCGATGCACTATTAGAAACAGGTGCAGAAATATTTAAAACCTTACCATCATTACCTACCGTTGCTGCTAATGTCGAGTATGCACAATATCATTCTCTGTCTTTGTTTCAACAACCGTAGCAGTAGAGGTCTTCTTAGAATTCCTCTTCCTTGAATCACGACTATGATCCCACCATTCTGGATACCCCACAAGTTCGTAGCATCGATTTTTGGTATGACCACTTTGATTGTAGTGAGTGCATTTGTAGAAAGATTTATCGACACTAGTAGCAGTCTTAGGAGGGACGGGGCTTCGGTTGGTTCTGCTAGTGTTGAGGAGGCCAATTCTGATTAGAACAATTTTGAGTCACCATGGCGGAAGCTTCAGAATTTCCAAGTTCAATATTCATCGTTTCCCATCGAACACATTCACGGCGGACTAGTGCATAACATTCCTCTAATGCGGGAATTGGATTCTTCCTCAAAATTTCACCATGGATTTGTTCGAATTCACCATCTAATCCACCAAGAAAAATATGGATCCTTAGTCGTTGAACTGGTTTCTGATAGAATGCAACATCTTTTTCACTCTCCATGATCACTTGATCACGATGATCCAATTCACTAAAAACTCTGTTTAGCAAGAAGGCCCTCTGGTTCAAGGCAAATACTTGTAATTCGTCCACTCCATCATAAAAAGCTTGAGAAAGAGCTTTCCAAATATCACGAGCGATGAGTAGATGAATGTATCGCTTCATAATGTCTGGGGACATAGAAATCAACAACTATCTCTTGACCCTTTGATTGTCTGCATACCACTTCTCATATCCATCATCCGTCTCGGTTGGTGGTTGTGAATTGCCACGAATAAAGGAGAGTTTCTCCTTCTTAACAATATGCATCTCTATGATTTGAGACCACATATCATAATTGGTTTCATTGAGTACAATCCCTACATTGAACGATGAGCTTTCGGATTGAATGATAATGGGAGCAGACTTGGTGCTAGATGTTTCAAAATCTGACTTGGCCATGGTTTGATGGTGATATGGATTCAATGAAAGGATGATGATGATTCTTTCAAGGCTCTGATATCAACTTGAAAATCAGACTTTGAGAAGAATATTTTTATTCATCTTAATTCAATACATTGTATAATTACTTATTTATAGAGATAGATCACCAGTAAGTAGTAAGTTCTATAATTGAGCTATTCTTATAATCAAAGCTACAATCAAGTTATTTCCTAATCTACAAATAAGAAACAATCATAAGAGATAATTTCTAAAATCTCTACAATTATCATCCATTCTTATCTAGTACCTGTTGTATTCAATTCAATTACTATTTGAATGATATTTTTTTTAACTAAACCGCTCAAAACTATTAGTCAATTTTTTCTCAATAATCAAATTATTTGAAAATTTAAATATAAAATTATAAATATATCACATTTGCACTCATTACTAATTTAGTTAATGCAACATTTTTTTGTAAAATAATATAATAAAATTTTCGTCGTACTAAATTTTGGCATTTAGCTTTCATCACATCAAATAAGAACACTGTGCAAAATTTAACATGGAAATAACATACTGCTGAAATTAGCTATAACACAGACATTTAAGCACCTACTAAAGATGATCTGATTACAACAAAGAATTACCTAGAAACACAAAGAAGATGATTATTATAGACGTTCAAGTGGAATCCTTTTTTCATATAAAAGGAAACGCACTGAAGTCACATGTGGTAACTAGACTAGTATGATCTGAAATACTAAATTATTGATCCATCTTCAGTGATGAATGAGTGGGTGGGTGATGACACATCACATATTTATGTTTAGAGACACACAGGAAGTAAAAAAATAAATAAATTACACTAACAGTTCCTATAGTTTAGGGTTTGTGTCACTTTAGTTCCTGACTTTTCAATTGTGACACATGTGACCCTGAATTTTGAATTTTGTTGCAAATTAGGACAATTAACATACTATTGCTTAATTTCAAGGATAAAATCGTTAATTTGATAAAATATAAATTAATTTGACAAAAAATAAATGTCAAAAAAATATTTTAAAATATTTTAAAATTATTTCTACCCACCAAAAATAAAATTATGTAAAATTAATAAAAATTACGTTATTAATTTTTAAAAATTAATTTTACATGATCATCATCCAAATACATAATAAAAATTAATTTGGTAAAAAAAGAAATAATTGTTTAAAAGATTTATCAATTTTATATAATTTTTTCTTTAATAGGTAGAAATAATTTTTAAAAATTCAAAAATAATTTTTTTAACATTGATTTTTGTCAAATTAATGTATATTTTATCAAATTAACGATTTTGTCCTTAAAAAGTTCAATAGTATATTCAATTGTCCTTATTTGGAATAAGATTCAAAATTCATGGTCAAATATGTCACAATTGAAAAGTCAGAGACCAAAATGACACAAGTCCCAAACTATAGGAATCGTTAATGTAATTTACCCTAAAAAAAAATCGTTTTTCCTTTGACATTGATACTATGGATCCCATCACCTTTTACTGCATCACAAATTCTTTACAATTCACCGGAAATATGTTAAATTAGTCAAAAAAAAAAAAAAAAAAAAAATTAACTTAGTCTTTCTAATTTTTTACACCTTTTTTTTAAAGAAAAATTATATATAAATTCACTAAAAAGATTGTATGCATTGTAATTGAAGCAAGCCTGACAGTTGATAAACCTTCCTTAAATTAAGGATGGGGAAAGAGGTTTGCTCAAATGTTAAATATGAAAAAAGTATGTCAACAATCTTTTTTTAACCACTTGGGTAAGTGCTTGCCACATTCAAAATCATAATCACACTCACACCAACGCCCCGTGCATGTTGGATTGGAGTAATTTGTATCACAATCTAACAATACATTTTAATTTTGTGGAAATAAATTAAAATTCCAAAAAAAGAGAAAAAAAATAAAATTTATTTTATCCACTTTTCGTACTTTCCTCCGTTTATTTTTCTCTCTAGGGTAAATTACAAAGATATTCTTTGAGGTTTAGTTAAAATACAAACCGCCTCCTGTAGTTCTGTAAATTACATTCCACCCTTTGAGGTTTCTAATGTCCTAACAAATTGCCCATTTTATTAATAAATTATCAAATCAATTAACACTTTCTAATGTTGTTAAAAATATATTTCAATTAATAATTTAAGTAATTTTATTATTGTATAGAAGATCAATTATGAATTTTTTTTTTTAGTTAATTTTGTTAAATAAATTTTTTTAACAAGAGGGTATTTGTAATTTTTCAAACTATAGGGACAATCTGTACTTTAAGCAAATCTCAAGGGGTTTGTTTGTAATTTACCCTTCTCTCTGCAAGTCTTTCATCAGATTCAAGATTAAATCACAACTTATTTTTTTATTTATTTATTAATAATCCATGATATTTCCCGTATTACTCAATCTAATTGAATTCAAGTTACATTATATTTAAGCAATCGAAAACTAATCACCAAAAGACCCTAAAATTAATAATCGAACATATCTCTAATGACCCTTTAAAGACTTGAATTTAAGACTTTTGATATGAACCTCAAATCTTAGGTTAAGATTCAAACAGATCTTCATCTGCACATGCTTAGGGAAGGGAGAGAGAGACAGAGAGAGAGATATGTCACCATCTTATTATCACATAGATATATTTGGTTTGTATCCTTTGTTGTTACACATATGTAAATATTCAATAACAACCCAATTATTAGTTGGCATTTAGTATTTGCAATTCTTTATCCATGGCCCATATGCAATTGTTGGTGTTATTGAAGTGGAGTGTTTAATGCTTTCACTTCAGATCTGACGTTACCATATATACATATTAATAACTCAACGGTTCTAATTGACTAGCCCGTCTCCATGAATAAGCTGTGGTGCGTTGTACTACTTCAAATTACCACTTATGTGACTCGAGCTGGTTTCATCCCATCGAGACATTGGGTTCATTTGGTAGAACTGTGAAAAAGTGATTATAAATTATAACTTAACAGATTATGATTTATAGCTGTGAATATAAATTGTTAACCTATTTAGTACGAATGTGAGATTATGGATTTAAACAACAAAATAATATTTGGTTAATAAGCTGTAAAATAGCTTTTTATTGTATAATTATCCTTTCTGCCATTCTATGATACAAAAATGATTATTTTGTCATTTTTTTCAGTTTTAATTTAAAAAAAATTATTTCATTAATAAAAGTTAATATAATTAGTATTAATTAGTATCAATTAATATAAAAATTGATACATTTGATAAAAATGTAATAGAAGTATTGTTGTTACAATTTTTTCTATTATAAATTAATTAGTATCAATTAATTGCTTAATTAGTACAAATTAATACTAAAATTATTAATTAGTATTAATTAATGGCTTAATTAGTCTCAATTAATACTAAAATTATTAATTAGTATAAATTAATATTAATAATTAATTTTTATTAGTATCAATTAATATTAATAATCAACAATTGTTATGAATTAGCATCAATTAATAATTAATTCATTACAAAAGTATACAATATTAATTTATTAATAATTAATACCGATTAATATTGATTTTTTAATTAATATTGATTTTTTTCTTTTTCTTCAGACATATACAACTTTTTATTTTTTAATTAATATAAAAATATACAATATGAATTTATTAATAATTAATACCAATTAATATTTATTTTTTAATTAATATTGATTTTTTTCTTTTTTAATTAATATTAATATTTGGGTATTGACGAGGGCATTTAAGTAATTTTAGCGCCCCCCACACTAACTGCGTGCTTAAGTCGAAAATTTAAGCAATCTCTGACCAGCTTTTGAGATAAGCTGATAAATAGCTTGATTTAAGTTATAAGCTAGTTAATTTAAGGTGTACCAAACATAATATTTTAACTTAAATTAAGTTAAAAGTTGAAATAAGTAGCTTATAAACCCTACCAAACAGGCCTATTGTTTTCAAGTTCAATTTGAGTTGTATTGAGAGTAATTCGAGTTTTACTTTCAATCTAAACTTATATGTTCAAACCCAACTATAACATAAATTACTCACAAATTTAAAAATACATTGGTCCAAAATATTTTAGCATTATCAAATGACTAATAATTTATATATTTTGATTTTTAATATACAACTCGAGTTTCGAATGGTACTATGTCTCTATTTAAATTTGAACCAAATTTAATTTGAATTTCCAAAATTTAAGCCTAGACTTGCACCGAATTCAAAAAATGATGTCCAAACCCTACAAATTCCCAAGTTGAATTTAGATTACTCGGCACATGATTAAGTTGATGGCCAACAAGTGTATAGGGGTATAATTTGCATTAATATGGCAAAGGTGGACAGAGAAGACAAGAAATGACGCCAATAAATTGACAATTTTCAAGGAGTGTGATACTTATCTTTTTTTATTATTTTATTTTCCATCTTCATAATTTTTATATCTAAATAACAAGTAAATTTAATGGTCTTATAACTTCCAACCTATTTCAAGGTGTCATTTAGAGAAAAAAAAAAAAAAAAATTGCTTTTTGTAACTTGTCAAAAAAAAGTTAAGAGTTAACTTTTTTGGCATCAAAATTATTTGGAAATGTAGTTAAAAGCTACTTGTAAAATTATAATTATACCCTCTATGTTTACATTTATGAGCTAGGACAAAATCTTTTGAGTGAGAGTATTTTGATAATTTGAATGTGCTGTGACAGTATAAATAAATATTAACAAAAAAATTAAAAAATAATTTTTTACCAACTTTTCAAATAATTTTGTAAAACAGTCAAAAAAAACTTGATTGAAAGTCAAAAGTCAAATTTTAATCATTTTCTTAAAACACCCCAAAATTGACTTGCGTTAAAAACACCCTAGACCCAACCAGTCCCACACCCCCGGGCAGGATGAACATAAATTTAATATTACAAACACAATCTTTTTAATAAAAAAATAATTTACTTAGTGTGTAAATGTCATTTGCTATTGTTAATTATAAAAATTATATTAGTTCTTTTTATTTATATAAATAATATCAATCAATAAAATATTTTGAAAATAACAGTCCAATAAATTATTCTACAGCCTTTTTTAAGCTCCGTTTGGGAAGCGAGTTGACTTTTTGATTTTTTTGACTATTTTAACCTGGAGCTAAAAAGTCACGTTTAGGAAGGACTTTTAACTTTTTTGACTTTTTTGTGAGAGAAAGAATGTAATAATTATGAATTGGATGTGATATTTTTTTTTTTTGACTATTTTAGTAAAAAAAAAACCCACAAACCAACTTCCCACACGGAGCTTAGTGAATTTAATAGGATCTTTGTTTTGCATGATGATATCACAGCACCATTGCCCTCCAACAAAGACAGCCTGTGTGTGCTCTATGTCGTATTATCTCACTTACATGGTCCCAGCAAAATCGATAAATTCAACGGCCTTGATCAAATCTCTTTCTTTGTTTTTTCCTCTCTTTATTTTATTTATTTTTTTAATAATAAGTGCTTGATACAGCTTTGTACAATTACTAATATGCTATAAAAAAAAATACATTGATAAATTCAACGGCCTGTATCAAATCTCTTTCTTTGTTTTTGTCCCTCACTTTGTTTTTTTTTTTTATTTTTTTTAATAGTAAGTGCTTGATAGAGCTTTGTGCAATTACTAATATGCTATAAAAAAAATACACTTATAACAAATTTTAGGAATTGCAATTACTAATAGTAAGTGCTTGATAAAAAATTACTCTTAATACGAATTCTCCCCTTATAATTTAGAAATTGCATCTCCCTCTTTAAGGTTTAAAATTACATTACAAATTGCACCTTCCGTTGGTTGACTGTTAATTCAATTGACAAATTTGGTTGATATCATCAGTTAATTTTTTTTTTAAAATACCAATCACTATGCTTGGTTATCATTTTTTAAAAACACTTTTAAGAAAATTTTACTTTTTTATTTTCCGTATTTTTTTTTGTTTTTACTGATTTTTTTAAATATTTTGAGCAATTTTTTTTAATTTTTAGACATACCTAACGTAAATATACCTAAAAAGTTAAAAAAAATTGAAAAAAACCTTTTAAAAATTCACTAAATACGAAAAATACAAAAAAATACGAGAATTCAATACATTTTTTATATTTTTATGTATTCATTAATTTTTAAAAATATTTTTTCATAATTTTTTTACTTTTTAGATATATTTAAGTAAGGTGCATCTAAAAAATTAAAAAAAATGTTTAAAATTTTAAAAATATTCACTAAAAACAAAAAAACACGAAAACCAAAAAATTTAATTTTCAAAAAACTTAATTTAAAAAACTCAAACTAAACACACTGAATTATACCCTTATCAGATTTCTTTCATCTTACTATTCATTTTTTCTTTCCTTGTACACAAGCAACTACCCACGGTAGCCACCACGTCCTCTAACCTTCAGCCATTACTGTACCATTTACCTACTACCACAAATGATAAAAGACGTAGATACACAATTGGTATATATATATAGTTTTAGGATCATTTTAATATGTACACCGTCAAAAGGTGTATATCATACGAAAGTTATGATATTTATAGTGTCGATTCTTATAAATATAATACTTAAATCATTTTTAATTATAATTAAAATAAAAAAGAGTGATGATCTAAAAACATAAAACTCATACAAAATTTTTATACATAATGATGTAACTTAATAGTGGCGTTTTATTTTAAAACAAAACACCTATAATAATGCCACAGTCACATTATTTTTGTGGTATTTTTTGTATGAATTTTATATATGATATGATATCATTTTTCTAATCATAATATAAGTCATAATCAACGTTATAATGAGTTATAACTAATGTCACAATCACTAATGTCACAATAAGTTATAACCAAATTATAACTAATATCACAATAGATCATAACGAAAATTCATAAACGTCACAATTAAAGTATATAATAATATGAAATTCTCGTAGTTTTATTGGTATTTAAGAAATAATTTCGATAAGGGGACGCATTTGGCACATCAATTCAAGTTCAATTGCTTCAACTCATAATATCCATGACATCAACAAACATCCAACACATCAAATAAGACATTTTGTAATTAGGAAAAAAAAAGTCCTTGAAAGAATAAATGAAACGTGTAACAAGCATACTTTGTTACCATCTTTGAGGGTCACAGCAACCACACACAACATACCAAAAAAAACAAAAAATTTATCACGCCCACCACTACTGCCCCACCGCTTGCACAAAAATCAAACCTATATGCACCGTTGCTGTCCCCTCCCGTGGTGTAGCAACCCTATCACATATCAAACCCATACAAATCAAACCAACAACAAATGCATTACCAGCAATAGGGCTTGGTTTGGGGCTTTTGAAATTCACAGAGTGGTGGGTGATGATAACAAATGTGGCTGGACTTTTCTTCAAAGGTTGACAATGTGAGAGTAAACGGTGGTGGCATGGTGATGATGAAGGGAATGAGGAGAGGAGATAGTAGTGGTGCTGCGATGATGGTGGTGGGAGATGGGAGGAGAGTGGTAGAAGAAGAGTAGGAAGAATTTTTTGAAGGCAATGTGTTCGATAAAAGTCCTCCAAATGATCTTTACCATAGCTGTCCTCGCCTACCAATGCTTTAGTTTATGATTCTCTTTCTCTTTTTCTTTGGTTGTGGAAGTGTATTTTACGTGTATAACGGAGAGGGAGTGATGGTGGATGGTAATGGGGTACACTGAAAGAAATGGTAGTGGCGGGACAACTGAAAGAGAGATAGAGGCGGTGGCTTTATTGGTTTGAAATTGGTAAATTTGTTGGATATTGAAGGGTAGTTTAGACATTTTATTATTTCTGTTAACTTTAACAGGACTCAAACTCTGAAGCAAGGTTTTAAAAAGCAGCCGTAACCGTTACGTAATGCCGTTACGTAACGGTTTTGGCGTTTACCGCCACCCGTTACGACCGCTTTTGCAGTGTGATTGAGATTCACAGGTGTGTCGGCCGTAGCTGTTGCTATAGCCGTCGTAACGATGTCGTAACGGCCTGTTACGTACCGTTATGTAACGGTTTCAAACTGTTTCTTTAAAAAAAACACACAAAAAAAGCTGAAAATTGGGGAAGAGGGGTAGAGAGAAGAGGGAAGATAAAGAGAGAATGGAGGAGCAAGAGATAGAGAGAAAGAAGAGGGAAGATGAAGAACATGTTATTGATTTGTTGAAACTGTAAGACCTATGCTATTCTATTAAGCTGCTATCACTAAACCATTTTGTTTGTGTGTGTCTATCTATATATTGTTTGAAAATAATAATAATAATAATAATAAGTGTGGTCATTATCTATTTAGTTTGGTTAAAATATGTATATATATATTTAGGCTCTTATTTATTCTCTTACTTTTGTCAATGTTTATCTTATATATAATAATTAGTAATTGATTTTTTTGTATAATATAAAGTTATTAATTATTAAAATAAAATGTAAAAAACTCAGTTTATAATGATATAAAAATATGAAATATATTGGATTATACTTAAAAATTTACAAAAATTGATCAATATTTATTTTTAACCTAATAAATATGATCATGGAAAAAAAATATGCGTATCGGTAAATTTTTTTCAAATTGTACGAAAAATAAAAAAATTTACGGTTCCGGTTACCGCAACCATTACACTACGGCCTTTATACCCCGCAACCGCAACCGCGTCACCGCCAGCGTTACGGCGACCGCAACCGCTTTTCAGAACCTTGCTCTGAAGGGTGCAATGTAATTTCTGAAATATCAGAGACGAATCTATAGTAAAAGCAAAGCTCAGGGGTGTTAATGTAATTTACCCCAAATTTTATGATCACCTCTGAGGACTTGCACTCTCAACATATTCGTACCAAATGAGTACGGATTTATTAAAATTGAAATTGTCAATTTTACATATAAAATTAACGTATTATATGATTAATTTGTATTTATATCAATAATTTGAATCGTCTCTTTATATGATAAGTTGTGAAAAATATGAATGTAAAAAATTAAATTAATCAGGCAAAATTAATCATATGATCAAATCTCACACACACACACATATATATATATATATATATATTATAACATATAGAGGGTCTATTCTTAAAAAATATATAGACTATATAGATAAAAATAATCTAATAATACGATAATCGATGTTGGATCAACTTAATTTTTTGTATAAATAATTTTTTTAGTTTGTTGTATTAAATAAACGGTTTAGATCATTAAAGTGAATCCAAATTAATCCGATAATAGATCAACTTTACCATAAAATTAAGAACATTAATTTCAACAAATCCGAACTCGTACAAAATTGGGTTAATAGAAGGGCCATTCTGATTTCTAATAACAGTTTGTCATTTAGGTAAAGAAAATATTAAAATAATTATCATTTTCACATATTTTTTCATATTTTGCCAATCACTTTTCTAGTTTTTTATTTTTTATTTTACATTTGCATATATTTTATAGATCTTGCTAATAGCAGTCCTAAAAAGGGTAAATTATAAATACACCCTTTCGAGGTTTACTTAAAATACAGATTAGTCCCTATGGTTAGAAAAATTACAAATACCCCCTTATTATAATTTTTTATTTAACAAAATTAATTGAAAAAATAAAATTCATAATTGCATATAATAATAAAATTACCTAAATTATTAATTGAAATATATTTTTAACATTATTAAAAAAATTTCATTGACTCAATGATTTATTAATAAAAATGACAATTTGTTATGAAATTATAAACTTTAGGGATAGAATGTAATTTTCAAAAATACAAGGGACAATTAGTATTTTAATAAAATCTCAGGATGTGTATTTATAATTTACCCTCCTAAAAACTATCAATAAAGAAATACAAAATGACAAAATACATATAATATTAATACACTTTTTATATATCTAAAATTATATATATTTATGTATTTCAATATATTGTTTTTACACATTTTTCAATAAAAATGTTATATATAATTCTATTTATTATCTCTCTTTTTTTTTTTTTTTTCCACTCCAAGACACAAATGAGTGAATCTTATATGTATAAGGGTGAGCATGGTCCAAATTGGTTCGGTTTGGAATAAAATCAACATCAATCTGTTATCTACGGTTTCATAAAAATTAGAACCAAACTAATTTGTTTAAATCATAGTACCAATCTAAATCAAACTATTTAAACATAATTTGGATTGGTTTGGAACCACAATTTCACATAATCTCAACATGTATACGGAAGATTTGTTAAAAGTACTCTAAATTACAGACTTTTCTTTTAGAATACTCGAACAAAATAATGATGCATTTAGCAGACAAACAAAAATTGGGCAAAGTATAGCAAAATGAGCAAATATTTTCAATCCACCTTACCAATCAAAAATTAAAAAAATAAGACTTCACAATTGATGTTAAAATCATGAAACTTATATCCCAAAATAATTATTTTCAGTCACAAAAATATGGAATACATGACAAACAATCTGTATTAACTCTAATATGGAACTGTGAACTGAAAACCGAAATCAATTCGTAAACTACGATTCCTCAAATTTTCAATTCAGAATCAGACCACGAATTCAAAAAATCAAACCAAACTTATTGGATTGGACAAAACCAATTCTGTTTGTAGATTATATGGATTTCTTACGCAACCCTACATATGCATTTATAAACGTTAACTCCATTGCTTTATATCTAAGAATAAAAAAAATAAAATAAAAATAAGACTATATATAATATTACTTTTTTCAATACTAAACCGTTCTAAACTTTTTATTTATTTTTCACATATGCTATAGGTACATTAAAAAATTTTTGACCGACATAAAAAAAAAAATAATAATAATAATAAAAATAAAATTTGAACTTGATATTTTAAAATACGGACAAACAGTGATGAGCTTAAATGATAAAACTTTTTAATGTTTTAAGAGCATTTACATCACACTCTTCAAATTTTTAATTAAATTATAGCTAAAAAAGTTCTTTTATTATTTTAGTTACTCATCTCTTTAGTACTTACTGCATCAAACTCTTTATTCTAACTTAATCTTGTTAAAATATTATTATTTTTTATTGTGTTTGTTATTCTTTCTTTTTTTATTAAATTGATGAGTTACCAACCAAACAATTCTTAAAAAATGTAAAAAAAAAAAAATTGTCCGTTGACCGGTTGACCGGCTGGACTTTTGAGCGGACATCTGGTAACACTAATCTCCGTGTTGTAGCGATGAACAGCACCTCGCTTATTGTAACAAGGTACTGTAACAAATATAAATTAGCGAGATACTGTAGCGAGACGGATGGACTTCCATTTTTTATGAACAGTATCACTAGTTTAGCTAAAAACCAATTTTAACTAGTTTGATGCGAATGCTCTAAGGCCTTGAAAAGATCTATAAGGGGGGATGATTGTGACCGTTGATCTTAATCGTGTGGGTGTGTAGTATTTTGAGTTGAAATTCTCTTCTTGGACTCTTTCCTTGCCTTCCTACTTGTAACGATAGGGACGCATTTTAATTTGATTCAATGGTTCATATTTGGGTGGAAAAAACAAATTTGAATTTGTTTTATTATTTTATTATTTTTAAATAATAAAATCTGAATCGTTGAATCAACTCAAAATATATTTTTATCGTTACAAATAAGGATGTAATCGGTTCGGTAATATCAATATTTAGGTAAAAAATTACACCGAATCGATAATGTCGGTTTTATTATTTTGAATACTGATACAGATCGCTTCTCTCATCAAACCGCACCGAACTGAACCGATTGAAACGGTTCGGTTTGGTGCAATTTAGTCGGTTTAAGATTTTTCAAACTTGAATCACTTTTAAATATAATCATTAATCAATATAAAAATATTAAATTAGTTGTTTGTCTACCATTTCAAACATAGGCAATCCATCCATTTAATACATTTCAATTTCTAAATTAACAAAAATAAAAACAAAAAAAAAAAATAAAAATACTAAGGTTTCAAGAATAATGAGTTAGAGTTAAAATTAATATAATAAGAGTTTACAAACTTAAATTGTAAAGATGATAAGATTAATTAATTAATGTTTATTATACTTATTAATATCATTATATTATTAGATTATATATATATATATATATGTTATAAATACAATATATGTTAAAACGGTCGGTTTCGGTTTAGATCGGTACACAAGATACTTAAATTGATACCGAATCAAAAATTAAAAAAAATTAAATTTAAAAACCGTACAGACCGATTCTTATTAAAAAACAATCTAAATATAACCAATTTGATTTGATTCAATCAATTTTTTCGAATTTTTTTATATTCCTAATTACAAATAGGAAGACGAGGACAGAGTCAAGAAAAAGATCTCAACTCGTAGTATTTTAATCATGGGGAATTGTTAACCCAACAACCCATAGCTATGCATGCAAGTTGGCAAGTTGTTGGCTGACGCCTTCCTTACAACTTCAGCTTAGCCGTACTTTTCAGCGCTGCTTCATTTTGCACCGTTGGTTCCTCGAATTGGGATCCTCTCCTTGCATTCTTTCCTTGTGCTTGGTTCTTGCAAGCCTTCGGATTTACTTTTAAGCCCAATTTTGATAATCCGAATTATTCATATTTTATGATTTATTCAGTATATCATACTTGTAAAAAATCAAGTTGATCGGATATCAGAAAGCATATGTTCGAAAACTGTTTATTAAATTCTTTAAAAAAATGTTTTTAGTTCAATTTTTCAAACACATATTTTCTGATATCCAAACAATTTAATTTTTTACAGGTATAATATACTGAAGAAATCTTAAAATATGAACGGTTCGAATAATTAAAATTGAGCTTAAAAATAGGCCCGAAGACCTACAAGTACGGAGCGCAAGGAGGGACTTGCAAGGAGAGGCTGCTGACTCTGGTTCCTCACCTCTCCTCCTACAAAATAGACATTTCTTATTTTTTTCTTCTGGCCTATTTTGTCTTCACAGGAGGTGTTTGGCAAGAAAAATTGTAGCCGAGTTTAGGCTAAAATTTATAACAAGATAAAATAGATTGAAATAATTAATAAAATAAAATGTCACATTAAATTTATAATTATTTTATTTTTTCTCTCACAAATATTATATCCAATTATAAAAATATCTAATCATCTTTCTAAACACATAAATTTTAGCCTATTAAAATAGTCAAAAATTAAAATAATTTACTATAATAACAACTTCCCAAACAATCACACAGTATTTTACAATCCCATTTGTATGTACATGAAAAAAAATAATAAATTAGAAACTAAAATAAGATATGAAACGATATTATAAAAAAACAGTCTTACTACAGACCTCTAATTAGAGGTCATTCCGTACAGCTCTAATGAGCTATCCGGGAATAACAAAAAAAAACAGTGAAGTAAAAGACAAAAATAGGAGAAAAAAAAGATAAATTAAAGGTGCATTAGAGGTGTTTTTTTAGAGGTCCAAATCATTTTTCATAAAAAAATTGAACTCCACAACTGATTGGGACGTATGATCTTCTATTTCTAAATTTTCCTCTCATTTTTTTAAACATTCAATTGTTTCACAATTGTAATTATTTTGAGATAAGAAAATATAAACAATTTGAGACAGATGATCGTTAACCCTTTGGCAGTCAATTAACAATTGAGAAGTTCTTTGAACGAATATGTCATTAGTCAAATTACGGAAATAACCTTACAATAATCTTGAAGTTTTTCTTTTTTCTCTTTCTATTTATGGTATTTAAAAATGTTTGAGATCTCTAAATGAGAAGCTCTAGAGGTGAGTCTCACCTTATGATTTGATGTTTTAACTTGTGATGTTGCATTTTTTTTAATGTATTGCTGCATTACTAGAATTGAGATTAGAGCTCCAACTCTAAGTACTCTCTATCGTCGCTTTGATAGTATTGTAATTTATATCCACACAATTCCCAAATAAATTAATAAAATTGTATTCTCATAATATGAATCCTTGTTTTTTTGTCTAAGGGTTTGTAAAAACAATCTCTTTCTTAAACCTTAAAAAAAAATTAATAAACTTAAAGTAATAATTCAATTACCATAGTTTTCATCTCATTTTCTTGCTGTCTAGATACAAATTTAGTAGAATTCTGTCTAGTTTGAAATATAGTGAGAAAATACAATGGTTATTTTAGTTTAAGTAATCAAGTCAACCCACTATTAAAGTTAAAAACGACTTCCCAATTTAAAAAATAAAAATAAAAATAAAAATAGAAAGACACCGATAACAAAACATAGGACCACTATAATGCTTTAACAAACCTAGAAACTGAAGCATCATTTGTAGTTGTAACTCTGTTAATTTATTTATAGAATTGTACGGGAAAGAAATAAACATTTTCGTATAATTTTGTTGATCAAGTTTGTGCTCCTCCGTACGTCGTCGCTTTACTGCCTGAAAATACAAACGCGAGCTAGCCGGCGGGTGTGTGCCGGATACCTCTCCGATGCCTAAGTCAGCAAAATAGACAAAGACAAAAAGCTCTATGTATTCGAGAATCAAAGTTGTGTGTTACCTCTCCATAGGTGATGTTATGAGCTTTATAGGTTCCGCGTGGCACAATCCTAATAGGACTCTTACTCCTCCATGTAGAGTCCTCCTAGGATTCATACTCCTGAAAGATAATGCTTATCCTTCAGCACCCCCTCACTGCTTAAACCAAGTGAGATGGTTTTACCATGGCCAGACTCCAACATGACCGAGGTAAGCATGGCTATGCTAAGCCGCAGACTAGACCGAGATAACTCTACCTCAGTTCTTCCATTCACTGCTCCTATCACGGATTTCCCCGCGTTGACCTTAGTATTGCTTAGACCGTGCTAACCATTAGCTAGGTCCGATAGAGCTAGCTGCGCTATACCGTGACCGGACTAACTCTGTGTGCGGCATCCTGGCGACCGAGCTACCTGTAGTACTCTCCCGGACCGAGATAACACTAGGTTCTCTGGGTCCGGAGTAACTTTAGGGCCGTCTGGAACCGGACTAACTTCAAGGCTCGGGGACAGGACTAATCTTCAAGGCCTTTTTACTTTGCCCTCCGTATTGTGGTCCATAACGGCCCATTACCAAGCTCGGCCCACTTTTCATATAAATTTCCCTCTCAATTGCCCCTTAATTCCATCTGCGCAGCATGATAGGGATTACCTTGTTCTACGAGCCGAGCAAAAACTTTAATCTTACTACAGAGCTAAGCTTTTAAGCTTTTCCAGCCGGGCTAAAACTCTTTTAGCCTTTCCAGCCGAGCTAAACTCATTCTGGGCTGTAGCCGTCCGGACAAAACGCCTCTTCAATCACAGCAACTGAATCGCTTCTCATTCCTATGACACGTGGCCCCCTCTGATTGGCCCAATGCAGCTGTCACGCCGTCTTCGTACTCCGTGAATTTTGAACAGTTCCCGCCTCTGGTCCTTGCATCAAAAAAAAAAAAAAAAAAAAACTCTTTGTTTTTTTGAATCACTCACCACACTATTCATTTCCTTATCTCTCTCTCTCGTTCCTGAGCTTCTTCAACCCTGAACTTGTTGAGTTCGTGTTCTTCATTACCGTTGTTTTCATCTCTGATTTCTTCCTCTTGACCTGGTAAGTTTACTCAAATCTGCCTTGTTTTTGTTGTTTTTGCATTTGCTTTTACAATACATGTCTTTTGTGTGTTTTTTCAAAACACATACCTTTCTTTCGTGTAATAGAACCTCTGGCTTTTCACGAATAAACAAAAACACTGATTTTGATCCAAAATCACTGTATAACTGAACTAAAAAGTCGTTTGTAGTTGATGTCACTCTAGCCAAGCCTTTCAACCAAACTAACACTTCACGTTATAACAATAGTTTCAACAAGTCAAACCACCTTTTGTTTTAACTCAACCGAGCTAGCCAACCGCACTAAGTCTGCGTAATAGTGCTTCTGTTAGTCTCAACCACGGCCGAGCTATAACTTGGGGCTAACCCAGTCTTCGTAGTTAAAACCGAACTAAGAGCGCTGCCCCTAGAGGTTCAACCGGGCTAACACTAACCTTTGCACAAAACGGGCTAAGACACGTAGTATTTCACATAGCCGAGCTAAGATTTGATATATCTTGCCTTTATTTCTTTTTAGCACGGTCCAACAGTCTGTGTTTAACATCTTTGTTTTTTCACTTTGCAGACTTTAGGTTGCCCAGGCACTCCTTTGAGCGCTCAACCGAGCTACTCAGCCCACTTCTGCGATCGAGGTTAATCACAAGTATAATTTACTCATAACTTAAGACAAAATGGGTAAATATAGGTTTTTAGTAGAAACACCTAGTGGCCTGGCCGAATTCTGAAGGGAGTATAACATTCCTGACGACGTCCATCTCACCTTAGCCGAACAAGATATCATACTTTGGGGAAACCCTGGTTTTGTTCCCTTCACCCTCATTTCCATTGTAGAAACCGGCCTAAGATTCCCTGTACAGCCTTTACTTTGTGAATTCCTTAGGCAAACTAGGATATGCCCAACTCAGCTTTCCACAAACTCATACCGCATAATAAATGGTATAGCCGAGCTAAACCGCCGTGCTAGTATTAACCTCGGCTTAGCCGAACTCTTTCACCAATATTCTATAGGCTCAAAAGAAGATGGGTGGGTTTATTATTTAAGAATACGACGCCGGCGTGAGAAAATAATAAAGGACACATCGGACAAAGACTTAAACGATGACGATTTTTTCTGGGTATCTGGCAATTTCGAAGACCACCAAGCCCAGATCCCAGGCCGCAGTATAAACTGGAATAAAAGAACCCTTGGTATAATTACTTTGGTTTCTTTGCATGCTTCTGTTTTATTTTGGTTTCCTATTCCTTAATCGATCTAACAGTTGTTTTCTTTATGCAGATTCAGCCCATCTTCAATCGCTATACAGTTACCCCAACCTAGACACACTTCGCGCCGCACTACGATACCCTAAAAGAAGTTGGGCCAAACTACTGAATTTTGAGCCGACATATAAATATAGCTGCCGACGAAAAGCCAGAGTAACAGATTTTTTGCTAGAGGCCTCTCCTGAATCGGACCCGACCATGCCACAAATCAACCTAGTCCGTACTACTACTGAAGAAGAAATGGTGAAGAGGAACAGAGTGAGGGCCCTCCTAACCGAAACACACCCAGCTGAAGTACCACCAACCACCCAGACTCAAGAGACCGTGGTGGCTCTTCCATCTCAACAACCCTCCTCATCTCGCCCCAGCAAGCGTGCCCGGACTACCCAAACCGAGCAACGCCTTGTTGATGAAGATGAAACCACACTTCCACCGAGCCCTCCACCGATCACTCAGCCGGAGCGTTCTGACCGGGCTAGCTCCTTCAAATGGGCTCCAAAAATGTCTTTCCAAAACTGCGCTATTCGTGATACTGGCTCAGTGGTGGCTGACAAAGACCATATGCTAGCCTTCAATCTGGCTAAGAGTGTATGTCTGCCCCCTGATATGGATCATCACAACCAGTTGACCGAGCTCAAGGCCATCCGGTCTGCAACGAAATCAATGATCCTAGTAAGCAGCCCCTCTGGTCTCTCTAATTTTTCTAACTTTTTGCTCAGTTTTGTCATTAGTTTCTTTCCATTCTTCTTCAGGCCATGCAAAATAGTGAAATTGCTCATAAGCGTGTGTTGGAGCTCCGAAAAACAGCAAGGCAAGCCATGGCCGAAGTAACTGAAAAAACTGTCGAGCTAGAAGAGGCTAGGAAGCAGCTAGCCGAGCTAAAATCCGAGAACGGTCGTCTGGCTGGTCTTGTTAGCTTAGTTGTTGCGGAAAAACAAAAAACTGCAGCCATGATCAAAGACAAATATTTGCGTGAACTTGCCAAACTAGAAGGAAAGAAGAAAGCCGAAATTGAGGAGATGAAGAAGAAGCTGGAGGGTGCTGAGACCTGCGGTTTTAAGGAAGGTGAAGCCCTTTATATTAAGCAATGTGAAGCGGTGAAGGACCTTTTCTTCAAGTGCGGTTGGAGGGCGGTCGTGACTCAGCTCGGTCATCAACCAGAGACCGAGGTCTACAATCCTCCACCATATTTCATACCAGGCTCAATGGCGGAGTATGCTGCGACCGTTCAACAATAATTTCTTGCAGAATCAGATGAGGAAGAAAAAATCGTGCCCAACGATACCTCGGTCCTCAATGACCCTGTCGATCAGTCAGCTCGACTGGAGCCAGTGGTGGAAGACCTGACTGACGAGCTGCCTACTGAAACCGTGCTCGCAACCGGGACTGTGCTGCCAGCTGAAACTGGTCTTAGAGCTGATCTTGACGCCGATCTAGACGCTGAAATAGATGATCTATTTAACTGACTTTGTATTTTCTCTTCTTTTCTGTTTTTCGATAATTGTAACTCGGCTGAAGTAACAGCCTTCTGTACTTGTGAACTTTGAATGAATGCTTCTTTTTTGTTCAAACTCTTATTTTGGTTGATCTTTATGCTTATACCATTACTTTCTAACTGATGTCTTGCATGAGGTACAGCATTCTCTTGCCGAGATACTTTATCTCGGTCTTAATCATTGTAACTATGAGTGTACCTGCCAATCATTCTTTAGCCGAGATCCCTACCTCGGCTGAAGAATACTAAAAGTTGGTTTAATCCAGCCAACCACTCTTTAGTCGATGTCCTTACTTCGGCTGAAGAGTACCAAGAGTTGATTTAGTCCAGCCAACTACTCTTTAGCCGATGTCCTTACTTCGGCTGAAGAGTACCAATAGTTGGTTTAGTCTAGCCAACCACTCTTTAGCCGATGTCCTTACTTCGGCTGAAGAGTACCAAGAGTTGGTTTAATCCTGCCAACCACTCTTTAGCCGATATCCTTACTCCGACTAAGGAGTACTAAGAGTTGGTTTAATCCAGCCAACCACTCTTTAGCCGATATTCTTACTTCGACTAAGGAGTACTAAGAGTTGGTTTAATCCAGCCAACCTCTAAATTGGTTATTCCTGCCAATTAAGAATAAAATGTTTGGTTATTCCAACCAAACGTCCTACAGCCTGGATCCTTATCCTGGGGTTAGGAGGGGTGTTGGTTTTTCCAGCCAATGTAATAGCCCTCACCACTGCTTACCGATAAACACTGATTACCGTTAAACTGCACTGATTGTGACTGATAACTGAACTGATTATGACTGATAACTGAACTGATTAAAGTACCGAACTGACTGACTGAAAAACTGGAACTGAATTGACTGAGTATGTGTGTTAATGTGTATTCTATCTGTTTGATTGTTTATTTGATCTGTTCACGTTTTATGTTTAAACTGCTAATTGAAGGCCTTATCGGCGGCCGAATCCGGAATTGATTGATGTTCCACGACCCTCACAATTAATGTGATTTTGTAGTATATTTATCTGAAAACTGATTAGGTATGATTAAATTAGGTTAAATATTGATGGATTGCAAGTTTGACTTAATTACGATTAGACCACTTGTGGCCACTATCTATACACATGTTGAGCCTTGTACACACTCATACATACACGTTTCTTTAGCTCATTTTGAGCACACCACCGACTAGAGAGAGGGAGATTGGGGAGTGAGAGTGTCTTCATCTCTTTTGCTTGATCTTGCTTGGATTGAAGTATAGATTACATATTTGAGCTCCTAGTCTTCTAATTCAAGACTTAGGTAAGGATTTCATCTTCTCATTCTTGTGTTTGAACTAATTCTTGCATGGTCCATGTTAAATTGTAGAGCTAAGTCATGTTTTAGTTCATACATGTTGTCATAGAGTATAATTCATGCTTGCATGTTTGAATTGTTGAGTTGTGAGTTGATTTCATGGTAAAATGGTACATGCATGTCCATAATTTTGTAATGGTCCATGTTTTCAACTTGTTTTTGGATCAATTGGCTCCTTAGAGCATCAAATTGAAGCTTTGAATTGATTTGAATTCATGCATGTTTGCATGTTCATATTGTATGTCCTATATTCTGAACTGTATTGTGGCATCCGTAGCACCTACTGTTTACTGTTACTGTGACAGAATTCTCTGTCGGTTCCCTTGTTGGAACCACCACTGTTTACTGACTGAAGGCCATCATTACTACTCGGTCTTTTTAGACCTACTGTTTACTGTACTGTTATGCTAATGGATGTATCACATATGATTGTATTGACTGAATGACTGAAATATTGTTTAAATGAACTGTTTTCATACTGTAAGGACATTCATTCTTAACCCCTTTACGCATTATGTTATTCACTGGGCTTTAGCTCACTGCTCATATATATATGTAGGTGTTCAGGCACCAGACCGCGGCTAGGAGCGTCAGGGTTACTCCAGTTTTGTCAAGCCAGCCTATGTGCCTCACTGCGAGGTTCCGAGCCTATCATGTTAAGGCTTAGGGGTGTTTTACAATTCCCCCTTCTGTACTGTCTTACTGTTTTGTATAGACCGAATGCTTACTGTACTGTGATGTAAAGGGTTGAGTCCCTAGT
Organism: Camellia sinensis; assembly: GCF_055761805.1. Lineage (NCBI taxonomy): Eukaryota > Viridiplantae > Streptophyta > Magnoliopsida > Ericales > Theaceae > Camellia > Camellia sinensis. The sequence continues at coordinate 64,003,932 of NC_138974.1, forward strand.
CTGAATGATTGTGCATTTTGTGCATACTGTTCTGTACTGATTATGTATATATGTATGAAAGTCTTTTTGCATACAGACTGTCACAGCTCATTGGACATTGTTTATTTACTGTTTTGGCTTCCGCCAGGCCCTGTACTCTGTTTTACTGTTCTACTGTTCTGCAGGCCTTCGGTAATCTCAGATTACTGGCCGGTTACGGTGCTAAACCCATAGGGCCGGGTTTGGGTCGTGACAGCCAACCTCTAGATTGGTTTTTCCAGCCAACCTAGAGTAAAGTGTTTAGTTGTTCCGACCAAACGTCCTGCAGCCTGGATCCTTATCCTAGGCTTAGAAGGGGTGTTGATTTTTCCAGCCAACCTCTAGATTGGTTTTTTCAGCCAACCTAGAGTAAAATGTTTGATTATTCCGACCAAACGTCCTGCAGCCTGGATCCTTATCCTGGGCTTATGAGGGTATATAGTTGGTTATTCCGGCCAACCTTGCTGTTGATGTCCCTAATTCACTAATACAATCTCTTTTTACAGGATAAAACATTTATGCTGAAAAGAAAACTACTTGTTTTATTGGGGAAAAGAGAAAATTACAAGTATTTTGAAGAAAAATTAAAAATAAAATAGTTTGAGATTGGCAGTGTTCCATGGCCTGGGAATTGCTTTACCGTCCTTATCTTCTAAGTGGTATGCCCCCTTGCCAGCTAATCCGACCACTTTGTAAGGTTCTTTCCAATTAGGCCCTAATTTGTCATCTCCTAGGACCAAGGTGTTTCCCATTACTTTGCACAGTACCCAATCTCCGATTTTGAATTGTCTTGGATGTACCGTCTTGTTGTATTTCCTGAATAACTTTTGTTGGTATGAGGCGATGTGAACTAGTGCTTTTTCTCTTATTTCTTCGGCGAGGTCGAGTTCCAATGCTATGGCTTCTCCATTCAAGTCTGGATTGAAATTTTCGCTTCTAATTGTGGGGAGGCCAACTTCCAGTGGGATTACCGCTTCCATGCCATAGGCTAAAAAGAATGGTGTCTCTCCAGTTGATCGCCGAGGTGTGGTACGGTAAACCCACAGAACATGAGGCAGTTCCTTAGCCCACTTGCCTTTTGCTTTTTCTAACCTTTTCTTCAATCTATCCAAGACAACCTTGTTTGATGCTTCTGCTTGGCCATTTGCTTGGGGATATGCCGGTGTAGAATTGTAGAACTCTATCTTGTATTCTTCACAAAAGCCTCTAAAGATTCTGCCGTCGAACTGAGTGCCATTGTATGATATTAGGGCTTTAGGTATGCCGAACCGAGTGATGATATTTTTCCAGACGAACTTCTTCACATCTTTTTCCTTGATTGATGCTAATGCTAATGCTTCTGCTTCCACCCACTTTGTGAAGTAGTCTGTTGCTGCGAGAAAGAACTTTCTATTTCTGGGTGCTGTTGGAAGTGGTCCTACTATGTCCAAGCCCCACATTGCAAAGGGCCATGGGATGGTTAGCGGTAGGAGCTCTCTAGCTGGCTGATGTATTTGGTGTGCGGACTTCTGACACTTCTCGCACTTCTTTACATACTTCTCCGAGTCTGCTTGCATGTAAGGCCACCAGTATCCTTGCGAAATGGCTCTATAAGCTAACGATCTTCCTCCTTGGTGGCTTCCGCACACCCCTTCGTGTATTTCGAACAAGAATGCTTCTACTTTGCTGGGGTGGACACGCTTTAGATAAGGTCCGGAGAATGACTTTTTGTACAATGCCATAGATGGGGAGAGCCAAAATCGCTGTGACTTTGCTCTAATTTTGTTAGCTTCTTTTTTTTCTTCTAGTAAAACGCCGTCTTTTAAGAACAGTATAATGAGATCCATCCATGAGGGGCCTAGTTCGGCGCAACATACCTCTTCTACTTCGGGGTCCTCAATGCTTGGTCTTGGTAGGTGGTCAATTGGTAGTGGATGAGGGATGGATATATCTGCCATTGACGCAAAGCCTGCTAGTTCGTCTGCTCTGCTGTTTTCCTCCCTGCCAATATGTTCTATCCTAACTACTTCAAATTTCTTGATCCCTGTTCTGACCAATTCTTGGTACTTAGCCATCCTGTTATCCTTTGCTTCATAATCGCCAGAAATTTGGTTTACCACCAGCTGTGAGTCGCTGTAGACCATTAGTTCGGTGGCCTTCATGTAGAATGCTGATTTGAGTCCTGCAAGAAGTGCTTCATACTCCGCTTCGTTGTTTGACGCTGGGAAGCCAAGGTTGATTGCTTGCTCCACAACCAGGCCGTCTAGTGAGATGAGGACTATGCCAAGTCCTGCACCATGCCGGTTGGATGCTCCGTCCACAAAGAGCTTCCACATCTCTCCAACAAACAATTTCCAGCAAGTGGAGGGATCAGATGATGCCGTGGGGTTAGGGTTATTGCTGGTGTTTTCTTCAAGGTCCATACTAGCTGTCTGCCCCTCGCTATCTGATTGAACCAAGTCTTTATTTGTTGGTGAGTCTTGGCTTGGTGTAGCATGGTTCGCTTCTGCCTTGCTCTCTTTATTCTGGTCTGCCTTGGGGTTCGACTGAGTATTCTGCACCAGGGGTTGCGTTATTCTGGCGTCAATTTCCACCCCTAGTTTGGTTGTGTTAGTCAGGTTGACTGGGCAGATATGATGACTTCCCGGGATAAATTCTGCGACAAAGTCTGCTAAAGCTTGGGCCTTTATCGCCGTTCTGGGTTGGAACTTGATGTTGAATTGTCCCAACTCTACTGCCCACTTCAAGATTCGCCCAGAAAAGTTCGCCCTCTCAAACAAAGCTTTTAATGAGAAAGCTGTGAGGACGACTATGGTGTGGGTGTGAAAGTAGTGCGATAACTTTCTTGAGGCCATCATCAAGGCTAAGGCCAGTTTTTCCAGTGGCAAGTACCTTGTTTCGGCACCTAGCAATGTCTTGCTGACATAATAGATGGGCAGATGTAGGATTCCTTTCGCACGGACCAACACTGCGTTAGTTGCGTGTTGAGAGACTGTCAGGTACAGGAAGAGTTCTTCTCCAGGTATTGGGGTGACAAGCAGTGGTGAAGAAGACATGTATTCTTTCAAGTTTTCCAGTGCGCGGTCGCATTCTTCGTCCCACTCGAACTTAGCTTTTAATGCTTGAAAAAATGGTCATAGTCTGTCTGACGACCGGCTAATAAAGCGATTGAGTGCAGCTGCCATGCCGGCGAGATGCTGCACTTCTCTTACTGAGTTAGGTCTCATCAGATCCTGAATAGGTTTGATCTGGGAAGGGTCTGCCTCTATACCCCGGTTGGTCACTAGGAAGCCTAGGAATTTGCCAGATCCTACACCGAATGAGCACTTAGATGCATTAAGGCGCAACTTGTGCCTTTTTAGAATCTGGAACATCTCACCTAGGTCCCTTAGATGGTCGTTCTCATCCTTACTCTTGACCACCATGTCGTCAATGTAAGCCTCCATTGTTCTGCCTAACAACGGCTCAAACATCTTGGTGACCATTCTCTGGAATGTTGCCCCTGCGTTCTTTAGGCCAAAGGGCATGCCCTTATAGCAATACAGTCTTCTTGGAGTTGTGAAGGACATGACCTCTTGGTCTGGTTCGTGCATGGCGATCTGATGGTAACCTCTGTACGCATCAAGAAAGCTATGTTGGTTGTGTCCCGCCGTTAGATCTACCAGTTGATCTATCCGTGGTAGGGGGAAGCTGTCCTTTGGGCATGCTTTGTTGATTGTCTTATAGTCGACGCAGACACGCCATTTGCCATTCTACTTTGGCACCACAACTGTGTTGGAAATCCATCCGAGGTAGTGCACTTCTCTGATAACTCCTGCCTCTAGTAGATTTCCCACTTCTTCCGCCACTATTTTGGCGTGGTGGATTGCCGATCTGCGAGTGCGCTGAATGATTGGTCTGGCGGATGGGTGGACATTGAGTTGGTGACAGATGAAGTTTTGATTAATGCCTGGCATGTCGTAAGGTGTCCAGGCGAACACTTCGATGTTAGAGGTTAAGAAGTCCAAGACCTCTAATCTCTCGGTGCTGGACAACGACGAACCGAGTAAAAAGAACTTATCCAGGTTCTGTTCATCTATTCTTACCTCTTCCAAGTCTTCCACCGCTTTTTGATCAGCTGCTTTGCCGACATCTGCGAATAGTTCATTGCTCTCAGGTTCTTCCACTGAGTGCACATATCCCTTGGCAGTGCGGCTGCCATTAACCATGACGAAGCATTGCTTAGACATAATTTGATCTCCAAATACCTCTTCAATTACTTCGGCTTCGTTGGGGAACCGCATTACTTGATGGTAGGATGATGCTACTGATTTTATGGCATGGAGCTATGTTCTTCCTAAGATTATGTTGTAAGTAGAAGGGACCTTCAACACCCAAAATTCCACTTGTTTTGTCACGCTTCCTGCCCTGACTGGCAGAATAATTTTACCGACTGGCCATTCTGGCATTGAGTTGAATCCGATTAGGGGGGATACAGCTGGTGCCAGGTTTTTGTCCTCCAATTTCAGTTGTTTGAAGGTGTCGTAGTACATTATCTCACACGAGCTACCTTGGTCTATCAGAATTTGCTTGACGTCGTAGTCCTTGACGCGGAGGGTGACGACCAGTGCATCGTTGTGAGGGCAATATATTCTTTCCAAGTCATTGTCTGAAAAAGACATGACGTTCGTGGCCTCTGTTCTTCCTTTCTTGATTGTGGGTTGTGTACTTAGAACCTCCCTTAAGTGTTCAGCCTTTTTTATCATGCCCCTGAGCTCACATACGCGCTCAGGTTCGCATATCCCATGCATTAAGTTTATCACGCCTTGAGGTGGGGCGTCGATTGGCATTCCGTTAGGGTGGTTGTCATTTTGGGGGGCTGGCTGCGCCCCTCCTTTAATGTATTTGTTCAGGAGACCGGCCGCTACCAACTCTTCTAGATGTTGTCTTAATGGTGCACAATTTTCAGTGCGGTGTCCCTTTTCTTTATGAAAGGTGCAACGTGATCTTTCGTCATAGTCCTTCTAAGCCTCTCCTCGCTTGGCAGGCCATCTGACGAAAGGTTCATCGCGTATCTCGCTTAGAATCCGGTAGATCGGCTTTTTGAATATCGTGGTGATGGTAGTGTGGACTCTTAACCATCTTTTATTCTGGTCTTCTCCGTTGTCCCGCCTGCCTCGTCCGTTTTAGTTCGGACGTTCTACCGCGTTGACCTTTGCCGCGGTCTTTTTATCTGGTACTGCCGTCGTGCTAGACTTGGCTTTAGCACGAGTGCCATCTTCCTCAACCCGAATGTGCTGGTGCACTTTCTCCATTAAGGCCTCCATCGTGAGAGGCGGTGTCATAGTGATTGAGTCCCTTAGTCTGTTCCCGACCGGAAGGCCTCTTTTGTATTGTGCAATGGGGAGATTGGTGAGGCAGTCCCCAATCTGGTTGAAGGTCTCCCAGTAGCGACTATTGTAGGATTTTAATGACTCTTTTTCGCCCATGTCGACGGAGAGCAGTTGATCAATTTCCACCGGGGTTTTGGTGTTCGTTCAGAACCTTGTTACGAATGCCTCCGCCAATTGCGCCCAGGAGGCTATGCTGCCTTCTGGAAGTTTTTCAAACTAAGTAAAGCCTAGGTCACCAAGGCTTGATGGGAATAGGATGCACGTCAAAGCCTCGTTTCGTCGATATACCGCCATAACCTAGCGCAAGTGGCTTAGGTGCATGTAAGGGTCTGTCTTCCTTTCGTACGTGGTAAATTTAGGTTGGATGAAGCCTAAGGGTAATGATGCGTTCTCAATCGCCGGAACGAACGACGAGCTATGTAGTCTTGCCAACGCTTTATCTGTTGGTTCGTAGGCAAGGTGTGGTACTGGCATTCCAACCTCGACGCTTCCATGCGTCCGAGGAGCCAACCGCTGAATGGCTGAAACTCTGTGCGGGTCGCGTGCCCTAGCATCCTCCTTCTGTCGCGCCCTTTCTTCAAGCACAGTCCGTAAGTCGGACGATCTAGGCAACTCTGTTTGCCTGGATGATGTATGGTGTGTGTGTGAGGGTCGATAGATACTTCCCTCTGTGTAAGACCTTAATGATCTCGTTCTCTCAGACCTGGAGTAACGAGTTCTGGAAGTCCTTGATTGAGTATCGCTCGTCCTGAGGCTTCTACTTTCTGCTTGCGATGTCGTGGCATGCCTACTACGATCTTCTGAGTGGCGAGGAGGCGCATTGCCTTTGCACCCCTCTCCTGTCGCCACCCATTTTTCCTTGATCTGGCGCTTCATGGCCTCCATGTCCGCCGCCATCTTCCTTATTAATTCATCTTGCTCCTTCACGCGGTCCTCCAGAACTTGAGGATCAATCCTCTGCCTTTGTCTGTCAGGACTTTGTGAATGAGAGTGACGGGGGCTGTTAGTCCGCCTCCTTCCCCTTGCATCCCTCCTGGGATTTTGTCGCTGTGGCTCCAAGTCCGCTATGAGAGGGATAGAAGGTAGGCCTTCGCGCCTTGCACCCCTCTCTAGTGTTTGTCCGTCGATGGCGGATTGTGGTAAATCTTCGTTGTGCGCCATTGCTTTTAAAGAGGAAAAACTTGATCAAGAAGTTTTGTTCTAGTCTGATATTCCCACAGACGGTGCCAATTGTACGGGAAAGAAATAAACCTTCTCGTATAATCCTGTTGATCAAGTCTGCGCTCCTCCGTACGTCGTCGCTTTACTCCCTGAAAACACAAACGCGGGCTAGCCAGCGGGTGTGTGCTGAATACCTCTTCGATGCCTAAGTCAGCAAAATAGACAAAGACAAAAAGCTCTGTGTATTCGAGAATCAAAGTTGTGTGTTACCTCTCCATAGGTGATGTTATGAGCTTTTATAGGTTCCGCGTGACACAATCCTAATAGGACTCTTACTCCTCCATGTAGAGTCCTCCTAGGATTCATACTCCTGAAAGATAATGCTTATCCTTCAGCACCCCCCTCACTGCTTAAACCAAGTGAGATGGTTTTACCATGGCCAGACTCCAACATGACCGAGGTAAGCATGGCTATGCTAAACCGCAGACTAGACCGAGATAACTGTACCTTAGTTCTTCCATTCACTGCTCCTATCACGGTTTTTCCCGCGTTGACCTTAGTATTGCTTAGACCGTGCTAACCATTAGCTAGGTTTGATAGAGCTAGCTGCGCTATACCGTGACCGGACTAACTCTGTGTGCGGCATCCTGGCGACCGAGCTACCTGTAGTACTCTCCCAGACCGAGATAACACTAGGTTCTCTAGGTTCGGATTAACTTTAGGGCCGTCTGGAATCGGACTAACTTCAAGGCTCGGGGACAGGACTAATCTTCAAGGCCTTTTTACTCTGCCCTCCGTATTGTGGTCCATAACGGCCCATTACCCAACTCGGCCCACTTTTCATATAAATTTCCCTCTCAAGAATCATTGATTTTAGTAATTATATGTCAAAAATAAGCACCAATATTTTAAAGTTTTTGTAATAATTAATATATAAAGTGAGAGTTGAACCAAAACTAGAAAATGTGAGAAAGGTTGGTAATTTTGGAAGTGAAAGCATTTTAGCAAGACAAGTGACAATTGTAACCAAATTGTTACTTCAAAAATACATTAAGGTTGTCACTAATTGTGACACACTTAGAAATTATTCAAATGTGAGGCCAAAGTAAAGCTATTAGATTTTGGACGGGCCAAAGTACAATTTATATAGATTTAAAAGGTTAAAATATTGACCCCTTTTTTTATTTATAAATAATCCAAATTACATGGGCTAATAAGGTTATTGCAAAGTTTAAGAGGGCCAAATTAAAATTATATATATTTTTGGAGTGCTAAAATGCTCATTTTACTCAAAAATACTTAAATTGCATGGAGCTAATGAGAAATTTATAGAATTCGTGAATTGGTATCTCAATCAACCATCCCTGTCCATCGTTTATCACTATTTAATAAGAGAGAAGAACTCAAATTTAAATTTGAGAGCTTAACTTTATGTATGAAAGAATCATGATATATTTAAAATAACAACGTAAGAGTAATTATTTAAAATTTTCCATACCAATAATTTCATTGTATGAAAATTCTTAAAAAAATAAAATAAAAATTCCCCTTCAAAATTACTATATTTTCATCTTTAATCTATCAATTTAATTATAATCATATGAAAAATAATTTACAAACACAATTTAAATATTAAAAAAAAAAATCTAAAATGACTTGTCAATAATTGCAAGCATAATGATAAATGTTTTTAATAAAAAATGAAATGAACCAAGAAACTATTACATTAGATTTAACATGTACCAATATATTGGTAAACTACTTGCCATGATTTAAAAATTTTACGGAAAAATAAAAAGGCACGTGTCAAAAAAGCAACAACTGAGGTCGGTGAGATCACGGCTTTGTTAACGTAAACCAATTAATAAAAGTAAAAAAGTCGGTGAAAACACGTGGCATTAAAAGATTATACTAAAAATCTGATAAGAGTAATACTAAAAATTTTATATAAATCATTTGGTAAAACTGTTCATAAAATTTTTAAATTTTTTACTAACATTTTTTATCTGACAAAATAGCTGTCCGTGAACACAGCCGCATCGGACTCGTAAATCTGGCAACTCCCCCGAACCCATTTCATGGAAACCCTCATGCGCCTTGGCCGCTGACACGGAAACTCCCTCACACGTTATTGTTTGGTTTGGAAAGTCACATTCACTCGGCTTGGTTATCATTTTTTAAAAAAATTTATTTTTTTAGTTTTCATTTTTTTTTATTTTTACTAAATTTTTTTAATATTTTGAACAATTTTTTTAATTTTTAAACATACCTAACATACATATAGTTAAAAAGTAAAAAAAATAAAAAAAAACCTTTTAAAAATTTACTAAATACCTAAAAATATAAAAAAAAATACGAGAATTTAGTACATTTTTTATATTTTTATGTATTTATTAATTTTTAAAAATATTTTTTCACAAATTTTTTACTTTTTAGATACATCTAAGTAAGGTGCACTTAAAAAAGTAAAAAAATGTTTAAAATTTAAAAAATATTCACTAAAAACAAAAAAACACGAAAACCAAAAAATTTAGTTTTCAAAAAACTTAAACCAAAACACTGATTATTATTATTATTATTTTTTTATTTTTAATATTTTGGATAAAATATGAATTAAAAAAAATTAAAATATTCGAGAATAATTATTGATTTTTTATCCAAACAAAAGAACAATAGAAAAAAACTTTTTTTAATATGATTTTTTTTTATTTTATTAAAATCTAATATTCACACTCTCATTCTTGCATGCAACTAGAAATTCCCGGTATCACAATCTATATAATTAAGGATGAAATTTTTTGGCACAATACAAAATATTTTCCATTAAATATTTTTCAACATATGACATAGCTCGATAATATGAATATTAAATAGGCCGAGTAAATATTAAACCTGTATAACACAAAATTGATATAGATAATCTGTTTAAATGAAAAATTAGCTATACATTTTAGTAATATTTTTATTAATTAGTTTAATTTCTGAATCCCTTATGTAACTTCATATAACTAACTAGTAAAAAAAGTATGCCAAATAAAATTATACGACTTATATATGTTTTGTTTTGTTTTTATTTTTAATTGAAGATAATATTTTTTTTGGCCTACTATATGAGTAATCTAATAAAAAATTGATATTAAAGTTTTTATAAATTAAAAAAATAAAAATAAGTTGAAATTAAATATTCCTATGAATAATTTCATTCAATATAAATTAATTTTAATTTTTTTATATACCTAATATTTTTAGCTAATGATAAAATTCTTTTATATATTCTATTAACAAATACGAATCAAACACATAATTAAAATGATATGATACAATAACACAAAATAATAAATAAATTAAAATAATTTTAAGATGAATCCGAAATGAAAGACACAAACATCACTCAACATGCCACCCCATAATTCATGGGAAAGATTATAGTACACAATCCTCAAAGTGTGTATCATCTTTATTTTATTAGGTTTTTGTTATTGACAATCTCATTTGGTAAAACTCATTTCAGTGTAATTTTATTCGATATTTTATTTTAGTGAAGCTTTGAGTATTTAGATGCGAATCCAACCCGAATTGTGCCTATGCAGAGGAGTTTGTGATCTTAATCCTATCATGTTTACCACCTCACTGACTATCCTGCGCTCGAGTGGAGATCACGACCTTTCAGAAGTTTCACTCGTCTACAAAAGTACTGAGAGTTGTATTTTTCCGCTCGAACGACCTTTCCTGCGCTTGAACATAGCCCCTTATTCTGAAATACGCGTCTTAGTCTGTTCGCTTGAGCGACCATTCTTGCGCTCGAGCGGAGATCGCGATTCTATTCTCTATAAATCTGTGATTCTTGGGTATTAGGGTTTTCATCTGGAGTTTCTTTATTTCCTTTAATATCTGTAAGAATTTATATCATGAATTGAGTAGATTATATCAAAGGGTTTGTTTATTTTGTTTATTCACAAAAGAGAGATTTGTTCTTCGGTGGATTCCGTGGATTTGGGCATGATGCTTTGGTGGATTCTAGAGTGACTCATCGTCGTGGATTTGACATCAGCATTGTAGATTAAACGTTGGGCAATACAATTTTGAGGTGAAGACGGGGTTGAAATAGACATATAAGGTTTGATTCGATTTGAGCATGGATTTGCTAGGTAATTGAGAGTATACTTATGTAATTCCTTTGTGTTTTCTTAGTGGATTGTTTTGTGATTTTTGCCCGTGATTTTTTTTTCACAATTGGAGGTGCTCCAATTGTGATTTTTCACATAAAATTGTTGTGTCGACCTGTCTTTGATTGTTTGATTAGGATAGCTATTTACTGATTAAAATAAATATATAATCACAAATAAATATCTCCGGGATTTTTTGATTTTTCATACCTTATAATGATAGAAAAAATGGTATAACTCTATACTTTCTAAGTCATAACAAAAAAGATAATATAATATAATGAAACACAAAAAAAAAAGTCATAATTAAATTGTGATGCCCCAAAATTTTTTTTTTTGAAACGTCATAAGATTTAAATAACAATAACTTGCTAGATAAAATTTTAACTACTAATTAGGAAATTTTAAATTCTTACATAGTCAAAGTTCAACAACAAAATAAAACTACAAGTTCACACACAACGTCACAACATAGTTAAGTACTAATACAAGAAATAACAGGATTTTATTTTGATAAATTCTTGACTCTAAGTTAGCCAAGGTTCGATATTAGCAGCAGCTCCAATTTCAGACTCAGTCCCTTCCTCGACATAATCTGGCATGAAATGCTAGGGCAACAAAATATATGCCATGAGTTTTGCAACACAGTAAGAAAACATAACCAACCTACCATTTTTTTGGACAGAAAATAACTAGATTATAAACATGAGATAATAATATAATTGTAAACATAAATTACAACCAATTAAATAATTCAAATAATTTTAATAACTTAGGTGACCTTTGAAATCTCGCTAAAGATGTTTAACTTACCAACCACTAAGTCATGGCCACGGTTAATTTGGAAACCCCCCCTTGGTCAAATATTCAAGAACTACCAAAGATGCCGACGCCCGGAGTTATATGCCCAAGCCGTGACATTTGTGGTCTACCCCAAAGGAACGGTCTGCCAGGGGTACGTACCTTCCCTGCGTGCCACCCGCACATCCACCCTTATTCCAAAGCCAAATGCCGATAAGGGTTCAAATAATCCCTGTGCCATCTTAAGGTTTCGTGACACAATTTACTTAAAAATTATTAAAAACCAAGGCTCACCCTGAATACACGGTATTAATCATTTATCAGTAACTTTATATATTAAACACAAATTATTCAATTCTCAATCACCAATAATGTTATACCAACAAAAAAAAAAAAAAACTCCCAGCATAAAACATTATACATGTCACACAATAATAATTCAATGTCCAAAATTTAACAGACAATTAATTTAAATCATGGTATGAACATAATAACTTAGATATTAAAATTTTAAATAAATTATTTACACAATCCTAAAATTCGTGCAATTGAACAAAATAATCAATAGGGATGTTTGGGTCACTTTTCAGAAAGAATTTCAAAAAAATAAGATGTAAATAATCCTGTAAAATTTCCAGCAATGTTTATGACACAGATTTGTCACATTTCCTTACATTAATTCCATGCTTCAATTTATAGATCAAATCCATAATCTAAAAATTTATCATGAAACTAGACTTCTCAAATTTTATCTTTTAGTTAAAACTTACCAGATTTGGCTTAGTATATAATTTTAAATAAATTTTCAAATACATAGTAAAATTTGTCTCACAATTCCAGATTTAGTTAAAACTTTGTATAAATTCGTAGAAAACTTAAAAATTGTTTTCAAAATTCCTAGATGAACTAGACATTATTATAAACAACTTTGTAGAAGAAATCATCTCGAAATTTTGAGTATAAAATTGTCTAAAAATTCGGGCAAACATTCTGGTAGATTCAAAACAGATTATTTTAACACAGTTTCAGATTTAGTTAAAAATTCGCATAAATTCGTAGAAAGCTCAAAAATTGTTGCCAAAATTCCTGGATGAACTAGGCACCATTATCAACAACTTTGTAGAAGAAATCATCTCGGAATTTTGAGTATAAAATTATCTAAAAATTCGGACAAACATTCTGACAGATTCAAAATAGACAGATTATTTTCAATTTTCTCTTTAAATGTATAAACTACACATGCAAGCTTATTTCTTTACAATAATAGGATGATTTTAAGACTATCAACATCTTCAAACACTTGATATACACATCACAAAATTCCTACACATATATATAAAATTTCTATTTATGAATAGTCATTTTAATCACAAGGACATAATCTAAAAATTTCACTAATAAAAAGAAATGAGAGGATTGAGAGGGCTTTTCTTACTTAATAGTAGGATTTAAATGAGTGATGAAATAATAGAAAAATTTTACTTCCTTAACCTTCCTTTCTCCTTCTCCTTCTACTAGATTTTTTTTTTTGCCCTAGTCTCTCCTCGCCCGTTCAAAGGCATGCATGTATATACTTATGCCTTCTTTTTGTATGTATCTGAGAGTATACTCAGCCCTTCTTGGGTTTATATAATAATCATGCAGAGCTTCTCTCTCTCTCTCTCTCCGTGTGTGTTATTCCCTGCCACAAATCTACTTAATCCAAGAACCATGATGGGATGAAAATTACATGCTTACATGCAAGCTAGCAGGTGGCATTTCCTGCCACCAAGAATCTGATTATTCTCTTTTTTTTTTTTTTTTTTTTTTTTTTTTTTTGTTTTTTTGTTTTTGTATGTTGTTAAAATAATTTATAACAATAAATATTGAATATCAATAAATTATTATTCTTAATAAGATTGAATTGGGTTAATTTAAAATTAATTTTTACACTATTATATATTTTAGGTAGATTTTGAATAAAATTAATTAATTAATTAATTTATTTATTTTCTTTTAAGAATAATTCAAATATGGGTTCATACAAATATCTCAAAATAATATCATAATTAAAGAAGAAAATTAACCATAACTAAAGAATAAAATGACATAACTAATAGTGCATATGATAAGTGGGTGTGTATAATTAAATTTCCCATAACTCATATGTATAAAACTATGGAGGAGGATTCCCTTTTGATTTTGGATTGGAGGGCGCTATTTAAGTTTGTGGACCTCATCACGGATCTCGTTTTGATAATTCGAATTATTCATTTTGTCGGATATTTTTTGTACTTCATTCATACACAAAATTAGGTCGATCCAATAATAATAAATTAGTTAATTTATCACATTTTTAACTAAAAAAATTTGTGTTTTTAAAAATAAATCATGCATTTTTTTGATTAAAAACGTAATAAATTGAGTAAGTTACAATTATTAAATCAATTTAATCTTTTGTATAAATAAAATTCATAAAGTACTTGACAAAATAAATAATTTAAATTATCAAAATGAGATCCGGAATAACTAACAATTCAATAAATTCTATATTTTTATTGAGATTAATTACGTTTACATGCCAATAATAATAAACATCACTATTTTATTAGAATTTTCATAGATAATAATATCGTAGTCTCTTTATTTTCAATCAAAATCACCATTATTGTTCTTATAATTTTTAAAATGTCATTTACATTTCACTCTAAATAATATTTTTATAAATTTTTTTATTTAAAATATTTTCTTTATATTTGCAAAAAAAAAAAAAAAAAAAATCCAAAACCCTAAGGGGACACGTGACCTCCTAGACCCTCTTTTCCCACCCTTGTTCTTATGAATAATTTCATTCAATATAAATTAATTTTAATTTCTTTATATACCTAATATTTTTAGCTAATGATAAAATTCTTTTATATACTCAGTTAACATGATACGAATCGAATATATAATTAAAATAATATGATACAATAACACAAAATAATAAATAAATTAAAATAGTTTTAAAATGAATCCAAAATGAAAGACAGAAACGCCACCCAACATGCCACCCATAATTCACGGGAAAGATTATAGCTCAAGAAAAAATTAGTATAACTCTATATATTCTGAGTCATATCCAATATATATATATATATATATATATATATATATATATATAACGAAACACAAAAAATCATAATCAGATAGCTCTCATTTCTGATGTATCTAAAAAAAAAAAAATTCAAAATAATATCATAATTAAAGAAGAAAATTGATTATAACTAAAAAAAAATTGCCTCAATAATGGTGCATATGTTATGTGAGTGTGTATAATAAAATTTTCCATAACTCATGTATAAAATTATGGACAAGGATTTCTTTTAGATTTTGGATTGGAGGGCTCTCTTTGGACTTGTGGGGTTCATCACAAGTCCCGTTTTGATAATTTGAATTGTTTATTTTGTCAGACATTTTGTGTATTTCATCCATACACAAAATTAGGTCGATCCAATAACTATAACTTATTTAATTTATCGTATTTTTAATTAAAAAATTTTATATTTTTAAAAATAAATTATATATTTTTTTGTTAAAAAGTGATAAATTAAATAAAATATAATTATTAAATTAATCTAATTTTTTAAATAAATAAAATTTATAAAATATTTTATAAAATAAATAATTTAAATTATCAAAAACGAGAAACGTGATAAATCTACGGACGAAGAAGCGCCCTCTAGTCTATTTTGGACTAGTGGGGGATCCACCTCTAAACGTATAAAGATTTTTTGTACGTCTCCTATAGAGATTTTTTGGGAAACAGAAGAAGAGGCCATGCATATATAAACAACCTCAAATGGGACTCTCAGCTACTTGATAAGGGAAGCTACGGTCGTACTTCACTTTCAGAAAAATCTAGGTTCGCCGGAGACTTACTCGAACTTCATCGGAGTTCAAGGTCGACGACAAGTAGGTATGGAACAACGCAACAACCTCCACCACTACTAGTTTCCGTATCGGGATCTCTGTTTTCTTTGCTTTTCGTGCCACGTGATTTTTTCTGTAATTTGCGATTTCTGATCCGATTTTCTAGCGGGAAAATAGTGGGTGCTATGATGAGAGCTATGGGTTCGAGAGCTTTGGGATTTTTTTTTTTAAAATTTTCATTCGTTTATTTTCTGAGGAAAATTATGATTATGTGTTGACCTATGTGATTTGCTTTATGTACTTTGCAGGGTGGAGTAAAAGCAAGAAAGGTGAAGACTTTTCCTGGATCGGATTCGAAAGGTCGCAACGAGCTGTGGATTATATTTTTTTAATCAGACTCTGTTTGGCTAATCATCCGCTTTTAATTCCCTTTTTTGGGTCTTCCATTTCTTTTTTCTTGTTTTCGTTTATTTCTCTGCTTTTTGATCCTGATTGGTTGCCGAGAAAATGGGTGTGAAAGTTGCTACGGCCTGTTTGCATTGGTCACAACCCTCTGTTCCTCACCCACCTTCCTCTCCTCAAACCCTAGCTTCCACAGTCTCCCCTTCCCTTAAACGACGTAGTTTCAGCGATGGAGCTCTCGTGTTCCAATCATCTCTCTTCGGAACAAAGATCTCTAGGTCTAGATCTTGCGACAAACCCAAATCAAAATGCAAAACAATCAGACGAGCTTGCAGTGCCAGCCTAGACGCATTCTCAGACGAAGAATTCTCGAAAAAAATGAAAGAACTATCTATGAGGTTCCAATTACTCGACGACAATGACGAAAACACAATCGAAACCACAGAATCTGAAATGGTTTGTGATTACAATAACAGTGTAAATCAAAATTCATCTAAATTCAACTTTCTAGAAAGTCAGAGACTGTTCGATCCGGTAGAGCCGCCGGACTGGTTAGGCAGAGATGAGATAATTCCGGCGAGTATCGAACGAAAAGCGAACAGCGTAGAACTTCCTCTCTCACTCCGAATGATAAAGAGGAAGAAGCAATGGCAAGAAGGGGTTCGAGAAGCAGGGGAGTCGGCTTATTGCTCCGTCAAAAAGGCCTTTTCTTCCATGGTTTTCATAATCCGAGAGCTTCAGAGCTTCACTCTGCAAATGAGAGAAGCACTCTATTACGAAGATCTACAAGGGATTCTAGTTCGTGTTCAGAAAGAAATGCACGCCTCGTTTGTCTGGCTGTTTCAGCAAGTTTTCTCGCATACACCGACTCTAATGGTGTACGTCATGATTCTACTAGCAAATTACAGCGTCTATTCAATGGCCAACAACGCCGCCATCGCCGCCACACCGCCGCCGTCCTCGGCGGCGGAGATGGAGTCTGTTTCGGTGCTCGAAGATCAAAATCAAAACCAGAAAAAGTTCGATTCCTCTTCGATTAAGACGTTTTCGGTGTCGTCTTCCAGTGGGAAGACGGCCTCAATCGGCGGAAACAATGGCGGCGGAGGAAAATTCCGGCCGGTGGCGAGTGGCACAGACGGTGGTGATGAGTCAGCGTCGTTGAATTACCATCGAACTATGGTTCCAGATGGGGTGTCTTCGATTGGGAACCCAGCAAAGATTAAGGAAGAGGAAGAATTGTCGGCGAGGGAGGAATTGAAAGTGTGGAATTCGATTGTGGAGGAAGCTTCGAAGATGCAAGCGAGGTTGAGAGACGAGGCTTTGGATCATGAAACTTTGCAGAGGTTTGTTTCGCCCGTGACGGCGAAGATCGAAGCCGATGACTATGCAGATTATTTCAGAACAGAGCTTTTGTATCAGAGGGGCTTGGCTCAAGATCCTAATAATCCTTTGCTTCTTGCTAACTATGCTCAGTTCTTGTACCTCGTCACTCAAGATTTTGACAGGTACGAATTTAATTTCCATCCCAAATTTGTTTTTCAATTCAATTGTTTAGTTCACTGTTTGGATTGTTTTCACTTAGATTTCCCTGTTTCACTGAAAAGTCTTGAATTTTATACAAATTTTTGAGTGTTTCAAATATTGAGACAGTTTTGATTTATTATAAATTCATACAACTACTACTGTTGAATTAATCTCGAATGATCAAAGTGAAGCCATGGTGGCTCCAAAGACGAAGACAACATATTCACAAGCCCACTATTTTTAAAAATAGAAAATGTTATAGGTTTTAAATTTGTTACTAAACAAATAATTAATGTCTTACATGAATGTTGCTCCATAGTTACGTGAGATATTTGATTATTTATTTGGTAGAAAAAATTTAATATCTCTAACCTTACTCTTTTTATAAAATTTTTAAATGTATATTCTAAGAGCACACGAGGATAAAATATTTTCTATAAAATTTTTATTTGTATAATAATATTTTTCATAAAGGCCTATTAACATAGTTTTTATTTTTTAAAAAAACCATCATCACACTATTTTAAGCCAAGTTTAGAAAATGTAAAAAAAGTTAAAAAGTTACTCAAAAAGTTAAAAAATTATCACTATTCGTCAAAATTCAAAAATTACGACTGCATAACTCCTAATACTAATTTTTTCCTGCACACTAATTTATACAATTTTTTAATTCATATTTTTTCATAAAAAGTCAAAAAGTTAACCCAAACACCCATATTTTTTCCTTCAACTTTTTAATTAAAAAAAACAAAAAAGTACACTTATTTAAAACACTCCAAACTAGTTTATGACAATTTTATATAATTTTTTTTCTGTTTGTTGATATTTTCTATGCCGCTACTGAGATATTTTCAATTGACATGTTTTAATGGGAGCTATGGAATTTTCAAACCAAAATTGTATGTTTGATGGCAAAAATGAGATGGGTTGATTGATAGATATTGATAGGGGAATATGTGGTGTAGTTTCTCTAATTGGAAAGCGGTGGAACTCTTTTGTCAAAAGAAAGAAACAAATTACAAGTTGTCAAAAAGTTTAGCATGGTTTGAAGTTACCTTGTTGACAGTGACACACATTGTTTTCAGTTTTTAAAAAAAAATTTACTTTTTACTTTTTTATTTTTATATTTTTGTATTTTTATTGATTTTTTTAATATTTTAAAATTTTTTTAAAAAATTTTTTAGACACACTTAACATAAATACGCTTAAAAAGTATAATTTTCGTATTTTTTTTAAAAAATTCACTAATAACAAAATTATATTTTTTATATTTTTATATATTTATTAATTTTTTAAAATATTTTTTCATAAATATGTTTTTTTTTACATACATCTAAGTGAAATGTGTCTAAAAAAAATATTTAAAATTTGTTTTTGTTTCTGTTTTGAAACAGAGCTGAAGAGTACTTCAGGCGAGCAGTTAAGGTGGAGCCGCCGGACGCGGAGGCGCTGAGCAAGTATGCGTGCTTCTTGTGGCAAGCGAGGAAGGACCTATGGGCGGCGGAGGAGACGTACTTGGAGGCTATCTCGGCTGATCCCACCAACTCCTACTACGCCGCTAATTATGCTCACTTTTTATGGAACACCGGTGGCGAAGACACTTGCTTCCCCATCGACACCAACACCGACGACCCTAACGACGCTTAACCCAAAACACCAAGAGAAAAAATAAACAGGCCAACTCCATCTCTTGTCCATCCACCACCCGTCGCTTGGATTTTGTTAAATCATCAATTTTTGTAGGCAAAGTAGAGGTCCTGATGTGGGAAAGGAGTCGAGCTCTTCACCTTTAAAGTCAAGTGCAAGACTTATGAAGGGTTGGTTAATAATTTTATAATTACAACAACAAAAGTACGAAGCGGCAACCAACTGCAAATCTATTATGGGAAGCTATATGGGCTCTGCAGATATGTATGGCGGCGCGAGTCTTTTTGCCTCTCGGGAAAGAAAAGGGTCACCTTTTGTTCGGTTTTCTCTGTACATATATTGGGTTTGTTTGGTTTGTATTTTAAAATATAATTTTTGAGAATTTTTTTTAAAAATTTTGTTTAGTTTAAATTTTAAAATTATTTTTTTCTCTTTTACACATCAATCAATCACTTTTTTTATTTTCTCTTTCTTTCTCAGTAACTTTTTTTTTCCCACACATATCTACTCAATTACAACAAATATCAAATCATCCCAAATTTTAAAATTATTTTTAAAATATACAATCAACAAACCAAAAAAATTCTAAACTCTCAATATTTTTTTAAAAAAATTTATCTCAAAATGCAAACCAAACACAACCATTAGTGCTTGCTTTTGAGAAACAGTTCATGTAGCAAAAAGTGTAATTAATTTTTTTTTTAAAATTCACAAAAAAAAAAATTTAAAATAGTTAATAAGACGAAATGTCACATAAAATCTATAATTATTTTACTTTTTTTCCTTACAAATATTACATCTAACTGTAAAAAAAAAAACTAACATTCTTTCCAAATAGAAAAATTTGAAGTTATTAAAATATTTTACTAAATAGTCAAATTTTCAAATAAGGCCATAGAAGGTCATTTTAGAATTTTTGGCAAAACTTCTTATAGTTTTTTATTTATGTTTTTATTAAGGTTACTTTTCCTGAGACTCTTATAATTATTAATAAATATCAATTTACTTTATTTATCTATGAATATAAACATTTTGATACTTTAACAAAAAGAATATATCACTTTTATCTGTTCAGAGGAAATCCATAAAGAAATTTGTACTCTTTTTATAGTGAGAAATTCATAATGTATAGATTTATAAAGAAATTTCATATGAAAATTTGTGCGGTTTTTATTGTTAAAGATTTAAAATGTATGGATTTATTCAGAAATTTAGTGAGCTTTTTCATTGAAAATTTTAGTTTAATGATCTCCAACCCCAAGGCGATTCGTGAGAGCACCAAAGTAGTGATGAACTCAATGACATAATTGAGCCTGATAAATTTTGCAATTATAATTCAAACCGATGAACTTAAATTTAATGCTCATAATTATTATTTATGAGCCTCATCATGAAAGATAGAAAGAAGGAATTTTGTTAAATTTTGTGTTGGTAAAAATTTGATTTAAGTCCAATTGATAATTTTTTTTTCAACATACTTAAACAAATTTTAATAAATACAAAAAAGATTAGATTTTGTGATTAAATTTTATGCCTTAAATAGATTAAGAACTTTTCTGAAGGTAATTAAGTAAAAAAGGTTTTGAGAAGAAAAAAATATGTATTAATTCGAATAAATTGTCACTTGCCACTAGTTAAAAGAACTTAAAAAGAACGAACAATTGAAAAAAATACAACCATCAACGGAAATAAGAGAAGTGAGAGTTGGAAAAAACTATCATTAATCTACTCCTAACAATGCTAATTTAAACTACTTCTAAATAAACTCTTTGTGAGTGTGATTGACGATTGTTGGATGATCTCTTTATATATCTCTTGGCATATCTATAAGCTCAGTCACATGAGAGAAAGAAATAACCTAAGCCCTCAACAATTTTGTCAATATTTCTTCACATGATACATATCCTATCTTTAATAGGAACCATTTTGCAAATTTGATACTTGATTTAATCTTGGCTCTTTGATCTTAGCTACTAACTTTTAAATTGCTTAATTGCTAATCTTCTGACCCTCCATTAACATGTCATCATAATACATCCTTAACACATCTGTCATGCCACGTTAGCATATCTATCGACATAAATAATAATAATAAAAACAAATGTGATTAAGGTTATTCTTTAAAAATAATTTATGATTTTAATCGACAGATCATAATCAAACTTGGCCATAATTAATAGGCCACAATCAACAAAAAAATAAAATGTGATGCAAACAATGCCTCCCTCATTTAAATGGATTGAAGAATAAAATTTAATTAAATGATTTATAAGGCGGTTTATCACAATCGACAGAAAATATTT
The DNA here is from genome assembly GCF_055761805.1 of Camellia sinensis. Classification (NCBI taxonomy): domain Eukaryota; kingdom Viridiplantae; phylum Streptophyta; class Magnoliopsida; order Ericales; family Theaceae; genus Camellia; species Camellia sinensis. Next base: position 64,025,196 of record NC_138974.1, read on the forward strand.
TATGATGTAAATAATTTAAATTCTTGAAGAGTTATATTATTTTCCAAACGAGGGCATAGAATGTCATTTTTGAATTTTTGGAGAGACTTCTTATAGTTTTTTTATTTATGTTTTTATTAAGGTTACTTATCCTAAGACTCTTATAATTATTAGTAAATATCAATTTATTTTATTTATCTATGACTATAAACATTTTGATACTTTAACAAAAAGAATATATCACTTTTATCTCTTTGGAGGAAATCCACAAAGAAATTTGTACTCTTTTTATGGTTAAAAATTCATAATGTTCAGATTTATAAAGAAATTTCATATGAAAATTTGTACGGTTTTTATTGTTAGAGATTTAAAATGTACGGATTTATACAGAAATTTAGTGAGCTTTTTCATTGAAAATTTTAGTTTAATGATCTCCAACCCCAAGGCGAATCATGAGAACACCAATGTAGTGGTGAACTCAATGACAAAATTGAGCCTGATAATAATTTTGCAATTATAATTCAAAGTGATGATCTTCTTAAATTCAATGCTCATAATTATTATTTACGAGCCTCATCATGAAAGATTGAAAGAAAGAATTTTGTTAAATATTGTGTTCGTAAAAATTCGGTGAAGCCCAATCGATAATGATTTGATAACAGATTTTAACAAATTTTAATAAATACAAAAAGATCAGACTTTATGAATGAGTTATATGCCTTAAACAAATTAAGGACTTCCCTAGAAATAATTAAGTAAAGAAAGTTTTGAGAAAAAAAAAATGTATTAATTCGAATAAATTGTAACTTGCCACTAGTTATAAGAACTTAAATAAGAACAAAAAATTAAAAAAATAAATCAATTAACCGAAAGAAGAGAAGTGGGGGTTGGAAAAAAGCTATCACTAATCTACTCCTAACAATGCTAAGTTAAACCACTCCTAGATAAACTCTTTGCGAGTGTGATTGATGGTTGTTGGATGATCTCTTTGTATCTCTTGGCCTATTTATAGGTTCAGCCACATAAGAGAAAGAAATAATCTAAGCTCACAATTTCTTCACCATGATACATATCCCATTTTTGATAGGAACCATTTTGCATATTTGATGTCTGATTTTATCTTGGCTCTTTAATCTCAGTAACTAACTTTTAAATTGCTCAATTGCTAATCTTCTGACCTTCCATTTAACATGTCATCATACCACGTCTTTAACACATCTATCATGTCATGTTAGCATGCCTGTCTACAGAAATAATAATAATAAAAACTAATGTGGCCAATGTTATTCTTTGAAAATAGTTTATGATTTCAATCGATAGATCATAATCGAATTTAATCATAATTAATAAGTCACAATCCATAGAAAAATAAATGTGTTGCAAACATTTTGACAATACAATAACAAGTCATTGAAAATGTTATGATATTATTCATTGTCTGTACACATGGATAAATACAAAACTAACGAAGCACTCTATGAACAAATTCTCTAAACCACATAACCAATCACATACACTATCAAGAGATTAGTTTTTTTTTTTCTTTCAAAACGTTCTAAGACTCAAAACCTCTATAAATAAAAAAATTAAAAAAAAAAATCAACTATATTTAAAAGTTGATATGATATGAGTCAACCAAAATCTATATAACTTTTATTTTCTGAGTATTAATAATTGACAAAAAAAAAAAAAAACTCTATCAATGTATAAAATTTAAATAAAAAAAAAATCCAAAGTCTCTCAATGATATAGCTTATGTTGAATAAGGGCATAAAATTCAAAAACACCAACTTATTAAAGGAATTGTAAATTATATAAGTTTTTTGTTGAAATAATATTATCAATATATTAAAACCCTTGTTTATTTGTAATTAAAGAAATTTAAATTATGAGACTTATTGATAATGTCCGATAGATTAATAAGGTTTTTTTTTTTGGCATAGATTTTGATCAAGTTTTTAAATGATTACTTTAAATATTATTTTTGAAGCCGACACTAATATAAAGTATTTAATTCAAAAATTATTAAAAAAATCACATTAATCTATATAAAAATTAAAAATTCTATTTATTTATGTGTCATCCCTCAGATTCAAATGTATGAATCGATATAACATTTCTAAATAAAGAGTGAACTTTAAGGTAGCATTTAAGAAAAAAAAACTTCTGTAAAACACATGCAATGTTAAATGATGTGGGTCGTCTTGGTAATTACAGAAAGATGGGTGGGTTAGGCCAAGAAGAAAATGACGCCAAAAACAGAACACGTGAAAAGATGTTTACTATCAAATTACTCTCCATCCATGTCTCCATCACTCTTCCCACGATTTTCCCATTTTGTGAACCCCCCACCCCCCCCCCCCCCCCCCCCCCCCCCCCCCCCGGCTCTCTCTCTCTCTCTCTCTCGGACAAGATTAAATTTAAAAAAAATGAGTGAGAGCACTAATTAATGCTATCATTAATGATGTGACAGTGGGTTTTACCAAGAATGATTTGATATTTTGACCTTAGTGTTGTATTTTTTTTTTTATTGAGTGTCATGTCATTAGTGATCTTTTTAGAGTTCCAAAATTAGTAGTCTCTATCATTGTCGTTAGATTTATAAGGCTGGTTTTGGAACATATTTTTTTAAGTAATTTTCTTATTTTTTAATTAAAATATAACATAAAAAAATTAATCTGTGTATTTGATTTGAGTTTTTTAAATTAAATTTTTTAAAAATTCAGTTTTTGGATTTTGGATTTTGGTTTTTGTGTTTTTTTTTTATTTTTAGTGAATATTTTTAAAATTTAATTTTTTTTACTTTTTTAAACACACCTTACTTAGATATATCTAAAAAGTAAAAAAATTGTGAAAAAATACTTTAAAAAATTAATAAATACATAAAAATATAAAAAAATATATTGAATTCTCGTATTTTTTTTTTTATATTTTTGGTATTTAGTAAATTTTTAAAAGGTTTTTTTTTTTTTTATAATTTTTTACTTTTTAAATATATTTATGTTAGGTATGTCTACAAATTAAAAAAATTATTTAAAATATTAAAAAAATTCAGTAAAAATAAAAAAAAAAACGCAGAAAACAAGAAAGTGAAATTTTTTAAAAAGTGTTTTTGGAAAACTCTAACCAGTTTGGGATGAATTTTTGATTTTTTACGGAAAGATGTACAAAAAAATAAAAAGAAAAGAGAATTTTTGATTTTTTGATATAAATTGTTGATTTTTTGATTTTTTTTAGTGACTTTTTAACTTTTAGGCTAAAAAGTCCTGTTCAAAACGAGGCCTTAGATTGCAACAAGTTATGTTAATAATTTTTTAATTTTTTTATTAAAATATGATGTAAAAAAATTAGTATATTTAGAATAATTTTTTAATTTTTTATGAAAAGATATGTAAAAAATAGAGAAAAAAAAGAATTTTTGACTTCTTGATATAAATTGTTAGCTTTTCAATTTTTTTTAGTGATACTTCATTTGGCAAGTGGTGATTTTAACAAAAAAGTCATTAAAAAAACCAAAAAACTAACAATTTATACTAAAAAGTCAAATATTCTATTTCTTCTATACTTTTTACACATATTTTCATAAAAAATTAAAAAGTTATCCAAAATATACTAATTTTTTATATTTCGTATTTTAGTCAAAAAAATCAAAAAATTATTAAAAAAATTTATTACCAAACGAAACCTTTAAGTTAAGGGTATGGCTTCTATCTAGTCTGAGATCGGACTGGACCGTGTTGTTGGGCCTGTGGGGGCCACCACGGGTCCCGTTTTGATAATTTAAACCGCTTAATGTGTAGAACTCGTCGAGTACTATATGCCTGTTAAAAATCACGTTGATCGGATATCGATAGCTATATGATCAAATCAGTTTCGTATTAAAAAAATTAGACGGTGAACAAATTAACGGTTGACAAAAACTATTTTGATCACATAGCTATCGATATCCGATTAACGTGATTTTTTACAGGCATATAGTATTCAATGATTTCTACATATTAACGGTTCAAATTATCAAAACGGGAGCCGTAGTAAACCTTTACAGATTCAACAATACAATTAAACTAGACAGAAGTCATACCCTTGAGTTAAAATATTGAATTGTGAAACAAGACTTTAAACTTAAAAAAAATTATACAGAATTTTCTTTCAAAACGACATGATTGGCGAAAGCTCAGAGAATTAAGAAAACATATCTTTGATCATTGATAACTATTACCAAGCAGTTTCTCTTTATATACATGGGAATCTCACACTGAGTGCCTATCTCTATTCTATATCTTACACATCTCAGCTAATTCAAATAGTTACAAGAGTAATGATTCATCCCCCCTTTTTCTCCCACCCCCTTTGACCCCCTCTCTCTCTCATTGGTTACTTTTTCTTTTTCTTTTTCTTTTTTTTCCTGCTCCTCCAATCACTCCCTGCCACATGGCAAAGGGGGGTGAGGGGGTAACCCCCAAAAGGGGGTCCCAAGCATTATTCTAGTTACAATTGTTATTCTATTCTACAATTAAATAAGATAAATAGATTTATAATTTATTAAATTAAATAAAAGAATATCAAATAAAACCATACTTGTAGAATAGAATAACAGGAAAAAAAAGAAACTGCTTGGCGGGTGGTGATTGGAGAAGCAGGAAAAAAAAGAAAAAGAAAAAGAAAATGTAACCAATGAGAGAGAGAGGGGGTCAAAGGGGGTGGGGAAAAAAGGGGGGATGAATCATTGTTGTGATAAATTATATTGTAGAGCATAAATATGAAACAAGATTAATAGAAAAACTTATTTAATCGAAATATGAAAACACAAAATCAAACCAAATTCTCTGTGGTACTACAGTGTCCTTAAAACAGATTAGCCGCCTCACCGTGGGTGCTGGAGGAATATCGACTGCTGTCTCCCAAGATAAGATGGCTTAAACTGGCTAACGCAGAAGTACCTTCTGTTAGCTTGACGAACTGACAATGGCAACACACTCTCTCATACAGGATGAATATTACACTAGTAAACAAACTGACTAGATGACTGGAAAGCGAAAACTTGTGTGTCAAACAGAAGGAAGATGGGTCTCTTCTTATATACAATGGGGAAGAGAGGAGGACTCTCCAACTATCAAGGCTGGCCACTAATGGAGGTCATTACTCCTGCAAAACTGCTGGAGTAATGCACAAAACTAATGGGAATCCAAAGTGTGAGTTACACACAATATATACATATGTGTATATGCATTTCTACAACAGACTTGAGCCCGCAATAAACCTAGCTCAAAAAGAATAAGTTGGTGGACTACCAATCCGGCCTAGCCCAAACCCATTCTAGTAAGCCTCAAGCCTTAAGATCCAAGAGTCATGACCCATGACCCACGACCTACAGCCCACGGATCACGGACCCCGGACCCGAACCTTGCCCGGTCTCGGCGGGCGGGCAGGCGCACGCATGCGCATGTGTGGTAATTTTTCCATAACCAACGTGGACTATGGTCTTGGCCCAAGCCCATCCTTGAAGCATCCATGCCTCTCTTCCTTCGAAAAATTTGGATACCCCAAAACACTTATGCCCTTCTCATAATCTTGAGACTTAAATACCCATTAAAGCTGTCATCTACAATCAATGTGGGATTGGTAGTTATATAGAATTCCCAAAACCTCATAAATGAGGCCATCTTTATGAGACAATTTCTCATTCAATTCTCAATAGTTTTTGGTCATTCTTTATGTGGTGTAAATACCTTGTTACAAAGAATCTAAACTCATTTAATCCCACCTCAACCAATGGTTAGGACCTACTTTAATTTTACATTAAAGTTTACTAAAATCTATTTTTTTCCAACAATTCCTCACATGAATAAAAATGGACAGAATAAGAAAAATAGACAACGTTTACAACAAAGACTCGGAGAGAGAGAGAGCACACAAACAAAGCCTGCATTAGAAAAGGTAGCTGTTAGCCTTGAACCTTTCGTAGTGATTGCCTATCGGATTTACTAGCTGATCATTGAATGTGATGTCTTGAACTGTTCTGCCGTTTGTGTAAAATGAGACAACAAACCTCACATAGGAGTTAGTCCAACCATTGTTTTTGTTTTTATTTGTGTGTTCGCTATGGCCATGGAACATTAGCCTGGTTCAGTGAGTGGTTTTAAAAAATTCGACCTTACCAATTCTTAAAGAAGCGGCCCCACTTCACACTCACATAGGTGACCTATATAAGGTATCTTATGATACCATGGTTGAATATCATATCACTTAGGTCATTAAAAGCATTAGCTTAACCTTCTACCCTCATCGGGTATCACTGTACAAAGGAATGGGCAAGAGGATTTACCTCTTCAGTAACTCATCCATTACATGAAATTAGGTTGTCCCTTTGAACCTAGATCTTGGGATCTCCAGTCAACTAGGTTGGGTTTTCCGTTCCGATAATATTCCTAAAGGATGTTTCTACTAACTCTCGAGTTAATTCTTTGGTTAGTGGATTCGCAATGTTGTCCTTAGACTTCACATAATCTAGAGAGACAATTCCATTAGAGAGTAGTTGTCATATGAAATTATGTCTACAATGGATATGTCTAGACTTTCCATTATACATATGACTCTGTGCTCGTCTAATTGCCGATTGGCTATCGTAATGAATACAGATAAGATGCACAGGTTTCGGCCAATGTGGAATATCCTCAACGAACTAGTGAAGCCATTCAGACTATTCAGTTGCTTTATCCAACATAATAAACTAAGATTTCATTATTGATCTTGATATACACGTTTGCTTGGAAGATTTCCAAGACACGGCTGCCCCTCCGAGGCTAAACACATAACCACTAGTGGATTTGGAGTCTTTTATATCATATATCCAGTTAGCGTCACTATACCCTTCTAGTAGGCTATATCCCGGGTGTAGCGTAGATAACCTAACACCCGCATAATGCCTCTCCAATGAATGACATTTAGATTACTCGTGTATCTACTAAGCCTGCTAAAAGAGTAGGCTATATCCAGCCTTGTATAACTCATCAGATACATCAAACTTCTAATGACCCGAGAATATTCTAGCTGAGAGACACTCTCACCATTATTCTTAGTCAAATGTAGACTCACGTCTACCGGTGTCCTAAACACACTTGAATCTGATTTACCAAAATTCTCAAGTATCTTCTCAACATAGTGAGACTGAGAAAGTATAATATCACTAGATGTTCTGGTAATTTTAATACCTAGAATGACATCTGCAAGGCCCATATCTTTCATGTCAAATTTTGAGTTTAACAATCTCTTGGTAGTTTGAACCATTTCATCATTACTACCAACAATGAGTATGTCATCTACGCATAGACATAAAATGACATAACCTCTGTCAGTGTCTTTAACATATACACACTTGATTCTAAACCCATTTGACAACATAGCGTTGTTAAACTTCTCATGCCATTGCTTCGGTGCTTGTTTCAAACCATATAATGACTTGGCAAGCTTACAGATTTTCTTATTTTCCCCTGGAGCTGAAAACCCCTCGGGTTGTTCTATGTAGATTTCTTCATCTAAATCTCCATTTAAGAAGGTTGTCTTTACATCCATCTGATATATCTCTAGACCACATAAAGCAGTTATCGCAATCGCCATGCGAATGGATGTAATCCTTGTCACAGGTAAATACGTATCAAAGTAATCCAGACCTTCTCTCTGTTTGTATCGTTTGATAACTAGCCTAGTTTTATACTTATCAATTGACCTATCTGCCTTCATCTTTCTTCTAAAGATCCACTTACTCCCCAAGGCCTTACTGCCTGGGAATAGATCAACTAACCCCCAAGTATGGTTCTGTAAGATGGAGTCAATTTCACTATTAATAGCTTCTTTCCATAAGGGACTTTCTGGTGAAGTCACAGTTTTATGGAAAGTTCGAGATTCTCCTTCTAACATATAAGTCAAGAAGTCCGGGCCAAAGGACTTGGTACTCCTAGCCCTTTTACTCATTCTCGGCTTTTCTATTTTCTTACCTTGATCATCTAGTTGATCATCATCTTGATCATTATCTTCAAGTTCCTTCTCAGAACTTTGATCCTCTCATTGGGTTCGACAAGGAAATATGTCTTCAAAGAAAGATGCATTCCTTGACTCCATTATGGTATTCTTGTGGATATCTAAAATATCAGACTTGTGCACAAGAAACCTATATGCAATACTATTTGTGTATAACCAATGAATATACAATCCACGATTTTTGAACCTATCCTAACCCACTTGGGTGTAGGTGTCGCTACTTTTGCAAGACAACCCCACATTCGTAGGAAATTATAAGAAGGCTTCCGGCCTTTCCATAACTCATATGGAGTCTTGTCTACTTTTTTTCGAGAGATTCTATTTAGAATGTAATTCTCGGAGAGAATTACTTTCCCCCACAAGTTCTGTGGCAATCTAGAACTTAGTAACATTGCATTCATCATCTCCTTTAGCGTCCTATTCTTCCATTCAGCAATCCCATTTGACTGAGGAAAATAAGGTGCCGTGGTTTGGTGAATAATCCCGGATTGAGCACACCTCTCAATCAACGGTGATTCATGCTCACCACATTGATCACTTCTTAAAGCCTTAATCTTGCTGCCTAATTGATTCTTAACTTCATTCTTATAAAGAACAGATTTGTCAATAGCCTCATCTTTATTTTTCAACAAATATACATAACAATACTTAGTGCAATCATCAACAAAAGTGATGAAGTACTTATTGTTACCACGTGATTATATAAACTTTTAGTCGCACATATCACTATACACTAAGTTCAACGACTCTGAACTTCTTTCAATAGAATAAAACGAAGATCTTGTCAACTTCGCTTCAACACAAGTCTCACACTTGTATTTTGAATTAATCTTAAAAGATGGTATGTGATCTAACTTGATTAATCTACGTAAAGATTCAAAGTTCACATGTCCTAGTCTACCATGCCACAAATTGGAAGACTCAAGCATGTAAGTAGAAGAAGATGCAGCTTTATTCATCTTTGGGATAACAGTCATTACATTGAGTTTAAACATACCCCCTAACATATAACCCCTATTCACATACACTCCGCTCTTGACCTTGTTAGACTCCAAGACCATGCGAAAACCATGCTTGATGAGAAGAGACCCTGAGACAAGATTCTTACGAATGTCCGGAACATACAAGACTTCGTTCAAGGTCAGCTCATTTCTTGAAGTCAACTTTAGGACCACCTTTCCTTTTCCCTTAATAATTGAGGTAGCAGAGTTTCCCATAAACAACTTCGCACTGTTTGTAGCCGGCTTGAAAGTTGTAAACAGCTTCTTCTCGGAGCAGATGTGGCGTGTAGCCCCAGTATCAATCCACCATTCTCCTGGGTTTGATCCCACCAGATTTACCTTAGAGACAACGGCAGACAAGTGCATGTCACCCTCCTCATGGGAGTGCTCTTGTATATCTGCCATGTGAGCACGAGGTTTGGTCTTGTATGGCTTCTTCTACTTACGGCAGTCACTAGCCCGATGCCCCTTGCTACCACAGTTGTAGCATTTCCCTAAGAACCGATAACCAGGTTCTTGCAGCTTGTATGCCAGTTTTTTTACAACAATATCCCTTGGCCTCAGCTTTGAGCCCTTGTTCACAGGAGGCTTTTTCCTCATCCCAGAAGATTTGCCATACTCAATGACATTGGCCCTGTTTGGTACAGCTTAATTTCAGCTTATTTCAACTTTCAGCTTAATTTAAGCTATTTTGATGTGTTTGGTTTAGCTTATAGCTTATAGCTTATAGCTTTGTGGAAGTCAGAAAACAGCTTATTCTTTGAGTGGGGCAGGAGATGCTTTAAGAATAAGCTGGAAATCAGCTTAAGCTGAAAGTTATAAGCTATAAGCTGTTTAGGCATAAGCTATAAGCACTTTCCCACAGCTCTACCAAACAGGGCTATTAGCCGTCATAGAGGAGGTACTTCATCTTTTCTTTCTATTATCCTCCTCAATTCGGAATTGGACAACTACCTCTTCAATTGACATTTCCTTGCGCTTGTGCTTCAAGTAGTTTTTGAAGTCCTTCCAATCATTGGGAAGTTTCTCAATGATTACAGCAACTTAGAATGACTTGTTCAATGGCATCCCCTTAGCATGAATCTCATGCAAGATCACTTGGAACTCTTGGACTTGGCTTATCATAGTTTTTGAATCGATCATTTTAAAGTTTAGGAACTAGCCAACGACAAATTTATTTGCCCTGGCGTCCTCAGTCCTGTATTTCTTGTCTAGAGATTCCCATAACTCCTTTGCTGAGCTCTTGGCACAAAACACACTGTATAATGATTCTGCCAAGTTGTTGAACACATAGTTCTGGCAGAGACAGTCTGTCTACTTCTATGTGTCAAGCGCCATGACTTTCTGCTTGCCTGGCTCATTCTTTGCCACAGTTGGAGGATCCTCACTCAAAACCTTTGCAAGGTTCAGCATGGTCAAGTAGAACAGCATCTTTTGTTGCCATCTCTTGAAGTTCACCCCAACAAATTTCTCTGGGCACTCATGGTAACTAAGTGGTCCTCCCAGAACAGCCGGAGTAATGCCAGGGTTGACCACAGAGGTCACAACAGTAGGGGTGAGCAACCTAGTTGCCCCGGGGTTCAGATCCCTACCGACTTTAGCAGTAGCAGCATCGATGACAATTACTATTTCTGAAAATTACACCAGAATATCACTTTCTGTGTTTTCAGAAATTAAGCTTAACACTAGAAAATCCCACAGTTGAAAAGTTAATTCAAAATTAGTCTTACCACTAAATGTAGAATCGAATATGGTCAAGAATGTTCTCAGGAAGACTAGAGGGGTCACCTCGGTCCCACTTAAAACCCAGTTAATCTTTTGACAAAACTTTCAAAAGCATGTTGACTCTTAGTCCGTGATAAACAATTTAAAAATTAAATTTTCCTAAGAATGAACTAGGTTAAAACAAACTAAGGTCCAAAACTCTTACAAGCAATGTAAAAATTGCTAACAAATTACAAGCAATGTAAAATAATTGCTACAACAATATAAGCAAATAAAACTTACTTTTACAACTTGATAAACAAACCAAATAAATCTCAAGCAAAAAATGCTTAAAATATATAGTCCATAAATTTTGTTTGTGCAACCCAAATCTATTCATTTGGTTTTGGTTTTGGTTTTTTCATTCCTTTTCGCATTGGTATACCTACAAAGAAAGTTAGTAGCAAATCACAACATAATACAAAGCAACTAATTAAAAAAAAAAAACTTGTACTTAACCCTCATAGCACTATCATGAATAGCACAATTAAGTAAATTTAAAAAAAAAAAATGCAATATAAGTTACACACATAAAACTTAAAACTCCAAAACTAAATATACAATTTTAAAAATAAAATTTGTAACTCCAAACTTGAATTCAAACTTTAAATTAAAATTTGTAACTCCAAATTAAATTAAAACTTTAAAGTAAAAATTAATAATCATGATTTATGAATGAAATTTATTCACAATAAATACTTAAACTTATAACTCCCAAATAAATTAAAACTTATAACTCCCAAATAAATTAAAACTAAATTAATTGATAAAAGTTATTGAAAATTATAACACAATAATCATGTACATGAATTTAGACAAGCTACAAATAAAAAAAAATAAATAAATTTATAAATAAATTAAAACTAAATTAATTGATAAAAGTTATTGAAAATTATAACACAATAATCATGTACATGAATTTAGACAAGTTACAAATAAAAAAAAATAATAATAAATTTATAACTCCAAAATTAAATTAAAATCAATTGCCATGAATTATAAATGAATTTAAACATGTAAATAATGCTAGCAATTAAAATCACGCAAATTAGTAGAAGAATTTAACCATGTAAATTATATTATAAAATTATAAAATAAAATTATATTAGAACCAAATAGGGATACAAAATATGCAAGAGAGAAATAGCATTCTGATTAAATTATTCCGTTACATTGATGAATTGAATAAACCAACCATGACTATGTAATCAAGAATTCAAATAAGTAACATGGGCTATTTATATGCTACAGGTAATCTAAAACACACAAAATAATAGCATGCATATATATTCCTACAAGTGGTCGCAGAAACATACATATAAAATTATGCTAAATCACAAAAGTATGTAAATTATGTTAGAGATCTTGAACTACAAGGCATGAAAATTATTTATTTATTTAAATTACCTAAACAGTAGATTATAAATCAATTAGTGAATTATTAGAAAAATGGACTTCCACCAGTAGTATACAACTTATGTGCACTATTCAAATAAAATAATAGCATGCAATTAAATCATGAAGTTAACAGGGGCCATTCACCTTGTAGAAAACTGCTATGATACATAACCAATTAACAGTATAATTGTTTTTCAGTTAATAGATACAAGTAGTTCGATTTATTCAAATAAAGATGAACCTTTTTCTCATATTGAAACAATGACCTAGACATAACATGCTATCTAGTCACGGAAGCCAAAACCAATTAATCTTATACATGAATCTGAGTTATTTTAAATTACTAGATGAATCTATTTGTCCAATTTCATAGGAAAGCATATATAATCTGTTTTAAGTTTGTTATCCTATTGTACAATTAAACAAAATAAATAGATTCATAATTTATTAAATTAAATAAAAGAACATCAAATAAAATCATACATGATAAATTACATTGTAGAGCATAAACATGAAACAAGATTAATAGAAAAACATATTTAATCGAAATATGATAACACAAAATCAAACTAAATTCTGTGTGGTACCATAGTGTTCTTAAAACAGATTAGCCGCCTCACCGTGGGTGCTGGAGGAACGTCGACTTCTGTCTCCCAGGATAAGATGGCTTAAACCGGTTAACGCAGAAGCACTTTTTGTTAGCTTGGCGAATCGACAATGACAACACTCTCTCTCACACAAGAAAAATATTATACTAGTAAGCAAATTGACTATATGACTGGAAAGCAAAAACTTCTGTGTCAAACCAAAGAGGGGTAGGTCTCTTCTTATCCACAATGGAGGAGAGAGGGAGAGTCTCTAGCCATCAAGGCTGGCCACTAGTGGCCATTACTCCTGCAAATCTGCTGGAGTAATGCACAAAATTGATGGGAATTCAAAGTGTGAGTTACACACAATATACACATATGTATATATACATTTCTGCAACAGACTTGAGCTTGCAATAGATCTAGCCCAAACTAGACTCAAACCCAAGATCCACGAACCACGGACCCGGCCCGGTTTGGGCTAGCGGGCGGCGCGCGCCAATTTTGCCATAACCAACTTGGATCATAGTCTTGGCTTAAGCTCATCCTTGAAGCATCCATGCCTCATTTCCTTCGAAAAATTTAGATGCCCCAAAGGGCTCATGCCCTTCTCATAATCTCGAGGCTTAAATACCCATCAAAGCTTTCTGCCACAATCAATGTGGGATTGGTAGTTATACACAATTCCTAAAACCTCATTCATGAGGTCATTTTTATGAGACAATTTCTTATTCAATTCTCAATGATTTTTGGTCATTCTTTATGTGGTGTAAAGATCTTGCTACAAAGAATCTAAACCTATTTAATCCCACCTCAACCAATGGTTGAGACCTACTGTAATTTCACATTAAAGTTTACCAAAACTAATTTTTTCCAACAACAATAACTTGACATAACGTTAAGATTAGATAAAACTAATCCTTATGAGTTTAGGTATATCTCTTGATCATTCTCACTTGATTTTTTTTTGTAATTTTATCAGGCTCCCTCAAGCGAAAATGAGAGGTTCAAACCATGAACTTATTTTGGAGATAGGCATATTGATCGATTGAAAGAGGTTTAGCAAAAATGTGAGCTATTTGATAAGCTGAAGACACATCTCAACAACTCAAATAGTTACAACAACTTGACTTAAAGTTATGACTAGATACAACTAATCCTTATGAACTCAGTTACACCTCCTGATCATTCTCACATGATTTTTTTGCAATCTTATTAGCCGTGGTTTGACTAACATTTTGGAGCTAAATAATTACAAAAAGATAAAAAAGACTATATAAGTCAATAAGACAAAACACTACTTTTTACTCATAATCATTACACTTTTTTCTCTCACAAAAGTCAAAAAAGTCTCAAAACAAAAATCAAACGAGACTAAAAAAGTCAGGCTAAAAAAGTCTCAACGCAAAAAAGTTGACTAAAAAAGCCAATGCCAAATGAACCCTTAGGGATGTCATGAATTTTTTGATTTGTAAAGGAACACATCTAAATTTATTCACCATGGCAAAGAGTTGAATTTTAAGTAATTAATTCAATTAATATTCAACCGTTCACATCATTTAAGAATGATGTTATCAAACTGGTAGAAATCTCTATATTTACCACCCAAAATTTAGACCAAAAAAAAAAAAAAAAAACTAAAGAATAATATGACAATTTTTTTTTTTTCACAAATAAAAACCATCATTATTTGAAAGTAGAAGTCCGTATTGAATCACATCATTTTAGTATAAATTTTTTTATGTGATTTTTTATTATTTATATTTGCATTTTTTAATTATTTTCAAAAATATTATATTAGTCCCCCACATTATTAGTGTATGAAATTTTGTGTGTGTGTTTTGCATTTTATTTAAATGGATCATTTTTCTGTTGATAATTATTGATTAAAGAGAGGCATCCCATACCTTTCATGATCTATAGGTAGGCATTTCCTTCTTCATTATATATCATATCTGTTAGGAATGTAGAGTGACATGATTGACGAAATCTCAGTCAATCTTACACTAAAGTGTCTGTCTCTATTCTATATGTAACACATCTCAACTCACTCAAACAGTTACAACAACTTGACATAACGTTATGATTAAATACAATTAATTCTTCTGAGTTACTTGATTTCTTTGTAATCTTATTAGGCTTCCTCAAGCGAATAAGAGAGGTTCGATTCGAACCATGAGCTTGTCTTGAAAATAGGTAAATCGATAAGTTAAAAGAGGTTTAATAAAAATGTCAACTATTTAATAAGCTAAAGACACATCTCAACGATCTCAAATAGTTACAACAACTTGACTTATAGCTATGACTAGATACAACTAATCCTTATGAGCTCAGTTACACCTCTTGATCATTTTCACTTGATTTCTTTCTAATCTTATTAGTGATGTCATGAATTTTTTGATTTGTAAAGTAACACTTCTAAATTTATTCACGCGTGATAGCGAATTGAATTTTAATTAGTTAATTCAATTAATAATCAACCGTTCACATCATTTAAAAATGATGTCATCAAACTGGTAGAAAGCTCTATATTTACCACCCCAAAAAAAAAAAAAAAAAAAACACTCAGAGAATAATACAACAAAAATTTTTTTTTTTTTTACAAATAAAAACCATCATTATTTGAAAGTAGAAGTCCGTATTGTATCACATCATTTTAGTATAAATTTTTATGTGATTTTTTATTATTTATATTTGCATTTTTTAATTATTTTCAAAAATATTGTATTATTCCCCCACATTATTATTGTATGAAATTTTGTGTGCGCGCGCGCGTTTTTTAGTTTATTTAAATGGATCATTTTTCTGTTGATAATTATTGATTACAGAGAGGCATCCCATGACTTTCATGATGTCTAGGTAGGCATTTCCTTCTTCATTATGGGGGTGTTTCTTTCAGCTTTTCAGAGTAATTTTATGACTTTTAGTTTTGAAAAAGTTATTTTGGACTGTTTGGTTAAACTTATTTCAAACAGTTTCTGATTCTAACAGCTTATTTTAACTCAAAAAAGCTGATTCTGAGAAGCTGCTCACCCCTTGCTTCTGATTATCAGCTTCTGCTGTGGACATGTTAATTTATGGTTATACTCTTAAATTTTTTTATTTTTTATTTTTTTTAAAATAGAAAAAGACTCAAATGGACTATAGATTATTATTATTATTTTTTATGAGAAATGTAGACAAATAAAAAATAAAAATTAATTGAAAATGCTATTTCACAACTTATTTAACAAATACTACTCAGCAACTTAAATCTATAATCCAACAGCTACACCAAACAGATTAACAACTTCTGATTAAAGTCATAATCTATAATTTATTAAGATATAATCTATAAGCTGTTTTAACAGCTACACCAAACAGGACCTATATATCATATCTGTTAGGAATGGGTGTGTATGGGCTAACACGTTGGTCTAGCTTTCCCAATATGACAGTTTTCTTATCAAATCTAGTGAATTTACCCTAAACGTAACCATGAATAACTTTTGACCCAAAAAAAAAAAAAACACTTCCCCCAAGTTTGAGGGGGAGTGACTGAATTATTATGTAATTTGATTTCAGTTCAATTTTTAATTGGATTAACTTAAAATTTAACGAAAATTTTAGACATAAAATTGATGCAATTAAAATTATAAAAACTATATTGACACAAGATAAAGTACAAGAATTATAGGTGTAATTTGTTCTTCTTTTTAATTTAATTTAATTTTTTTTTGAAGTAACCCCACAATCAAAAAAAAAAAAGAAAAAAAAGAAAGAAAGAAAGAAAGAAAGAAGGAAAGGAAAGGGAAAAGAGAGATTTCCTCACATCACAAATTAATATCCAACCACATACTGGGCTAGGCCCATGAAAGTCAACAGAGACTAATTTCGTAAGTGATTGGGAACATTATTTCTAAAGCAATTATTAAGTGGGCTAACAGGTCATGGGCTTCTTTATTTGTGTATTGGCCCCTCACCCACTACCACTTGTGTTTTTGGTCAAAAATCCAATTAAAGCCCATCGTTGTTTGGATTCTTTTTTGAATAGTGGGTTGGATAAATTTGGGCTTCACTTACGGCCCAATATATCTAACAAAGCCCACATAACAAGCTTCTGGGAACACTCTCAAAAGAATTGAACTAGTGTTTTACTGTCGCGGCCTTGGTTATTTTTAAGCTATTTGTGCGGCACTTAGACATCACGCTAAAGTTCCAATCTTATTGACAATATATATATATATATATATATATATATATATATATATTTTTATTTAAAGCAAAATAAATTTATGATGAATAATTTTTTTTTTGTCATTGGAAATCATTGGGAAAATATTTAATATTTGAGAGTCTATTGTATATCAATTAATGTTTATTTTTGACATTCATCGCTTAATTACAAAACATTAAAATGAAAATTCTTAATAGACAAGGAAAAAACAATTTCTCCTTGACAAACATTCCAAATTATTAAGCACAGGTTGTTAAGGGGGATCGGTTAGACATATAAAAAGTTGAATTATGCATCCAAATCATTACATTTTGAATTAGTTATCAAATCTTAAGAAGATTTGCCACACTATCGACATGAAACTATAGAGAAGTTTTTTTTTTTAGATGGGAATTATAGAGCGGTTTTAATGAGCTCAATTTGCTGACATATCTTCGTTGCCTTGAAGCCTCGTCATGGCCAGATATAGCAGCAAAAAGTACTCTCCGATTTTTTTAAATTCTTCCCCCAATAGATTTTTCCCAAAGGAGTAAATCTCCAATTTTTTCAGCATATTTTAAAAATTCTTGAAATACTCAACATATTATGAATTATCCTTACTTTCCCCTATTTTTTTAATTACCCAAAATTATTACAAAATGGAACTCATATTTTTTAAGTTGAAGAGGATGTAATATTACATTTCTTATTCAAAAGTTGTATTTTTTGTGAGTTATTCATGATTGTCAAGCTATTACTGCCAACAGTTTTATATACCCTTTATATGTAATCATGAAACCAAACTTTCAAGACCATTAAAAAAAAAATTAGGGTCCATATTTAGAAATAACTGTGAAGGATTGGCTACAAATATTTCCAAAATGAGGAACATCCCATGTAATAAAATTACAAATGCATTTGTATAGTCAAATATTATTGCCAACATAAGAGTTTAAACACAAAAAGGTAAATTACACTTTTTACTCTAAAATTTTTACTTAAATTTCACATTCGTCCTAATTTAAGCTATCCTAACATAAGCTACTGGCCTATTTAATGTTTTATCTATTTACTGTATATTTTATAAGAGAATAATTTTAGGAATTTTTAGACAAAAATGCCCTTGTATTGGACCTCAAAGTTTAACCCCTCTCCATTCAAACTTTTCTTTCCATCTTTTAACAGCAAGTAGAATTAAACCCTACTCATTCACTCCAACGGTCCAGCATTACCACTAAGGGTCAACTACTATTATTTTTACCTATTCAAAATTTGGAAACTATCCATATTATTTGGAGGAAGGCGAAAATCCCAAGTTATGAATTAGCATGACAAATGATAATGTTAAAACTCAAAATGTTGCTTTCACAATAAATTTACTGTTTCTGCTTCAAATGATAAAAGCTAAAATGGAATGGAAACATCAATTATTTTTGTGGTGTCGTCATCAACATTTGCATGGAATAGCGACTTTTTTTATTTTTATTTTTATATAGTTGATAAGATTCAAATCTTACTATCCACTCAGCAATGGTTTTGGATTAATCTTATTTGTTTTCACCGCAAAATATCAGTCAACTCTTGATCAATCTTAGATAGAAAGAAGTTGGAGATCAGATTAGCTAGAAAATCAGAAAATATGTTATTACTGAATGTCAACCATCCAATGCTAGTATAAATATTTTTGTGAGTATATTTTTTGATTACTTAACATTTCTGAGTTGGAGATAGGGCATACTAGTCATATTACATCCACAAATGAAAATTAAGCATTCATACAAGCAATTAACTCCATGACTTAAAGTTCTCCACAATTCCCTCTCCTTGAGTAATCATAAATATGTCAAATTGACTTGGGGCGCTCCATTTTTTATCCATGGAATCTCCCTTATAGCAAAAATGACATTTGATGCCCTAATTACCCTTCTCACAAAAAATAGTTAGTGTTAATACAAGGGCAAAGAAGGAATTTCACACCTTGAGGGGTGGCAACAACAATGGCAGTGAATTTCAACAAGAAACAAACTTTCCATCTAATTCACAAAATTATAGTAATGTGTCATTTAGCAAAAATGATTAATTACTGGGGATTTAATTACCTCCCACTAACCTCTCCTACCCCCATCACCTCTCTTTTTTACATTTTCTCATAGAGAGGAAGCTGAGGAGTTACAGCCACCTCAGAATCTTAGCTCTTGGATGAACTTCTAGATCAACGGCTATAAACCCTTCTATCTCCTCACAAGGCTTACAACAAGCCCTTGTTTGTCCCAACTTTCTTTTAAGGGATCTCTCTCTCTCTCTCTCTCTCACAACACAAGTAGAGTAGAGAGAAAAAAAACTCAGACAACCTTCCCTAAATCAAAGCAATTTTTGTTGCTTAAAACCAGTCCTTTCTCTTCTTGTTTTCAGTCTCCTTCAAGCCTCTCTCTCTCATGGAAGGTGATGGTGAATTAGGGTATGGTTATTTACAAAACAAACCTCCTTTATATCGACCCAGTCCTCCATTAACAGCCATAGAGAGGTTCTTGTTGGGTAATAACAACCATTTCTCTCTCCAACCAACTCCAAACATTGTAAAACGCAATGAACCACACATTCCTTCAAGTGGTTTTCATGGTTTTTCTCCTTTGCGTGGTGCAATTGGTAGCTTTTCAGGCAGATTTTCGTGGTCGTGTGTGCCGGAAACTAGCTTCACAGACAGGCTTAGGGAGACTGTTAACCGGGCACAAAATACAAATCTTAACGTGGGTTTGAATGAAGAGAACATATCAGTGCCGACAAAATCTAAAGGGGTTGTGAAGACAGTGAAATATAGGTCTTTTACGCCTCAGATCAAAGGGAAATGGACTGATGAAGAAGATAGGTGATCTAACAAACCCTTTTTCCCCTTTCTTTTACCCCTTGATTTATCTTTTTCTTTCTTTCTCTCTCTCTCTTTTTTTTTTGATCGACAAAAAAAGAGAATTTTTATCTCAACTCGGAATAGGACTACATCAAGAAAATAAGAATTGAGGAACAAAATCTCATCACTATATAACATATATCAGTTAGTTTGGCACATGCAATATGAAAAATTCAGTTGATGTTGAATATTTTCTTTAATGTTTTTTTTTTTTTCCCTTCTTTTTTCTGTTTGTTTTGAAGGAAGCTGCTTAAATTGGTGAGGCAACATGGAGTGAGAAAATGGGCTCAGATAGCTGAGAAAATGCTTGGCAGGGCTGGAAAACAGTGCCGGGAGCGATGGCACAGTCATTTGCGACCCGATATCAAGGTTTTTTTATTAATTTTGTGTGTGTGTGTGTGTTCTTTCTCCTTATGATTTTCATAATTTGAGGTTTTAAAAACCACTTTATCTTTTCTTTTATGATTTTGTTAAAAATATGTTTTTTGCTATTTTGCACAACTGATCATCAAGAAATTGAGTTTCTTTGTTTCAGAAATGAAGGATTCAAAAATCTAAGAACTGAGATTTGGTTTTGATTTGTGTAATTTTTCAAGTAGTCAAACCAGTATAAACCTTACCTTGCCTAATTTTGTTTTCCTTGTATTTTCAACATTTCTTTACAGGATTTAGATTGCCGAGGATTTATATTTTCTGTTCATCTCAATGGTTTTTTTTTTTTTAATAGATTATTGCTATTGAGACCTAAAAATTAAATCCACTTTTATCATTAGGTCTAAAAAATGAACTTGTATATCATTTTTTTTTTTAACTAAAGATTTTTTTACATATTAGACTTGACATGAAAATCTTATGGTGAGTTTGAGTTCAGTTTAAACCATTTGACATTTTTCCTTTCATTTATCACCAAAAAAATGTTAAATACGGCGGTGATACAATTTCATTTTCGGAACACGCGACCAAGTGAATTTGCTCAGTATGTACAAAGATAGTGTGTCAAAATATATATATATATATATATATATAGAAATTCAATGAATATAAAAATGTTAGAGAGAGCAACAATGGAATGCATGATGATGATGTAATACAAATATTGAAGTTTGTGTTTTGAAGTATTTATGTTTATTTGTTTATTTTCTTATTATTTGTTTTTTTCCTATTTTTTAAATGCATAGACGCACCTTATTTTGTGTAGTTGGCAATTAAAATACTCTTGTTGAGAATAGTCTAGACTCTTAGGTCATGTTTGATTCACAATACTAATAGTGAGGTATTAATAATCCTATTAAATTAGTGTGGTATTAATTATCCCACCCCTACCCCATTACTAATAATCCTACAAATTTGTTGGATTAATTATCCATTGGATTAATAGTCCTAAATCAAAATGTCAAAACAAACATAGGATGATTGGGTCCACGAATTAATAATCCAAATCCCATGCTTTAATCCTTCCAATCAAACATGCCCTTAAGGCTTGTCGTTCATCATTTATCATCACTTTGACATGCAAAGCCATAGTGTGGTCAGTCCATTGCCTCCTCCTAATCTTTGCCTCCTTCATTTTCATGTGAGTTTGAAACCTCTTTTCCGACAAAGCACCAATGTTGTTATAGAAGTGTCCACCTTTAACATCTCTATATAAAAAGTTTTTATCAAAATTTCAATATTTATCAGGGTTTTAAATTGCAGCTGATATGAATTCTGATGCCGTTAGTTAAAATGTTTGCTTTATAACACAATGTGCTTTGTTTTTGGTTTCTGGATGAGTTGTGTGATCAGAAAGATTGTTGGAGTGAAGAAGAAGAAATAATGTTGGTTAAAGCTCATAAAGAGATTGGCAACAAATGGGCAGAAATTGGAAAGCAAATCCCGGGAAGGACTGAGAATTCAATCAAGAACCACTGGAATGCAACCAAAAGAAAGCTGAATTCAAAGGGAAAGATCAAGAAATCCGAGGCTCAGATTAGAAGGGATCTAACTCGATCAACTATACTCAAAAATTACATTAAAAGTCTGAATTTGAGCGATGCAGGTACTGACATTGCCCCTCCTATTACTGGAAGCACCACCACCCCTGCTGGCTCCACTGTCACTGAAGAAGATTTCTCAAACTCTCTTTCGCTTCCGCCGGATTTGTCTGAGGAGTCCATCGATAACTCTCCTCATTTCATGTACCAATCATATGATGACGAACTCAACTTCATGACCAACTTCTTTGGTAACAAAGATGACCAACTACCACCACCACCACCATCCATTGATAACAACAACAAAGACAAGGGTGTAATTGAGTCTCCAACGGTTCAAAATGATCATGCCAACAATGTTTTGGGCCACTCAGGCCTTTCGGGCGTCAATTCCTTTGGATTCAATAACAACAATGGTGATCACCAGTTCCTCAATGACAAGAACAATGGTGATCATCAGTTCGTCAATGACATGATTGTTGGAGGTGGTGGCTTTTCCTCTTCCACAACTGAGCCAAACATGTTCATAAATACCCATATTGAAGAACCACGAAAAACCCATTTGTCTTCTGACTTTTACCTCCCCAATCTGTTTGATGGAGCCACCACTACTTCACCTTCCATGGGTTGGTACTATCATGGTAACAACAGGGTGGATTCTCTAACTGGTCAAGCTTCTTCAAGTGGGAATGGGAAGAAAGATACGGATTTGAAGGAGATGTTTGCTGCTTCTCACTTCTCTCATGGTGGCAATGGCAACCCTAACTTTGTGCTCTAAGTATATGTACTCTCCATCCAATCTTTTCTTTTAATATTAGGCAATGGCGGTTAGATTTGGCTTCTTTCATATTAGATTCAGAGGTTGTTTGAGATGTTCTAAATAAGTGTATTTTTTGACTTTTTATGAAATATGAGTTGGGTTTGAAGTGATGTGATAGAGAGATGATGTGACTTAAATAAGATGATATGACTTAAATAGGATAGTAACTTTTTAACTTTTTTTAAAGATGCCAAACTTAATCTAAATATCCAGTCAAAATTCAAAAAGATTGTGGACTCCATAACAATAGCTGTCATCATGGATCCACAACTTTTTGTCAAAATTTAAACTGACCAACAAATCTGACTGAAGAGAAAGTTGAACTGATTTCTAAAAACTAAGCAAAGTGCCTTCAAGACTTTGGGTTACTTTTTGATAAATTGCATTGAATGAACACTTTGCCTGTATTAGAAATGACAGATAATTTGTTGATGGCAATATATATGTCCTACCTTATGAATTGTATTTGTTTTGTGCCTCGACTAATATTGGGTGTGGGGTGGGGGGGGGGGGGGGGGGGGTTTAAAATGTATTTTGGAGTTAGTTTTAGTGTTTGTTAATTAGTTGCAATGTAATTTTTTTTTTTAATTCAAGTTGCAATGTAATTACTCCTTCATTGGGGCGTTTCTTTTCTTTTTCCTAAATTTTCTTTTGGATTTTTCCTTTAATTTGACGATAGTGTTTTGGTTCTTTGGCAAACTCTCCATCGATTTGAATGCATTAAATAGCTATATATATGCGCACGTGTGTAGCATAGCTTACATTTGAATTTTTTTTTTTGTTTTGATGATTTGATAAATAGAAAAAATGAGTTAAATTTGAGAAATAGTAATTATTTGCCATGGCAGTTAATAATATGGCAGTTAATAATATTTGAATGGTGACTTCTCCAACCTCCCCTGGTTTTGCTGTCAAATAGGATCAGTAGATGGGTACCTTGTTTTTGGCTGCTGTTGTATGAATTGGTTGGTGGTCTGAATTACTTGGTCAGAATTGGCTGCTGCTGTTATGTGACCTGATTCTGGTGCTGGTCTGTAGGTGGTGATTGAGAGGAACATATTAGAATGGAATCTTCTTTTTGGTTTGCTAATGCACTAATAATTGGTGTGATGCTGCTAAGCTATTGGTGGTTGTTCTGCTGCTATTGCGGCTGCAGAGTGGCAGTTGTTGCCGCTGATTTGTCCTACTACGAATGCCTGCTTCATGAATCTTGGTTATGTGCTCTGCTGAAATCATCTGCTGTGAATTTCTGTTTTGTTTGTCTGATTTGTTTGTTTTGTTTTTGCTTTTGCTCTACATGTTGGTTACTCACCAACTTGGAGCTTGGAGTTTGTGCTAGCAGATAATTTGGTGTGCATCTAGGTGCCAACCTAGTTGGGATCTGAATGTTTCACTTTGATACTTTTTGCACTCTCCGCTTTATTGATGTATATTATCATACTCTGTATGTTTTGTTCCATCAATAAAGTTTCCTATTTTTGCTGATCAAAAAAAAAAAAAAAAAAAAATATGAGAAAAAAAGTGCGGCAAAATTTGTAATTATTTTTAGTTGTGTGTTTTATATAATAAATAAATATGGAATTTTTTTTTTTTTTCCCACTTATTAGTTCCTATCATCATAGCTTTGAAATGTATATTTATTTACTTCTATGTTAAATTAAGATTACCTCAAGTATTAAGGGGATCCTCTTTGTTCTAATCACACACAAAAAATAGAGGTCCAGTTTAATTTCTTAAATAAATAAATAAAGAAATTATTTCTATTATGTTTTTTACTCTTACCCTAGAAAAAAAAAAAATTCAAAGAGAGATCGTTACTTGTATATCTTTATAAAATTATAATAGGCGGACTACATATTTCCCACCTTGAATGTAATTATTGAAAAGAAGGTCTTTAATGCCATACTCAACAGTGATAATATGGATGCTTCGACACGAGTCACATAGCTCTAATATGTCGTTTTGTGATTGTATGTTAAAAGAAAATCATTATTTTTAATTTTTCATTTGAAATATGTTATCTGATGTTCTTACTGTTATTTTTCATGTTCTTTAAAACGGAATTTGGGTTCGGATGATTATGGAAGTCGTGACAAAAACAAACATGATCGATAGTCCGGGTGATTATGGGAGTCGTGACAAAAACAAATATGATTGATATATATATTTATTTTATGGACCGTTATATTACATAACAACCGGTCGTGTTTATAGTTCCAATAGTTGACAAATCTATCTTTGATATGCCTGCTGTTATTTTCCGTATGTTGTTAATGTTCGTTAAAATTTGAGATTTTAGATGTTACAAATTTAGCTATTCTTTCATTTCTAAACTATTTATCTTTTGCATTTTTCTAGAATTGTACATGAACAATTTAATGATACTAACTTGTTTGATTGACTATAAGTTGTTGCTGACATATGTACATTTCATGGAATATAAATAATAAACTCATTCTCAACTAGAAAACTTTTGCATTGAATTAAATTTCTGTCTAAACCTAAATGACATTTTCTAAAACCTATTTTTGTCAACAATGGAGGGAATTTTCTTATATTATCAAAAAGTTTCCATAGGACAAATAAGGAAATCTTTAAGGAATGAGTTTTCCTCAGTAAAACAACAATTCACATATCTATATATTATACAAGGAGAAGGGGATTTTTAATCCACAAATCTTGTGAGAGCTCCAATATCTCAATCTTAATTTCTTAATTTTTTGATTTAAAAAAAAAATAAACTCATCACTTATTGACTTCTCCTAAACATTTTTGACTTCTCCCATACATAACCTTTTCAACTTTTCCCATACTTATTATAGTTTTTTTTTCCACTTCTACCACATAATTCTTCACTTTCAACTTTTTTTTTCATACCTATTGTAGCCGGCAGCCCATCTTCACTTTCAACTTCTTTCAACTTCACTTTCAACTTTTTCCAAGTCAAGACAAATCAAGATTAAAAAAAAAAAAAAAAAAAAAATTCAAAATCGGTAAGTAATCTTTTCATTTATTTTTAATGATTCTTTTTTTCATTTACTTTTTTTATTATGAAAAAAAATAATTATAATTAGATAAATACGAACGGTCATAAAAAAAAAATTTAAATCCTATAAGTAATCTTTTTATTTATCTCTCTCTCTCTCTCTCTCTCTCTCTCTCTATCTTCTATTCTGGGTTGAGTAAGGCATGGTCAAACAGTGTGCATGTGAGGTGAAGGCAAAGATTAATATCTATAGCGCTACTAGGTGGCTCGAAAGGGAGCTGGCCCGATTGGCTCGAATTTCAAAATGACATCGTTTTGGAATTTTTTTTTTTCCTTCGCTTTTCTCTCTGTTTTCCTAGTTCTCTTCCAAACACAACCCAGAAAAGCTTTTGATCTCCTCTAACTCTCATCCACATATCCAATCCTCAAAATCAGCCCAACATTCAAAGCTAAAGACACCATCAAAACATTCCTCAATGACAAAACTCTCCTCTTATCCATCTTCATAGTATAGAGTTTAACTAGAATTTTAAAGAAATAAATAGACGGAGGTGGGTGGGTGGG
Source organism: Camellia sinensis (assembly GCF_055761805.1). Taxonomy (NCBI): domain Eukaryota; kingdom Viridiplantae; phylum Streptophyta; class Magnoliopsida; order Ericales; family Theaceae; genus Camellia; species Camellia sinensis. Next base: position 64,051,405 of record NC_138974.1, read on the forward strand.
TGGCGGAGAAGAACAAGTCAAAGGTGTTTTAGAGGTAGTGGGGATGTGTGTCAGATTTCGGCGAAAAACCATAGATCTATGTGTGTGTACACACACACACACACATATATATGAGAGAGAGAGAGCCACCCATCGGTGCTGCCATCACTGTCTCATCTGTGTATACACACACAGATCTATGTGTATACAGATCTGTTCCCCGTCTTTGTTTTTCTTCTCCATCTTTTCTCTTACTCCTTCTTCTCTCCATCATCTTTCTCTTTCTCCTTCTTTTCTTCCTCCTCATTCTCTCTATCTTTTCTCCTTCTCTCTCTTGCCTCTTCTCTCTTTCTTCTATTTGTTTCAGAGAGGGAAGGAAAAGAAAAAAAGAAAAGAAAAAAAAAGAATACCCAAAACGATGTCGTTTTGGGTATTCGAGCCATTTCGGGTCAATTTTTTTCGAGCTACAAAGTATTATTCTAATATCTATGGGGTTTGGAGATCTGAGTTTGATGGGCCATTTTTTATTTTTTATTTTTTTCCCCACTTATTTTATTTTATTTTTTTATCAAATTTTAATTTATTTGTTTGCTAACTTATTTTTACAGAGATTTTGCATAGGTTGTGTGTAGGGGAGACAAAGTTAGTTGCAGGGTCGTAGCTATTCAGGCCTCGTTTGGGAACAGGCTAATTTAGTAACTTTTTGGTTATTTGGCTAAAATATGAGCTAAAAAAAACTAGTATGTTTGGGATGACTTTTTGTCTTTTTACGAAAAGATGTGCAAAAAGTAGAGAGAAAAGAGAATCTTTAACTTTTTGGTATGGGTTGTTGGCTTTTTGACTAATTTAATAACTTTTTGATTTTTTGACTAAAAGAGAGGGTTCCCAAATGAGATTCCTTGTTTGATAAACCTAAATACTTGATCATTCTTTCTAAGTGTTTGACACATTTACACTCAAAAAAAAAAAAAAAAAATAAATAAATAAATTGCGATTTATATCTTATCTAGCAAAAAAAAAAAAAATTATAATTTGATTTTTTAATTCATTATATTTTTTGAAAAAAAAATTATTGAGTTTTTCAACTATCAATTAACTTAATTTGTAATTTGATTTTTAACTCACTGTATTTTTTGAAAAAACAGAAGAAGATTGTATTCATTAAGTTCACATAAAGTACCCATTATTGATGATAATTAGATTATATATTGAAAAACAAAAATTGTAATTGATTTTTTTAACTCATTGTGTTTTTTGAAAAAAAAAAAGGATTATATTCATTAAGTTCACATAAAATACCCATTATTGATAATGATTAGATTGAATTTTGAAAAAAAAAAATTGTAATTGATTTTTTTAACTCACTGTGCTTTTTGAAAAAAATAATAATTGTGTTTTTTAACTATCAATTGACTTAATTTGTGATTTGATTTTTAACTCATTATGTTTTTTGAAAAAAAAAAAAAGATTATATTCATTAGGTTCACATAAAGTATCCATTATTGATGATGTTTAAATTGAATTTTGAAAAAGAAAATTGTAATTGATTTTTTTGACTCACTTTGTTTTTTGAAAAAAAAAAAATTGATTGTATTTTTTAACTATCAATTGACTTAATTTGTGATTTGATTTTTAACTCACTGTGTTTTCTAGGGGGGGAAAGGATTGTATTCATTAGATTCACATAAAGTATCCATTATTTATTGATGATGATTAAATTGTATTTGGAAGGAAAAAATTTTAATTGATTTTTTTTAACTCACTATATTTTTTGAAAAATAAATTATTGTGTTTTTTAACTATCAATTAGCTTAATTTGTAATTAGGTTGTTAATTGAGGACAATTAGTTGCATGGAGATGTCTCAAAAGTCACAATGACAACAAATATTAATGTTCACAACAAGGTAAGAATAAACTATTATGTTATTCATTTTTCCGTATTATTTGTACATGACTTATAATTTTATACTTATCTTATTACTATTCTCATTGTATTATTTCACATAAGTTTATTTGGGATATTTAATTATTTTTCAATGATTTTTTAATGATGAAATAGTCATAAATCCTATATCCGAGGGCATTAGATTGCATGGAGATGTGTCACAGCCCGCAATGACAACAAATAATAACATTATTCTACAAAAATGTAATAATTATTTCCATTACAAGAAAAATCACCTTTGGCGACTAAATTTTTAGTTGCCAAAAGTCGACCTTTTAGTTTTCCCGACTAAAATTTTTAGTCGCCGCTTTTGTCCCGAATATATGGTCGTCGGAGGTATTGGCGACTAAAACTTTTTTAGCCGGCAAAAAGCAGGTCTTTAGTGACCAAAGTTTCAGTCGCCAATAGTGATTTACACTTTTGAAAATCATACATTTAGCGACTAATCCTTCAGTCGCCAATACTCACTGAATCGCCGACTAAACCGTTTAGTCGCCAAAATAAAGACTTTTGGTGACTAATAATTTTAGTCGCCAAAGGTGCTTCCGTGGAAAAAAAAAAAAATCAACTTTTTTGCTTTTTCTAAGATTCGAACCACTAACCTGTCCCACATTCTAAACCTTTAGCAACACACTCCCAACACTATGCCACTACAACACCACATGAATATATATGCAATATATATATTATTTATATAGTATATTGACCCGTATTAATATAAAACTATATGTATAAATATAATTATTTTTATTCAATATAATTTATGTAAAAAATAAATTATTTACTAAAAAAAATTGAGGCCACTTTTGGCGACTAAATATATTCTGTAATTTTGGGCTACTAATTATTTTTTAGTCGCTAAAAAAATAAGTTTCGCCTAAAAATAAACAGTTTTGGCGACTAAACCTGTTTTTGGTCGCCAAAAAGTCCACTTTTGGCTACTAAACTGAATTTTGGTTGCAAATTGCTTGTTTTTAGCTACTAAATTTTTTTTAGTAGCCAAAAAGCTTCACTTTCAGCAACCAAACTGTTTTTAGTCGCCAAAACACGTATAATCGGCGACCAAACTGTTTTTTAGTCGCCAAAACCTATACTTTTGGCTACTAAATTATTTTAGTCACCAAAAACCGTCACTTTTGGATACTAAAAAACCTTTAGTCGGTAAAACCCATATAATCGGCAACTAAATTGATTTTTAGTCGCCAATAACTATACATTTGGCTACTAAATTGTTTTAGTCGCCAAAAGTCTTCACTTTTGGCTACTAATTCCATTTTAGTCGCCGAAAATGGCACTTTTAGCGACAAAAATAATTTTTTTAGTCGCCATTTCTGCATTTTCTTGTAGTGTTCGTAATAATTTTGTTTAAAAAAATAATGCCAACTCCTGCAATTTAAATATACATTGTCTCATTATATATTTAATAATCACTTTAAAAAAATTTTGCTTGTGTTTTTTAACTGATTGTGTTTTTTTGAAAAAAAAAAATAAAAATTGATTCAGTTTGTTTGATTTGGATTTTCACGATTCACTTTTCAGAAAATTAATTTTTTTTGTTTTTCGTATATTTTTGTTTTCACTGAATTTTTTTTAATATTTTAAGCACTTTTTTTAGTTTTTAAATAAACCATACATAAATACACTTAATAAAATATAAATATTACTTAAAAAAATTTTGTAATTGTGTTTTTTTAATTGATTGTATTTTTTTGAGGAAAAAAAATGATTCAATTTGTTTGGTTTGAATTTTTAAGATTTACTTTTTAAAAAATTAAAAATTAGTAATAGTGGTTTATGATTTTAATCTTTTTTTTTTTATTTCTTTTTCTTTTTCTTTTTCATTCAATCATATAAACACATAATTCCCTGTTATTAAATAAAACAAACGTGAAATTTTGACAAAACTCAAGACAGCTTTCCACCTTACTCAATATAATTCTCACAATTATATATATTGTATGAATCTTATATCGTAAAGTTGGTATCTTAGAATCGAAAAAATAAATTCTTAATTTCATAGTCATTGGTAAATATCAAATACTAAAAGAATTCGAATACGTGATTTTGCACCTATGCCAAATGTAAGAATTGTTATCATCCCAAGTAATGAAAGTTAAACGATATGTATATAAATTCGTTTATAGAGAGAGATTAATTTATGTTTTTTCAAATATTTTGTAGATTTCATATTTTCGAATACTTGGGTACATCGAACAAATTGATATTGACAACCTTTAAATTGATTTGGGTAAAAGCTACTATCAAAAAGTTGAATATCATTATGGTCACATTGTTTGTCGTCATTGCATACATGATGATATTGATATTATAACGAGGTAATTTTCTTTAGGTAAATAATTGCTATATATAATAATAATTCAAACTTAACACGTGTTTTAATTTTTTATTAGGTACAATATTTCTTTTTAACAAGTTTTTTTTTTTAATTATTATATTAAATATAATGTTAACATCGTGGTTAAAGACAGTACTGGTTCAATAAATGTGACTATTCAAGATAAACAAACAGAGTTTATCTTGCGATGTCAACCATTGTATTTGAAGAATATGAGATCAAAGGTAGAAAACTATGAAATTTAGGGTCTAGCTTGTCTCATGTTGAGATTAAGATTAGACCGTCCAGTCCGGCCCATAGAGTCTATTTTTTAGCCCCATTTTGATAATCCGAACCGTTGAATGTGTAGAATTTGTCGAGTACTATATCTTTGAAAAAAATCACGTTAATCGGATATCGATAGTTATTTGATCGGATCAGATTTGTATAAAAAAAAATGAACGGTTAAAAAATAAACGGTTGACAGAATATCATCCGATCAAATAGCTATCGATATCCGATCAACGTGATTTCATACACGGCTATAGTACTCGACAAATTATATACATTCAACGGTTTGCATTATCAAAATGGAGCCCAAAAATGGGTCACATGGGCCGGACTCGACGGTCCAATCTTAATCTCAACATGAGACAAGCTGGATCCAAAATTTATTATAAATAATTTATTTTTACCTTTTTTAAACACAATTGTATAATTCTAAAATTTTATAGGATAATGGAGTTAGAATGATTAAAGATTATATTGCGTCATGCCGAGACCGTGTCTATGTATTTATCATACCTGTACCAACAATGCTACGTCAACTAGATTGTGCACCATGCGTGATCTTTGTTTTAAATATAAATTAGTCGGAATAATGTCTATACTTTTTAGAAGGTATAATAATAATAATAATAATACTACGTAAGTATAATATTTTTACTTTTTAACATTTTATAAACACATAATATATGTATTATTCATCAATTATAATACTAACTATCATGTTGACAATGCAGGAATGCCGATAGAAGACCCACAATAATTTAGATTTTAGTTATAATATATTTTATTTATTCAGTGAATTTCGAACATATATAATAAATTTTTATTTTTATTATTTCAATTATGAAATGTCAACATTTTCTTTCAAAATTACGTATATTTTATGCTAGCAATTTAAAAATATGTTTGTCATAATAATAAATAAAATTTTTAAATCTAATCCCATGTATAGCACGGGTAATATGCTAGTATCAAAGAAAAAAAAAATGAAAAGTTACAGTTAAAAAATAAATAAATAATTCACATGAAATAGCATAGTCAATCAAAATAAATTAGGGAAAGAAAAATAAAGTATATAACTTACTTTTTAACTAAATTAAAATTAATCATTTAATATTTAGGCATAGTTTGGGAAGTTGGTTTTGGTGGGTTAGGGGCTAAAATAGTCACAAAAAACAAAATAGGCTATTTTAGTCAGAAAAAACAAAACATTAAATCCAACCCATAATCATTACACTCCTCTTTCACAAAAAAAGTCAAAAAAGCTAAAAAGCTAAAAAACCCTTTCCAAATCAGACTTTTTAACTCCAGACTAAAATAATCAAAAAATTAAAAAGTTAAAAAACCAACCCACTTCCCAAACGGAGGCTTAAAAGCCCCCCTTACTGTAAACTATTCACTGAAGTTACTTAAATGTTACTAATGTCGTGGTTTTCTTTTAGAAAAAAGCGAAGTATTAACTGAACATTATTTTATCTCTCATTTAGTCCAACCATTTAATCATTACCACCACAATGTCAGGTTTCTTATTGGTAAAACTCAACTGCGACAAAGGTCCTGTTTGGTAGGATTTATTTTCAATTTATTTTAATTTTTAACTTAATTTAAGTTATTTTAATGTGTTTGGTTCAGCTTAACAATACAGTTTATAACTTTTTGTAAGTCACAAATCAATTTATTCTTTGAGTGGGGAGGAGAAACTTAATTTATAAGTCAAAAATCAGCTTATGTTCACAGTTATAAGTTATAAGCTGTTAAACTATAAGTTATAATCACTTTCCCACAGTTCTACCAAACGGGACCAAAGTGTAATTGCCAAACTGCAAAGTTTTCAAGAAGGGCTTTGCCAATGGCCTTTTTAGCCTAGCGGTATCGGAGGTTCGACTCCCACAAGCGCAAGGTTGTATGGTAAGTCTCCTTTGCCTTAGGCCATCTCCAACGGTGCATCAAACCTTGCATCAGATTTGAAATTTGATGAAAAAAATCTCCTTTTCTCACTCCAATGGTTTCACCAAATTGATATCAAAATGAGAATGGAACAAAAGTTTCATCAAACTGAGGACAAGCTTCAGATTTCATTTTTTCACTGTTCTATACCGTTGGATGGGGGCAACCGGTCAACCAACCGGATGTTTGGCCGGTTGACCCACCAGTCGACCGGTTCTCTTTCAAATAAGTAGGTTCAAACAAGGTAAAAAGGTTCAAACAGGTTAAAAAAAAAAAAAAAGTACCTTAGCGGTCGACCTGCCGGTCGATTCGCCGGTCGACCCACCGGATGACCCTTCCCTTTTGATGCACTGTTGGAGCAAGCTATATTAGATTGAGAAAATCAGCTATTTTTTACTCAGATTTGGTGAAAAAGTAATGCACCGTTGGAGAAGCTCTTATATCTGTACAAAACAAGTATTTTTTTGGGTCTTATATATATATATATATATTATGCAACAGTCCTAACAGCATTTTTAATGACAAATATTATAATAATATTTGTTAAAATTATAATTTGACAATAAATAGTATGTTACCCAAAAGACAACCTAAAGGGTGGGTGAATTAGGTTTTTACAAATAAAAATAATTATACCCTAATAAGAATTATGACTAGCACAATAGATAAATATAGTTAATGAAATAAAAAATAATTAAAATAAGTGTTCCAACAACTATGTCAGTTAATGATTTTAGCACAGTGAAAATGTGAAATATAGCTATGGCAATTTAAATAAAATAAAGAGATAAGAGAGAGAGAGAGACAAACAAATTTATAATGGTCCGGTTTCAACTCGGCCTATGTCCACTCCTCAAGCTTCACTTGAAATTTTTCACTATACTCTAACTTTAAGGGTGCTAGAACCTTTTCGCAGATGGAGCAATCCTCCACATATTTTACACAGACTTTCTAAGTCAAACACTGAGTAAACTACACTCTTACAAGGTTGAAAAGAATGTGTTTTTGCTTTCACAGAAAGTTACAAGAATTATCTCTCAAAGATAGATATAAAAATGAAGCTCTGATTTTTCTGTAAACCTTACATAGGAAAGATGGGCTCAAAGCTATACATCTCAATGTATAATTTCTGAAAGATGATCTAAACAAAAATTGAAGAACACTTCTCAGAGAATTTTTCAGAGAATAGATGTGAGTAATTATAGATCAAAGAATATTTTTTGATTTTTTTTTTGTAACCTGTTTACATTAGAGGTTTTGGTATATATAATGAAACTTATAACCGTTTATAGCCGTTGTATTCATTTGAATATCTTCCACTCTATCATTACTAATTTGAATATCTTCCACTTCATCATTACTAATTTGAATATCTTCCACTTGAATCTTTTGGCCTGCTGCTGTGCTGGGTTGTTTGAACCTTTTGTTTTGGGCAGTTTGAACCTCTAGTTGGGTATTATTTTTGGGTTGAAATGAACTTCTGATTTAAGCAAATATTAAATACATTCAAATAATATTTAGGATAAAAGTTTAGGTGAGAAATAATGAGACAAAATAAATTTTGATTCTTTCTATTTTTCTCTTTCAAATAAATTAAAACATAATTAAATAAATCATCAAAATAAATTTTGGATTCTATTTTTCTTTTTCAAATAAAATATAATTAAATAAATCATCAAAATAAATTTTGGATTCTATTTTTCTCTTTCAAATAAATTAAAATATAATTAAATAAATCATCAAAATAAATTTTGGATTTTATTTTTTTCTTTCAAATAAATTAAAACATAAGTAAATAAATTATCAAAATAAATAAGTCTAACAATCTCCCCCTTTTTTATGATGACACACAATGATGTTTTGATTTGATTTGGGAGTAAGAAAGACTCCCCCTCAAGTCATGCTCCCTGAATTCAATTCTTAATACATATCTTAATACATAGGTTAGGACATGTGTAATAAATAAACTTTAATCAATAACATGACATAAGATTAAGATATCAAACTATAAATACATAATTTCATATTAGTTTGAAAATAATACCATAATATATAACATCATAATACATAATATCATAATATATAACATCATAATACATAATATCAAAAGTTTCTCCCCCTGTGACATTATCAAAAAGGAAATCATGGCTCAGAATCGGGAAAAGGAGAAGAAAAATGATAGGGATAAATGACATAAAAAATAGATAATCAAAACAGAGATATAGACATATATATATATATATATATATATATATATATATATATATATATATGATTCGCCCATCTCTCTTTTTTCCGTCAAAAATCGCATCGGGCATGCGGCCTCGCTTTTGTGTCAGCCGACCGATAAAAGCAAGACGGGTCAACCAACTGCCTCGTCTGTCTCTCCTGCTTGTCTTCTTCTTCTTAATCACCCACTTCTCCTTCTTCGTCCTCATTCGCTTGTATCCCTTTCTACGTCGTCTTGAGAGAGATAGAGCATAAAGTCTACCAAAAACGACCCTCCTTTCGATTACATCTCTCTTGTCAACCATATGGCCTCGCCCCGTCCCCTCACTCTCTTTTTGGACCTGAATGACCCCTCAAGCGTTGCTGGGCTGAGTGCCCCGGCGCCTACTCTTCCTAACCTTCCTATGATGTCGATTGAGCAAATAATGATAACGCAATCAGATATTGAAGCCAATCATTTCACACTGACGTCTTGTATAGAGATGGTGATTACAGTCACAAAATTGGCGCATTGACTGTAGAATAGAACAAGTGAGCTCTACCAGGTCAACGCTCAACTCTCTCTGCTCCAACGCATGTACAAGGATGCGCGAGCAGAGATTTGTGCACTGAAGGCCGAAAATAAAGAGTTTAAACAGAAGACCACCACCATAGCCCGATTTGGAGCAACATTGTTCTTGGCTTTTGATAGTCGGTGGGGAGTGCTCGCTTTCAATGAAAGCACGGGGGCAGGGATGTCAAGCGTCGCCCAAGGCGATAAAAAGAAGAAGAGAGCTGTGGAAGGGGCGAGTAAGTGAGGTCGACCAATAGCCGAAAAAATGAAGGGAATTTGTTTTTTATTTTTTATTATTTTTATTTTTATTTTATGTAAATATGTATATTTTGATTTGTGTTTTTTTTTTATGTTTAATGTAATCACTTGAAGATGAAAGTAAAGTGCAAAAAAAATAAATCAAAATTAAGCCTCAGGGCAAAATAACAAAAAAATAAATAAAATAAAATAAAAAGAAAAGAAAAGAAGAAAAAAATAATAATAAAGGAAATGAAGCCTATTAGTAAAACAACAAAAAATAAATAAAAAAGTAAAAGATATTAAGCCTAATAGAAATAAAAAAATAAATTAAAATAAAATAATACCAGCAGAAATTATACTTAATGGGACGTCAGTGTTGCTGGAAGGGTAATGCAAAAAAAAAAAAAAAAAAAATACCATGAGAGTTTTAAAGAAAATCAATGTATGCAAAGTTAATTTTACCTCAAGATGTAGAATCCAAAAAAAAATTACAAAGTTGAGAATAACAAACTGTTAAGGATAATAAATGTATGAAGGACTTGAGAGCATGCAACTGATATAAATGTTTCCATATCAATGTAGCAATACACATATATCATTTTAACAAAAATTCAAGTTTCACAGTTGTGCGGGGAGCAAATATTCAGGCAAGCCCGCACTCCTTTCTTCCAAGCTCCTTCCTGTCCGATCGACCTGTGAGCACAACGACGATGAGCTACCCGGCGGTGTGTGGCCGGAAAACCCCTCCGACGATCAAGTTAGACACACACACAGGGATAGAGAGAGAGAGAGAGGACTGAGTTGTGTTTAGTGTTTTTCTCACCAAATTGTGTCATCTGCCAAGCATGGGGGGCGCAGACATGCTTATATACCTTCTGCGCCCCAAATCTACTTCCAGTGATCTCTCGACACGTGGTGCAGCACAAATCTTGCTGAACATCACCTAACCCGACTGCCAGCCCACTCTACTGGGAGCTTGGCAGCCGGGTTGTAGCATCTCGGCTGTCAACGGCCATGTTGTGCAGTTGGCCAGAGCACTCCGCTCGCCGCGCTCTATTTCGATCGAGCTCGGTTGCATCCTGGCATTGCCGAGCTCGGGACAGCTCACGCTGGTTTACCATCGGTCTTCCTGCCGAGCTAACTCTTGGACCGTGGAATAACCACGTGTCGCCTGGCGCCGGACATTCCGCTTGACCGGCTTCTAAATCGTGAAGCCAAACAGCCCGGTCCAACCACGCCTTCCCTTATCCGAGCAAAACCTCTAAGGATGGGGCCGTGTTACCGCGGCCCAACCTTGTTCGGCCAAATCCGTCCGGCCCAAACCTGTTTGGCCATTATCACGGCTCAAACCAGATCATAAATCTCCCTCTCAATTGCCCCTTAATTCCGTCCGCGCAAGCGTGATTGGGATTACCTGTTCTGACCGGGTTAACTCTTCCTCGGTCTTTAGTTTTGCGAGAGGTCAACAGGGCTACTTTACTTGCTCGGTTCCCTGACTTGCTCGGTCGTCGCTTCGTCTGACCAACCTGTCCCCTCAACTCTGTCGCCGCTATTAATGGGGGCACGTGTTATGCGCTGATTGGTCCTCGAGCGGCCAACCAACGCGTCCGTTAGCATTCAAATTTTTGGCGGTTTTTCCACCTTAAAAGCATGCCCAGCTTCCTTCATCCCACTCTTCTTGCTTCTCCATTCTCTTTGACGACCTAGAGCTCGTGCCATTCTTCCCTTGCCATTTCTGAGCTTGCGTTTGAAAGAGGAGCCACTGTCTTCAACTGGTAAGTCCTTCAAGCCCCCATTTTTACTATTTCACTTGGTATTGCACATATTAGGGCATAAATCTGTAGATTTTAGGACGTACCCTACCCCAAATCCTCACCTGGCCCTTATTCGCGTCGCTGTTCTTGCTGTTCTTCATTTTCCCTGATGAATACTGAAGATCTGGGGCGGACCAGGCTCCAGGTCTTCTTTTGATCCAAAAAATCATTCAGACCGAGCAAATAACCAGTCTGTCAAAACCTTAGGAGAAACCGGGTAGGCAGAGAACTCGGTCGCTAGACCGGGCTAAAATCTGGTCCGCTTGAGCGACCGAGCTCCTTGACTCACCCTATCGACCGAGGTGGTTGGCACCCTCTACGACCGAGCTAAGGTCAAGCTCGTTTTGCGCGACCGCGCTCACATTTACAATTGCCATCCTTTTCCTGTAGAGTCCAAGGGGACTACTGACCAAATATTGACGCTCTCAAAAACCGAGCAACCATCCAGACACCAGTCTTTGCCAAACCACCTCAGCCGAGCTAAACCAGCCGGCTACACATGGGGCGCTTCTGCTTCCTTGTTGACACCCCGGCTGCCTTGGCCGTATTCCGGGAAGACTACGGTGTCCCGGCAAATGTTCACCTAGAGCTCGCCGAGATCGAGACAACCCCTTGGGGCAGATTAGACCAGTGCCCCTTCACCGTTCTTTCCATTGTTGAAGGAGGCCTCCGCTTCTCAGTCAACCCTCTGCTGACCGAATTCCTACGCCGTACCGGGCTAGCACCCACACAAGTGTCAACCAACACCTACCAAATAATCAACGGCATTCACGAACTAAATAACCGGCTAGGGACCAACTTAGGTTTAGCCGAGATATTGCGACAGTACATCCTTAGGCACACTGGCGACGGCCTCGCCTACTATTTAAAGATTAGGCCGGGCAAAGAAAAAATAGTGACCGGTACCCCAGAAAAAGACTTATATGACGACAACTTCTTCTGGGTGTCCGGCAATTATGAAACAGCCGACGTACCGGGCTGGTTCATTAGCAAGAATTTCGGCGAGACATGTAAGTCGTGTTAACTTTCCCAGTCAATTGCCTTTGTTCCATAATCTGAACTTTAACATTTTTCTTCTTTCTTTTGCAGCAATCCACGCCTTACAAGCCAACTACCACTACCCCAACGAGGAAGCCATCATGGCCGTGCTCCGTTATCGCAACCGGGATTGCAACGAGCTGCTCGGCTACACCTCGACATACCGATACTCTGCTCCACGCCGGAGTAAGGTCACAAACTTCCTCCGTGCTCCATCACCTCCTCCAGACCCAACACTACCGGACGTGCCCCTAATCCGGTTAACCGAGGAAGAAGAGATGGCAAAACGAAGCCGTATCAAAAACCTCCTCACTGCAACATCCGCCGAGATACTGAGCGTCGTCACCCGCGCTCCAGCTGCCTGTCAATCAAGTGGCGCCGTGGTGGCGTTGGCGTCCCCAACCAGCAAGGAAGCCCGTCGGGCTGGGAAAAGGCCTCGCGCAGATCCCTCCGCCGAGCTGGTTGAAGAGCTGACTACCGAGCAACCCACCATCACCATAGACCCAACACCGGCATGGCGACCGCAGCTCAAGCACCGGGGTAAGGAGATCCCGGCAACGGCCTCCGTGAAGGGCGACAAAGAACATCTCCTTGCCTTTGACCTCTCCAAGGCCCTTCTCTTGTCGAGCGACGTGGTCAGAAGCGACCATGTCCCAGACACCCGACTGGTGAAGTCGGCCGTGAAGTCCATGACCAGGGTAAGAGTCTCAAACTTCTACTCAAATTTTCACAAGTGTTTACACGGTTTCCACTCTGATCCAATTTTCTTCTTGCAGGCCATCCAAAAGCAACACTTGGTCATGGAGCGTATCCATCAACTGCGGTAAAAGGCAAACGACACTGCCAGCCAAGTCCAAAGCCTTCAGACCGAGCTCGGCTGAGCAAAGTCCTCTCTTCAGATTGCTAATGCTGACAACACCAATTTGCTCGGCAAGATTGACGCCGCCGAACAAGAAAGAGATGCAATAAAAGTCGAGCTCGAGGCACTCAAAAAGTCAAAGGAGAAGGAGTACGAAGACACCAATAATGCCGGCTTCAAGGAGGCCGAGCACAGTTACAAGAAGCAAGTCTTTGCCACCCAGGACATTTACTTCCAGGCGGGTTGGAAGGCTGCTTGCACTCAGCTCGGTCAAGGTCCTGATACCGACGTGTTTGCCTCCCCACCGGCCGTCTTCCTACCGAGCTATCTCGTGCCATATGCCAACGACGTCTTCAGCGCGTTGCAGGCTGAGGCCGAAGAAGGACTTGAAGGAGAAGGCGAGGCAGATGCTGGGGGAGAGGATTGCCAAGAGCAGGAGCAGCCCGGCCAAACTGTGACCGGCGTCCGAGATCAAACCCCACCAATCAACCTGGAGGAAGCTGGCGATGAATTCACTAACCTTTCCCCCCTAGTGTAGTTTTCTTTGTTTTTCTTTCTTTTTTCTCCACATATGTAATTGGGCTGTCTGCCCCACCTCTTGTACATATTTTTATCATCAATGAAAAAGCTCAATTTTCTTGAAGTGTTGGCACGGTCAGCTGAGTAACCTCAACCAGACAAAATACTTCGGCAACATTAACCATCTTGCTGAACTTAACTAACCGGCAAAGGCATCTCGGTAGTAGATAAAGCTGAGCACGTCAACTCTTTCAACCAGAGTAAATCATCTCGGTTGAGAATACCCAGGTTGAGCAAAACATCAACTCTTTCAACCGGAGTAAATCATCTCGGTTGAGAATACCCAAGTTGAGCAAAACATTAAGGCCAAGTTTGGGAAGACTAAAAAAGTGCACTTTTTGTCTTTTTGGACTAAAAAATTGAGGTTGAAAATATGGATGTTTGGGTTAACTTTTTGACTTTTTATTGAAAAATGTGTAATAAAAAATTGTAAAAATTGATTTGTAGGGAAAAATTTGAATTGGGAGTTGTGCAGCCGTAATTGTTGACTTTTGGTGAATAGTGTTAACTTTTTAACTTTTTGAGTAACTTTTTGGCTTTTTAACTTTTTTTAAAGTCCCCAAACTTGGCCTAAATCTTTTAACAGGAGTAAATCATCTCCGTTAAGAATACCCAAGTTGAGCAAAACATCAACTCTTTCAACCGGAGTAAATCATCTCGGTTGAGAATCTCAAAACTCAAAGCAACATTAAAAATGCTGAGGCAAAGATGAGTCACTTTTATATATTGACAAAAATGAATATTACATGAAGTGTAAGGCAAAAAATTTCTTTGCACAAAAGAAAGCTAAAGCTAGAAATAATACAGCTTGAGGTTGGTTGCATTCCATGGTCGGGGTATTCCTCTACCATCCAAGTCCTCCAGGTGATATGCCCCATTGCCCGCCAGACCGGTTATCTTGTAAGGTCCTTTCCAATTTGCCCCTAGTTTGCCTTCACCTGGTACCAAGGTATTGCCCATGACTTTCCTCAAGACCCAATCACCTACTTTGAACGGTCTGGGGTGCACCGTTTTGTTGTATTTCCTTGAGAGCTCTTGTTGGTAGGCAGCCACATGGATGAGAGCCTTTTCCTGACGCTCTTCCACTAGATCTAGTTCAAGGGCAATGGCTTCGGCGTTCAGCTCGGGTTCAAAACTTTCACGTTTGAGGGTGGGCATGCCGACTTCCAAAGGTATGACTGCCTCCATGCAATAAGCCAAAGCAAATGGAGTTTCCCCGGTAGACCGCCGCGGGGTTGTTCAATATGCCCAAAGGACGCTGGGGAGTTCCTCAGCCCACTTTCCCTTGGCTTTTTCCAGCCGTTTCTTCAACCCATCAAGTATGATCTTCTTCGACGTCTCGGCTTGGCCATTGGACTGTGGGTAAGCCGGAGTAGAGTTGTAGAATTCAATCTTTAAATCTTCACAAAACCCTCTGAATAGGTGACCGTCAAACTGGTGCCGTTATCAGAGATCAGAATTTTGGGGACGCCAAACCGCGTGACCACGTTCTGCCAGACAAACCGCTTCACGTCTTTCTCCTTGATTATTGCCAAAGGCTCCGCTTCAACCCATTTAGTGAAGTAGTCTGTGGCCGCGATGAAGAACTTCTGGTTGCTTGGTGCTGTTGGGAGCGACCCAACTATATCTAGCCCCCACATCGCAAAGGGCCAAGGGCTGGTGAGGGGAAGAAGTTCCCTGGCCGGCTGGTGGATTTGGTGGGCAAACTTTTGGCATTTCTCACACTTGCGAACATATTTCTGGGCGTTGGCTTGCATGCATGGCCACCAGTAGCCTTGCGAAATAGCTCAGTAGGCCAAGGACCTGCCCCCTATATGACTGCCACAGATGCCTTCATGAATTTCGTAAAGGAAAGCTTCCACGCTGCTTGAGTGCACACACTTCAGGTAGGGACCGGTGAAAGACTTCTTGTATAAAGCGCCTAATGGAGAGAGCCAAAACCGTTTGGACTTCACCCGCACTTTATGTGCTTCCTTCTTGTCGGCTGGAAGGGTCTGTTCTCTGAGAAAGAGGATGATAGGGTCCATCCAAGAAGGACCTAGCTCGGCGCAGAGTACTTCTGTCTGCCCGGTTTCCTCAATGCTGGGCCTCGAAAGGAATTCAATCAAAAGAGGGTTGGGAGATGTGCTGTCAACCATAGAAGCAAGGCCAGCCAATTCATCTGCTCGGCCGTTTTCTTCTCGGCCAATTTGTTGGACCCTGATTGCCTGAAATCGCTTGATGTGGTCTCTGACCAGAGCTTGGTACTTCATCATTCTGTCATCTTTTGCCTCGTAAACCCCAGAAACTTGGTTAACCACAAGCTGGGAATCACTGTAAACCATTAGCTCGGATGCTTGCATCTGAAGTGAGCTCTTGAGACCGGCCAATAGCGCCTCGTACTCAGCCTCATTGTTGGATGCTGGGAAGCCAAGGGTGATAGAATGTTCAATAGTCAGTCCGTGACGGTTCGAGGCTCCATCAACAAAAAGTTTCCACATTTCGCCGACAAAGAGCTTCCAACACTCTGAGGGGTCCTGAGAAGCTTGAAGGTTGATGGGATCACGGTTGCTCGGCTGTTTGGCTTCCGGTCCCGTGTCGCCAGGCTGCGGTATTATGTCGGCCGCAGGCTCTGTGCTGAGCGGTTCCATTTTTTCCCTCCTCGGTGATGTGGTGTCGAACAAAGCGGGTTGGTCAGTGATACCCAACTCCGTCATCACATCACCGGGCTGTAGTATCGTATTAACTGAAGGTGCTTCGGCGGGGCGCGCAAGTTCCGCGTCGCCAATGCCGCCAAGCTGTGGTATTTTGGTCGAGCTTGCATTCACCTCTTCATTTGCCACGGCAATATCGACCGGGCATACCGGATGAGTTCCAGGTAAGAATTTAGCAACGAAGTCGGCCAAAGTCTGGGCTTTTATGGCAGTGCGCGGCTGGAACTTCACATCAAACTGTCCCAATTCGACCGCCCACTTAAGAAAACTTTTTAAGTAGAAATCGACATTTCAAGCTTGCCACGAATAAAATTGAAGCGATCCTCACTTAGGGGTTTTGTGAAAATATCCGCCAATTGCTTGTTGGTGTTTACAAATTCAAGTACAATATCCCATTTTTGAACATGATCTCTTAAAAAATGATGTTGAATTTCAATATATTTTGTTCGTGAGTGTTGAACTGGATTTTTGCTTAAATTGATGGCACTAATATTATCACATTTAATAGGGATATGATCATAATGCAAATCAAAGTCCTCTAATTGTTGTTTTATCCAAAGTATTTGGGCACAACAACTTCCGGAAGCTATATATTCAGTTTCGTCCGTTGATAAAGCAACATAATTTTACTTTTTGCTAAACCAAGACACTAATGAGTTACCAAGAAAATGACAAGTGCCACTGGTGGTTTTTCTATCACGTTTGCATCCGGCAAAGTCAGCATCCGAGTGACTAATTAAATCAAATGCAACACCTCTAGGATAAAACAATCCCAAATTTTGAGTGCCAACAAGATATCTAAAAATTCTTTTAACAGCACTGAGATGCGATTCCTTAGGATTTGATTTATATCTAGCACACATACAAACACTAAACATAATATCGGGTCTACTTACAGTTAAATAAAGAAGTGAGCCGATCATACCTCGACATTTTATTTGATCAATGGACTTACCTTTTTCATCTTTGTCTAGCTTAATGGATATTCTCATAGGTGTTCCAGCTATTTTTGAGTTATACATACCAAACTTTTTAAGTAGTTCTTTTGTGTACTTAGCTTGGTTGATAAAAATTCCTTCCTTACATTGTTTGATTTGAAGTCTAAGGAAATAATTTAGCTCCTCCATCATGCTCATCTCAAACTCATCTTGCATACACTTGGCAAATTCCTTACACAAGGTTTCATTAGTAGCATCAAATATAATGTCATCCACATATATTTGCACAATAAGTAAATCATTATTTTTAGTTTTAACAAAAAGTGTTGTGTCAATCGTTCTTATAGAAAAATTATTTTCAATCAAAAATTTACGTAATCATTCATACCATGCACGAGGTGCTTGTTTCAAACCATATAAAGCTTTTAATAATTTAAAAATATGATTTGGAAAAGCATAATCTTCAAAACCTGGGAGTTGTTTAACATAAACTTCCTCATTTATAAAACCATTAAGAAAGACACTTTTTACATCCATTTGATAAAGTTTGAAATCTCTAAAACATGCAAATGCAAGTAACATGCGAATGACTTCTAATCTAGCAACCGGAGCAAAGGTTTCATCGAAATCAATACCTTCTTCTTGATTGTATCCTTGGGCAACAAGTCTAACCTTGTTTCTTATAATTATGCCGGATTCATCAAGCTTGTTTCGAAAGATCCATTTGGTACCGAAAAATGGTATGATCTTTAGGTTTTAGCACAAGTTCTCACACTTTGTTTCTTTCAAATTGGTTAAGCTTTTCATGCATAGCTATCATCCAATGTTCATCGAATTCAGCTTTTTGAAAGTTTTTAGGCTCAATCTGTGAGAGAAAAGCCAAGTCACTACAAATGTTTCTAAGTGAAGAGCAAGTTTCAATACCTTTTGAAGGGTCACCTAGGATTAAATCTTTAGGGTGATTATGAACAAACTTCCATTCTCTTGGCAAATCATCATTGTTTCCTCATTCTTCTTGAGGTGGAAGAATAAGTTGTTCAATCTCTTTGTTCAACTAACATGGTTGGTTCTCTTCTTTGTAGATACTTGAATCTTCCACATTTGGTTCCAAATCTATATTATCACTAACAATTTGCTTTTGAGCAGAGATGTCATTTTCATCAAATGCCACATGTATAAATTCTTCCACAACAAGTGTTCTTTTATTAAAAACACGATGAGCTTTGCTAGTTAAGAAATAGCCAAGAAAAATTATTTCATTAGATTTTGAATCAAATTTACCTAAGTTATCCTTACCATTATTATGCACAAAATATTTACAACCAAAAACATGCAAGTGACTAATGTTGGGCTTTCTATCATGCCAAAGTTCATAAGGAGTCTTTTTGAGAATAGGTCTAATTAATGCACAATTTAAAATATAGCATGCGGTGTGAACGGCTTTGGCCCAAAAATATTTAGGAAGATTATTTTCGCAAAGTATTGTTCTACTCATCTCTTCTAAAGTTCTATTCTTCCTTTCTACTATACCATTTTGTTGAGGAGTTCTAGGTGCTGAAAAATTATGTCCAATACCATGCTCATCACAAAACAATTCAAATTTCTCATTTTTCAAGTTCTCTACCATGGTCGGTTCGAATATTAGTAATAAGAAATCCTTTTTCATTTTGAATTTTACGATAGAGTTTTGTGAAAGAAAAAAATGTTTCATCTTTGTGTGCTAAAAACATAACCTATGTAAATCTTGAATAATTATCAACAATAACAAGACAATAATGTTTACCACCTAGACTAGATGTCCTTGAGGGACCAATTAAATCCATATGCAGTGGTTGTAAAGGTCTAGTTGTGGAAATATGAGATTTTGATTTAAACGATGTTTTAGTTTGTTTTCCTTGTTGACAAACACTACAAAGATGATCTTTTTCAAATTTAATTTTTGGAAGTCTAATGACCAAATCATTTCTCAAAAGTTTAGCAATTAAATCCATATGAGCATGACCAAGTCTTCTATGCCATGACCAACTATTTTCATTATTAACATATAGACATTTTAACATCACTAGTATAGAGATCATTGAGATAAAAAACATAAACATTATCGTGACGAATACCAACGAATAAAGCTTTATGATCATTTGTGCTTTCAATTGTGCAATGTGATTTATCAAAAATAACTCGATTACCTTTATCACATAATTGACTAATACTAAGTAGATTATGCTTAAGTTCATTAACAAGTAAAACATTTTCAATAGAAAGGTTAGGAGAAATACCGATGCTACCAATACTGATGATTTTTCCTTTTTTGTTGTCTCCAAAAGTAACAAAGCCTCCATCTTTGGATGACAGTGTAGTAAAGAAGGATTTATCTCCGGTCATGTGTCTGGAACATCCACTATCAAGGTACCACTTCCCTCATTTAGCTTTGGACTTAAAGCAAACCTACAAGATGACAATCAAGTGTTAGTTTTTGGTATCCATAGTTTCTTGGGTCCTTCTTGGTTAGTTTTGTTAGATCCCTTAACAATCCAAATCTTTTTAATTCCCATGTTTATATTATTTTTGAATGGACAAGAAGATACATAATGGCCTTTCTTTCTACAATAATAACAAGTAATATGAGGGTGAGTCATGAGAGGTGCCTTTGCAAAAATTGTATTGAGATTCTTTTGTTTTTTAATAGGGTCATATCCAATGCCTGCTTTATCGAAAACACATCTTTGATTTCCAAGAAGCATGTTAAGATTATTTCTACCTTTTACAAAATTTTCAAGTGTTTTTGTTAAATCATCAATATTGTTTTTTAAAGTAGTTTTCTCATTAGAGATAGTATCAAAATCATTTTTCAAAACAATTTTTTCTTTCTTTAATTCTTCTACATTAACAGATAAAGATGCAACAGATTTCTTCAACACATTATTTTTGGCACAAACTTTTCTAAATTCATCTTGTAGTTCATGGAATGCACTTTCAAGTTCTTCATAAAGAGCAGTTACCTCATCTTGAGTAGAGTCTTCATCTTCAAGAGTCATGAGACATAAGTTGGCTACTTCATTTTCAGTTTCATCACTTGAGTTTTCATCTTCACTTTCTCCCCAAGCTGCTACCATGGCCTTTTTGTTTCTTTTGTAGTCTTTTCCATGATTCTTTAATTTTGGACAATCCATCTTCATATGTCTAGGATTTTTGCACTCATAGCAAATAATAAGCTCTTTCTTGTTATCTTTGTTGTACTTTTTCTTGAAAGGTCTTCTTCCTTAATAATTGTTTTTTTTTAAGTGCTTTTTGAGATTTCTACTAAACATGGCATAGCTTTCATCATCACTGGAGTTTTCATGTTCTTCTTCATTTGATGAGGCTTTGAATGTAATTTCACTTTTCTTTTTATTTTCAACATCCTCATGTCCTTTCATGGCGATCTCATGAGTTATAAGGGAACCCATAAGCTCATCCAATCCAAGTATGGAGAGATTTTTGGCTTCTATAATGGTCGTGACTTTTGCTTCCCAATTCTTTGGTAAACACCTAAGAATTTTTCTCACCAACTCACTGTTAGTATAAGTTTTGCCAAGAAATTTCAAAGAGTTTACAATTTCAGTAAATCTAGTAAACATACTTGAAATAGATTCATCAGAGTTCATTTTAAACAATTCATAACTATGAACAAGCATATCTTATACGAGATTCCTTTACTTGGTTTGTACCTTCATACATTACCTCAAGTTTGTCCCAAATTTCTTTTGCCGAATCACAGCTTGAAATTTTATTATACTCCTTAGAGTCTAATCCACAAATAATGGTGAGTTTGACTTTAGCATTAGCT
Source organism: Camellia sinensis (assembly GCF_055761805.1). Lineage (NCBI taxonomy): Eukaryota > Viridiplantae > Streptophyta > Magnoliopsida > Ericales > Theaceae > Camellia > Camellia sinensis. The sequence goes on from NC_138974.1 coordinate 64,072,669, forward strand.
TGCAATAATTTATGATCTTTCTCATCACATTCATTTTCAGTTTTAGGTTTACTAATATTGTCTACTAATTTGGTATGACTTTTTGGACCTTTGGTGACAATAATCCATATGGCCTAATCAGTGGCTTGTAGGTATAGTGTCATCTTATCCTTCCAACGACTATAGTTGTTTCCGTCAAATAATGGTAGCCTATTTGTGGCTTGTCCTTCAGCTAAGGTTGCCATGGATCGAAACTCCTAGATGGTTAAACCTAAAACAAGAGTCTAGACTATGATACCAATTATTACCCAAAAGACAACCTAAGAGGAGGGTGAATTAGGTTTTTACAAATAAAAATAATAATACCCTAATAAGAATTATGACTAGCACAATAGATAAATATAGTTAATGAAATAAAAAATAATTAAAACAAGTGTTTTAACAACTATGTCAGTTAATGATTTTAGCACAGTGAAAATGTGAAATATAGCTATGGCAATTTAAATAAAATAAAGAGACAAGGGAGAGAGAGGCAAACAAATTTATAGTAGTTCGGCTTCAACTCGGCCTACGTCCACTCCTCAAGCTTCACTTGAGATTTTTCACTATACTCTAGCTTCACAAGGCGCTAGCAACCTTTTCATAGATAAAGCAATCCTCCATAGATTTTACACAGACTTTCTAAGTCAAAAACACTGAGTAAACTACACTCTTACAAGGTTGAAAAGAATGTATTTTTGTTTTCACAGAAAGTTATAAGAATTATCTCTCAAAGATAGATATAAAAATGAAACTCTGGTTTTTCTGTAAACCTCACACAGGAAAGATGGGCTTAAAGTTATACATCTCAGTGTATAATTTCTGAAAGATGATGTAAACAAAAATTGAAAAACATTTCTCAGAGGATTTTTAGAGAATAGATGTGAATGATTATAGATCAAAGAATATTTTCTGATTTTTTTTTTTTTGTAACTTGTTTACATTAGAGGTTTTGGTATATATAATGAAACTTATAACTGTTTATAGTCGTTGTATTCATTTGAATATCTTTCACTCTATCATTACTAATTTGAATATCTTCTACTCCATCATTACTAATTTGAATATCTTCCACTTGAACATTTTGGCCTGCTGCTGTGCTGGACTGTTTGAATCTTTTGTTTTGAGCTGTTTGAACTTCTAGTTTGGGCATTATTTTTGGGTTGAAATGAACTCTTGATTTAAGTAAATATTAAATACATTCAAACAATATTTAGGATAAAAGTTTAGGTGAGAAATAATGGGACAAAATAAATTTTGATTCTTTCTATTTTTCTCTTTCAAATAAATTAAAACATAATTAAATAAATCATCAAAATAAATTTTGGATTCTATTTTTCTTTTTCAAATAAAATATAATTAAATAAATCATCAAAATAAATTTTGGATTCTATTTTTCTTTTTCAAATAAAATATAATTAAATAAATCATCAAAATAAATTTTGGATTCTATTTTTTTCTTTCAAATAAATTAAAATATAATTAAATAAATCATCAAAATAAATAAGTCTAACATAACAATAAATTGTCAAATTATAATAATGGTGCTTTAATGGTTACATGTCATTTTGGCAAATATCAATCAATTTTTTCACTAATTTTGTAGGTATTGTTTGGATATAAGTTTTTTAGTGATTTTTTTTTTTTTTTTTTGGTCTTCTATGACATTTTTAAAACTTTTTTTCAAAAAAAATTAAATATATATATATATTTTTTAAAACAAGAACAAAAAGAGTTGTTAAATCATTTTGCATTCCAAGACACCATTCAAACCGTTAGATGGGGTCATAATCCACGCCCAACATTCAATCTCTAGAATTTTCGAGGCTGAGCATCTCCATACTTCTTCATTTTGATCATCTCTCTCTCTCTCTCTCTCTATATATATATATATATATATGTTTCTCTCTAATTCCGCCCCTATAGACTAAGCATCTCTCTCTCAATCTGTCTTTCTTTCTCTTTCTCGCCATCTACATCCCTCTCTTCTTCATTTTGATCATCCCTCTCTTCTTCCTCACCAGTGCCGACCGTCTTCAAACTAGTCAACCCCCCTCTCTATGTGTCTGATTTCGCCCTTTGGGCTGATCTCTCTCTCTCTCTCTCTCTACATCTTCATCATTCTCTTCTTCATTTTGATCATCCCTCTCTTCTTCCTTACCAGCATCGATCGTTTTTAAATCAGTTGCCCCCTCTCTCTTTGTCTCTATGTCTCTCTAATTTTGATCGTTTATTGTCGAGTTCAATGGAACACCAGTTTTTGAACTTCAATGGAGCTTAATTGGCCTGGGAACAAGCTCTAGAAGTTGATGAAGAACAAGCCCTAGAGGTCGATTTTGGTTGAGATGAATAACAACTTCATCAATTATGCTGCCATGCTGAAATCTAAGTATTTGTCTTCTAAATTCCTTTCAGATTGCTTCAGAAATTTATATAAATTTGTGAGATTTGGGTTGATTGATCATTCTAATGAAATTTATGAAATTTGTGATTTGTTCTTCACTGAAATTTGTGAAATTTATGAATTTGTGAAATGGTACTTCCAGAAAATTGTGAAAGGGTACTTCCAGAAAATTTGTGAATTTATGAAATCAAATGAAGAAGGAATTCTGTATTTTTTTTTTAAATGACAAAAAAAATACCTCCAAAGATTTTAGGAGGTTTTTTTGGGAGAGGATCAACCGATTGGAGCCAAAATTCTATTAATCTTTGATGATGTGATATGTTTGGCAAATGCCAAAACTCCTGTCAAATTTGATAACAGAAATGACGTGTGTTATATTTGGCAAGATGAATAGCATGCCATTAGAGACTCATTCTTCTCTACTCTTGCCAAATTATAACTTTGGCAGCTCCTTTGGCAACTCCATTGGAGATGCTCTAAGGGTGTGGGAAAGGGAAACTACCAAGTGACAGTTGCTGATTAAATCTGCAATGGGTGACCTCATTTGATTTATCAACAATTCGTTGTGCATATCGTATCAGATAAAGCCTTTGGACTCACGAAACTTGAGCTTCTAAATCCATTGGTCTGATTCATAATAGGTCAGAGATTCCAACTGGAGTTCTCATACATGACGTGCTATCCATTGCAATGACCTCTTAGTGAAAATTCTGCGACAAACTTCCAAAAAATTTCAACCTTGACAACATGAAAACCAGATGGCGATCAACCACAGCAAAATGTCACGTCTCGCCAACTTACCCAGACAAAATGGCCTACCAAAAGGAAGTCTCAAGGAAGGGAGTCTAATGAAATATTCTGGAAGCTCTTGGAAGACTTGAAAAAATATGAGAATATGATACATAATTCTGTAATATACATAAAAGGATCTAGAAAGAGGTTCTAGAATATTCAAGTGAATATTAGAAGGATGGAAGTAATAGAAGCTTCTAGAATCTCCTAGAGAAATTGAGGTGGTAAAAGATCATTATACCTACCTCTAGAATGAGGTAGATGTTTTTATAGATATTTTTAAGGAGGATTCTAGAACCCTCTTGTAGGATAAGAAAAGCTTCCATGAGAAGCTTCTCTATAGTCTTTTTCTTGTATGCTCTAGAATATTCTAGAGAAGGCCTAAGATGCCTATAAATAGGAGATGGGCTTATTTGCTCCATCAATGATCCAAGAGTTGTAAAACTTTTTTATAGTGAATAAAAGGCATTCTCTCAAACTCTCTTGTGTTCCTCTTACTAGTCTTTCTTCTAAGTTAGTGAGCTAGGTTGACTTAGCATCATCAAGTGAAGCTTGAGATTGTCTAAGTACCGCACGGATAGCTTGGAAACAACCAAGGTTGTGACACGTGGTATCAGAGCCAGGTTGGAGACAAGAGAAGAAAAGGCAACAATGTCATCCGGTATAGAGGAGACTGTGACTGAGCAAGTCCGTGGAAGGGAAGCCACGAAGGGAAGGAAGGATAAGTCATGAGATGCTATGACCACCATGGATACACGGTTTGCCAAGGTGGAGCTTACCATGTGCGACTCGGGGGAGCGTCTTGATGTGTTGGAGCAAAGCCTTGAACAGGAGGTGGAGGGTCTCAAGAGGGAGATTAAGAAACTCCATGATGGCATGCTTTCCATCATCAATTCTATGACACATGATGCTTAGGTGGCCAATGATTCCTTTCAAGCCAAGGTGTTAAAGATGTTCGCACAGTTTGAAGCCTGCTTAGAGGAGGTGCACCAAGATGTGGCAATGTGCAAAAAGGCCAGAATCGGGGGAGCTGTGACCTTGCCGGGGACATTTAAGGTGGAGGTTCCAAAGCTAAAGCCTTTTGACGGAAAGAGGGATGCCAAAGAAGTGGACAACTACTTGTGGCACATGGAAAGACACTTCAAGGCAATGGCAGTAACCGAGGAAGGTGCCAAGGTACGCACCGCAGTCCTTTACCTTGTTGATACAGCAACACTATGGTGGCGTCGCCGGCATGTTGACATTGAGAGAGGTACGTGCACCATATCAACTTGGGATGATTTCAAAAGAGAACTTAGGAAGCAATTTTATCTCGAGGTGTGGCCTACCAAGCAAGGAAGAGCATGAAAAATCTTAAACACACAAGTCTATTTGGGACTATGTAAGGGAATTCTCTACACTCATGCTAGAAATCTCGAATATGACTGATAAGGAATTGCTCTTCAACTTTCTAGACAACCTACAACCATGGGTAGAGCAAGAGTTACGACGCCGAGGTGTGCAAGACCTTGCGACGACCATGGCAATGGTAGAATCACTTATTGAGTACAAACGTGGGGATGACAAGGCCAAGACATCCAAGGGTGACCCTAGCAGAACTTTTAGTGAAAGTGAGGAAGAAGAGGATGAAGGCATCCGAAGCAAGGAAAGGCACGGCAAGCCTCCCACTGGCAAAGAGGGCAAAGACAAGGTCAGAGAGAACAGGGAGAGATTCAAACCCAAGACCAAGTGTTTTCTATGTGACGGACCACATTGGGCAAGAAAGTGTCCCAAGAGGCAAGCCCTTACTGCCATGATTGAAGAACAGGAAAAGGTGGAGACTCCGCAGATAGGATCTCTACAGCTACTCGGTGCCATCGAATCGAAGCCTACTACATTGACCCAATAGGATAAGGGTTTAATGTACGTGGATGCCAAGATCAACAGGAGAGTGACCCAAGTCATGGTAAACACGGGTGCGTCACACAACTTCATCAATGCAGAGGAGACCAAGAGGCTTGGTCTTAAACTTGACAAGGGTCAAGAATTGATGAAGACGGTGAACACCAAGGCAAAGCCCGTAGATGGCATAGCTCGAGGGGTTGAGCTGCAGCTTGGTGGGTGGCGCAGAAAAGTCAATTTTTCGATAACATCACTCGATGACCATGATGTGGTGCTAGGAATGGAGTTCTTGTGGGAATTCAACGTAGCACTGTTACCTCGCAACAACATTATGTGCATTATGGAGGGTGGATCTTGCATGGTGCCAATGATGAGTAAGTTGAATACTAAACTCAAACTTCTATTAGCTATGTATATTAAGTCGGAGACAGACAAGAAAGAGGTAGTAAGCATTGTGAAGAAGATGACTGGCTCTGCAGAAGATAGTCCACCGACATGTGTAGTTGTTAAGTCATCAATAGGGCAAGTGGACAAGGCAAATCTAAGAAGGCGTAAGTCAAGGAGAAAACCTACGACTTCGAGGAAGAAGGCGCGACGAGGGCATCGCGAGCATGAGTGTGGGAGAATGTCATGTCCCGCCAACTTACCCAGACAGAATTGCCTACCAAAAGGAAGTCTCAAGGAAGGGAGGCTAATGGAATGTTCTGGAAGCTCCTGGAAGACTTGAGAAAATATGAGAATATGATATATAATTCTATAATATACATGAAAGGATCTAGAAAGAAGTTCTAGAATATTCAAGTGAATATTAGAAGGATGGAAGCAATAAAAGCTTCTAGAACCTCCTAGAGAAATGGAGGTGGTAAAAGATCATTGTATCTACCTCTAGAATGAGATAGATGTTTGTATAGATATTTTTAAGGAGGATTCTAGAACCCTCGTGTAGGATAAGAAAAGCTTCCATGAGAAGCTTCTCCATAGTCCTTTTCTTGTATGCTCTGGAATATTCTAGAGAAGGCCTAAGATCCCTATAAATAGGAGAGAGGCTTATTTGCTCCATCAATGATCCAAGAGTTGTAAAACTTTCTTATAGTGAATACAAGGCATTCTCTCAAACTCTCTTGTGTTCCTCTTACTTGTCTTTCTTTTAAGTTAGTGAGTTAGGCTGACTTAACTTAGCATCATCAAGTGAAGCTTGAGATTGTCTAAGTGCCGCACGGATAGCTTGGAAACAACCAAAGCCGTGACAAAAAGCTTCCAAAATCAGAGATTGTGGGTATGTTTGGTTTGTGTTTGAGAGATGTGTTTTAGAGATAAAAAGTAGGAAAACATGTTTGGTTTGGTTTTTTTTAAAAGATGTTTTGGAAAATTATTTTGAGATAGAGTTTTGGAAAAAGTGATTGATTTGATGTGTGAGAGAGAGATTTGTTTGGAAAACTTGTTTGATTTACAAATTTTGGGAAATTTTTTTGGAAAAATTTGTTTGGTTTGGTTATTTTTGAAAACTTATTTGTAGAGAAAATTTCCCAAATTTTTTTCAGAAAATCAAACCAAATGAGCCCTGTGTTTCTAACCCTCCTACTGAAAAGCAAAAACAACTAAAAACAAATTACCAAAACAACCAAGAACCTTGGAGAAAGTTGAATTTTTCCATTAATGTGATTGAAAGATATAATGTTACAATTTCCTTGCCAAAAACAAAAGGCATGCCCGAGAGAAATTGACTCAAAAATGAAATTCAAGGTTAAACAATCAATAATACTTTTTTACTACTTGTTGCAACTGCTATTTCCAAATCCCTGGATTCTTCGTATGCCAGTTTCTATTTCATGGAAAAAAAAAAAAAGAAAAAAAAAAAAGGTGTACAAAACATCTTTTTGAGAAACCTTCAGCTTGTTTCAAGTCCTCATATTTGATTTGTGCACTCATTCAAATGGGATTCGACTGGCAGCATGCAGGAAGCATCAATACCTCTTGTTCTCCTTTCTTATCCAGAGTCAGAAGAATTTTGAGGGATCAGGACATTTTTGCCCTGGCAAAAAATACTCCAGCAAACAGACCTGGATGAAATACACATTAATTGACGTTATCTTTCAATTATAATTACATATCTCAAGTGTTTATGGTCCGTAACAATGATCATTTTGCTTACCAAATAGGATGCTGAAGCAATTTGGTAGGCTGAGTGGAACCTTGAACAACACTATACCAGCAATAGAGAGAGGAATCTTGTTTAAGGAGCCCACCAAACTGTAAAGCAGCAGCACAAAGTGTCAATGGAGAATACAATTAGTGTAAAAGAAAAATTGGGCTCACAATTAAAATTTTATTATTTTCCCATTGAGAATTCTTAACAAAACCAAACGCTTGAAAAACATTGACGCAGGAATTTATTACTAGTAATGAGATTCCTTGCTTCCTTGACATTCCTGTCATTTAAACATAGCCTGAATGTATAATTCCAATCTGGAAAGAAGTCCAGTGGTTAACTGGCATGCTATCACTATGCTATTTGTGAAACATCCATTAAGTTTAAGCAGAGTGATTCCTAAGCTTGTAAAAGCAACAGGATTTTCAAAATCATGTAGCCCCCACTCCCAACCGCCTTATTATTTTTCATAACAATCTTTGGCCACTTTTTGTCCTACGGAATCTAACAATCTGAAATCACAAGCTCACAGCTATGCCTCGGCAAGCAATTTATGCAGAACATAAACCTAGTCATCTGCATATTTACCCTACTAAAACACAGTGTAGTTGCATAGAGAACTTGTTTAGGACCCACTCGCAGAGGCGTAATTTAAATGATGAGCACAAATGAAGCTTTCAACATTTGGAGTGATTTCAAGTTTAACTGTGTGCTTTTACCTGTAAGTGGTGGGCCCAGTTTGATTTAGAAACCACATAGAGGTGAAACTTATGGCAAGTCCAAGCAGTCCACTAGCTGTTGCAACAAACCAAAACATGGGCATTCTGATGACATCACTGCAAGTTGAAACCCAAACACACAACAGAGTCGTCAGACCACAAATTTTAGTATAACCACAAATTTAAGAATTAGAAACTTGTGCTTACGCATTAATTACATATTTCCATTCCTCAAACAGAATAATCAAGAAGATTGCAAAAGGCAAGGATAACATATTATTCAGCAACACCATTGAAATTTCATTAAGAGATCCAGATCTTGTCAACTGTTTTGCTTTGTCCATGATGCGCCGCAATGTGAGCTGTCGCAAAGTACAAATGTTTTGTGGTAATTAAGAACTAAAAATGTAGGCATGCCTGAACCAAGAATAATAAAGTTTCCATAAACAAACTTGTAAGCAAACAAACAGGTCAAGGGCATATGGATGAATTGAATGAGCCTAGCAGAAAATACATACCGAGTAACTTGCTGTCAGAATGCAATTCACAATTTGCCATGTATAACCCACTGCATCAAAGGAAAGATCTGTGATACCGCCACTTATAGCTGAAATGATCTGCGATGCAATCCACCAAGGGCTGAAAAGTGCTAAAAGGTACATTTGAAGTACATATTCTAGAAAAGCAGCAAATAATCAGCTGGATGGAGCATAAGATGAAACTTGTACTAATACCATACAATAAGAACAAATAATGTGGTTTGCATATTAATGAACTAGGTCCCCAACATTTGGTTTCATTAGTTCATCCTCTATTTTGTAAAATATGTAATGAACAATGAAAACAAAAATAGTGATATTTTTAAAGGGGAAAGAAATTGTGACTGTTATAATAAACTGCAATTTATATATTCTAGGGGTTTTTGGTAATAAGTCCCTCAATTTCAAACATTATTGCCAAAAGGACAAGCTAAAAACATTTAATTCATTAAGGACAAAGTTCAAAATATTTAAAAATATGACAATAATACCCTCTACTTCTATCATTTTCTTACATTACTACAACCACCACTGATCATTGTCTACCCTTACCGACCACCACTGGCGACCATTAATCACCCTAACCGGCGACAATTTTCCGGAGACCCTTATTGGTTGGCGAAATTTTTCTGGCAAAATTTTTCAGTAGCAATAAAATTTTACTTTGTTAATTTGGATAATAAAATTTTATTGTTTACTTTAAACATATAAATAGTGAATTTTTGCCATTGTTATCACTAACCACCACACTTACTATAATTATTACCATTATTCATATAAATATTAAATGAGAAATCAGTCATAACATTGAATTAATAACGTTAACATATTCGAGTAAAATTTTACTATTTCGCTATTGAACGTACTAAAATAACATTTTCGTTTGAGATCCCAAAATCAATATTCAAACTGATAATGACAAAAAAATGCACTAAAATAAAAATATATACATATAGAGAGAGAGAAAAAGAGAGAGAAAAAGATAGAGAAATGGAGGAATAGAGAGAGCTACATATATTGCCTCAGATCTGGTTCAAACCTGAGTAAAATTTTACTATCTGAAAAACAGAGCATCATGAGGAGACAAAGAGAAAGAGAGGGAGAGAATATAGATCTAAGATGATAGATCTTAGATATGAGGTTGTCAATCTCAAATCTGAGATCTTGGAGGAGAAGAATGACTATGGTGGTTACTAGTGGTATAGTGGCATTGAATGGTGCCGGTGGTTGAGACGGTGGTGGTGGTGGTGGCGGTGACGAACGGCGCCGGTGGTTGAGACGGTGGTGGTGGGGGCGGTGGAAACGGTGGTGGTTGTGATGGTGGAGAGCTCTTAGAAAGAGAGAAAAAGTTGACACATACAGAGGGAGAAAGAGAAGAAAGATAGCCAGAGAGTGTGTGTGAAGGGGTAAATTTGTCACAAAATATAAATATGAAAATTTTTGTCCTTACAAGATTTCTTTTGGAGGAGTTTACGAGCCAAAAAATTAGAGTTTGCCCTTTTCAAGAAAAACGGACTCTAGGAAGGAATTATGGCAAAAAATCCCTATATTCTAAGCATTCAAATGTGAATAGACTAATCAGAATAATCTGTGAAATTTCTTTTTGTTGGGAACATAATTCCTGGAAAAAAAAAAATTGTACTTAAGTAGTTGCCTGCTATAAGTATAGTCACAAAAATAAAATGCATACTGAAGGACAACTACAACATTACCCTAGGCAGAATCACCTTGCCTATTCATCTCTCAATCTCATGCTTACTGTTTTCCTCAAGCAAAAGCATAATTTACAGGCAGTTTGGTTCAAGGATTTCAGAACTAGCTTAGAGCCAAATGCAAAGCAACGTGTATAATGTACCATCAAGAACATAGCAGTCCACACTTTCTGATTCTGACACTTCCGGAAAATATAGAATTCACCAATTGCTGTTAAAATATTTGTCACATTCTTCAGAATCGTCACCATAGCAATATTTATGTATTTCAAACTGAAAAGATTAACCAAACAATATTAAGTGCACATAAATATATGACTGAACATATTGATCAATAAATTCACACATTTTTTTCCTTTAAACAGATCTACATGCTGTTCTCTTTTCACGAATCCCTTGTGGTCAGAAGCACATCATTCCAATCTAGATCAACATTCAGTTGAATTCACCGAAAATTCTTAAGTGCACAAGGATATATAACTGGATAAACAGAAGACTGGAAACATTTTGTAGAAAGAACCATATATTGCAGCTCCCTTTCTTTTCACCATTGTGCTCTCGATGGTTTGAGTTCATGTGTATCAAGATCAGTTGGTGAATATAGGAAGAGTACCCAAATGTATAATGTGGTTCATGGCTTACCTATACATTCCCGAAACTAGCATGCCAATGAATATTACATTTACAGGGATCCAGACCTTGATTAGATTCCAATTCAATTTCTCCAGTGACACTGCTCCACAGAAACCCAGAACCAGCACTATAACAGTACTAATTAAATTCTGCAAGAAGTAAGGTAATGAATATGATTGACAATATTAAATTACAATAGTGAAGAAAAAAAAGATCATCCAATATGTGAGAAACAGGGTCAATATCAGCAAAAAAAAAAGTTTAAAAGGTTTAACATAAAGGGCACAGTGCTTACCAATTAAAGATCAGCTATGAAAAAATAGAATTGACATACAATTTAAATTTACTACTAGGATTGTAAAAAGCAATTCATACCTAAATTTTTTTTAACCCAACTAGAAAGGAGATTTTGTCGTGAATAAGTTGACGTACCTGATAAAACATTAATGAGATTCCTGCATCGAAAGCATAACTTGATAAAACAATTTTGTTCAGCAATATCATGCTGCAAGAAGAAAAGCAGTAAGCTGTTCCAGACAATAGAGGTCCAGATTTTTTTCCTGATCCGTGTTCTCGCTTTTCCTCTATATCAATCAAGAGATTAACACTATCACCAATAGCAGCTTTAGTTCCCCGAGAAAGTCTGCTTTAAGGATTTAAATATCAGTAAAATATCAAGGATCACATTAAGCCTTCCAAATGTCCAATCAATTGATTCATAACAAGTCATTGAATAAAATGTCAAATAGATATACAACTGCTAATTGGAATACTGTGTAACTGGAAAAACATTATTAGATCAAAATCCAAAGAAGTCAATTCAAAGAAAAAATAACTAGAGCTGAATTGTCCACGGTGCATATTAAATGACATATCATTTCTTGATCTTAAATTGTGAGACCTCAAATAGGCAACACCTCCGCTACCCAAAAAATAAATAGTTGTAGAATGTTAGATTTTTGTATTGAGCTTCAAGCGATGGAGTCACCCAAGCTCATGAAGATGATCATGGTGGAAAAGAAAATTGCAAATCATACATATGAAAACAGTTACACTATAACAGAGTAATAACATACTGATATAATAACTGTCACAGATGAGAAGTTGAAAGTACTACCTGTCAGATGCTACCTTGTATTCTTCATCTGTTGAAATATTACTTATTGTCCTATTTCCATGCCTACGAAAACCATTAAAAAGCTCGTGTACCACATTAGCCCTCTCACCAGTTGTCACCTTCCCATTTGAAGAGCTGAAATCTGGTGCCATGGAATCTGGGCAAACAACTGCATCTATCTTGTAATCGGACGACATGGCACTGACCTAGCACTAATAGAGAAGCCGTACAACCCAATTTAGACTTGGAAATTAAATGTAAATTGCGTGATTGGGCATCAAGACTTGTTAGATGTTCACTTGAATGCCAAAGCAACAATTCTTGCAATCCTTAACCTCTATTTAACTTCCATTAATCAGATGCCAAAAAAATCATAATTTGGAAACTAATTACAACAAACTTTGTCAAAGTATAGCAGCTGTAAAATCCCAAGTTTTTTTTTTTTTATGAATTCACACCCATGTGCTCACATACATAGGCACCCAAAAAATCTCATATCGAAAAAGCGAAAAGAAGCAGACTAGTTTGAAGTGTGGCAGGCAACAAGAATGTTAATTAAGCAGACAACTAGAGCTCTCTCTTAACGATAGAACACCAAGAGCATTTCAAACGATCAAAAGGTAGACGGAGCCACAGATTTTTGGCAAACTATTGTTGTTCAAAATTGTGAAATTAAATAAATAGATTTATGAAGAAAACAAATTATATACCAAGAACATATGCTGATAATTACAACTAAATTTCAACAGAAATACACAAAAAACAATAAAGGGTAAAGAGACAAAACCGAAGCCTGCACGGAAACAGTTTCCTTAAAACAGATTTCGCCGCCTCATGGGTCGAGTGCTTGAGGAAACCCGGCGTCTGTCTCCCAGGATACGATGGTCAAAACCAGCTACGGCAGAAGCACTATCTGTCTAGCTTAGCGAACAAAACAATGGCAGCACTCTCTCACAATAGGAACTATCAAGCAAACTGACTTGTAAAATGGAAGCAAAAATTTCTATATTGAAACTTGACAGGAGGGTCTCAATTTATACATGTATAGGGGAGAGAGGAAAAGCCTCCAGCCTTTAAGGCTAGTCATTAAAACACCAAGCATCCATAGCCCTTTTCCACAAAATGAAAAGTATGGATGCCCAAAGGATTCACACCCTTTAGCCAAGAAAAAAGATTTAAATACTCTTTAAAATCCTATTCATGAATCTAACATCATGAAGCAATTTCTTGGCAATTTCTTATTCAAAACCCAATGGTTTTTGGCTCACTAGGACCCAACACAAAAAATGGTTAGGACCCACTTTAATATTTAATTAAAGTCACCACACTTTAATATTAAATTAAAGTCCCCAAAAATCATTTTTTCCAACAATCCCCCACATAAATAAAAATTGACCGAATGACTCAACAAACGGACATCGTTCAACAATAAAGACTCTGAGAGAGAGTACAACGGACTAACCCCGACATCAGAGAAGGTAGCTTTTGGCTTTGAACCTCTCCCAGTGAAAACCTATCGAGTTTACTGGCAGATCAGTGAATAAGACATCTTGAACTGCTCTACCGTTTATGTAAACTGAGACAATAGATCTCACACGGGAATTACTCCTACCACCATTATGTTCTCACTGGTGTGTCCTGTGTGGCCCTGGACACTAGCCTGGTTTAGCGAGTGGTTTCAAAGAATCTTGGCCTGCCCAATTCTTCTAGAAGCGGCCCCACTTCAAACTCACATAGGTGACTCTACTAAAGTATCCTGCAATACTTAGCTCAACAGCTTAACACATAAGAGTCATTAAAAGCTCAGCTTATCCTCTACACTTGCAGGTATCACTAATAGAAGGAATGGCTGGAGGTTTAACCTCCTCAGTGACATACCACCGTTACACGCAATTAGGTTGTCCCATTGAACCTAGATCTTGGGATCTCCAGTCAACTAGGTTGGGTTTCCATTCCGGTAACTTCCAAAGGCCTTAACCCCATTCCTTTTGACGATGTTTTGACTAACACTCGACTTAACCCTTTGGTTAGCGGATCCGCAATGTTGTCCTTAGACTTTACAAAGTCTAAAGAGACAACTCCATTCGAGAGTAGTTGTCGTATGGAATTATGTCTATGACGGATATGTCTAGACTTTCCATTATACATATTACTCTGTGCCCTACCAATTGCAGATTGACAATCACAATGAATACAAATAGCTGACACAGGTTTAGACCAACGTGGAATATCTTCAATGAAATGGCGAAGCCATTCTGCTTCTTCCGTTGCTTTATCCAAAGCAATAAACTCTGATTCCATCGTTGATCTAGATATACACGTTTGCTTGGAAGATTTCCAAGACACGGCTGCCCCACCAAGAGTGAACACATATCCACTAGTGGACTTTGAGTCCTTTATATCTGATATCCAATTCGCGTCACTATATCCTTCAAGCACCGCTGGATATCGAGTATAATGCAGCCCATAATCTCGAGTGTAGCGTAAATACCTTAACACCCGCACAATGCCCTTCCAATGAGAAGCATCAGGATTACTTGTGTATCTACTAAGCCTGCTAACCGAGTAAGCTATATCTGGCCTAGTACAACTCATCAGATACATTAAACTTCCAATTACTCGAGAATATTCTAACTGAGAGACACTCTCTTTATTATTCTTGGTAAAGTGTAGACTTAAGTCTACAGGTGTCGATGACACACTCGTATCTGATCCACTAAACTTCTCAAGTATCTTATCAACATAATGAGACTGAGAAAGTACAATTCCGTCAGAGATTCTGGTAATCTTAATTCCCAGAATAACATCTGCAATGCTCATATCCTTCATGTCAAATTTGGAGTTTAACAACTTCTTAGTAGTTTTGATCATTTCATCGTTACTACCTATAATGAGCATATCATCAACATAGACACAAAATGACATAACCTCTGTCAGTGTCTTTGACATAAATACACTTGTCACATTCGTTGATTCGAAACCCATTTGACAACATTACATTGTCAAACTTCTCATGCCATTGTTTAGGCGCTTGCTTCAAACCATACAAAGATTTGACAAGTTTACAGACTTTCTTGCTTTGTCCTGGAGCTAAAAACCCTTCAGGTTGCTCCATATAGATTTCTTCATTCAAATCCCTATTTAAGAAAACTGTCTTTACATCCATCTGGTGTATCTCAAGATTGCGCAAAACTGCTATCGCAATCACTATGCGAATGGATGTTATCCTAGTTACATGTGAGTACGTATCAAAGTAATCCAGGCCTTCTCGTTGCCTGTACCCTTTGATAACGAGGCTCGCCTTATACTTGTCAATAGACCCATCGGCCTTCATTTTTCGTTTAAAAAACCATTTGCAGCCTAAAGGCTTACAACCTGGAGGTAAATCTACCAACTCCCAGGTTTGGTTCTGTAAGATGGAGTCAATCTCACTTTTGATCGCTTCTTTCCATAAAGGACTCTCAGGAGAAGTCACAACTTCGTGGAAAGTTTGAGGTTCGTTCTCAACCATATAAGTCAAGAAGTCTGGACCAAAAGATTTGGATGTCCTAGCCCTTTTACTCCGTCTGGGCTCAACTAAAACCTCAATTTGATCATCACCTGGATCATCAACGTGATCATCCTCACTAGCAAGCTCATCAAATTGCTCCAAAGACCTTGGAACCCCTGCATGGGTTCGGCAAGGAAAAATGTCTTCAAAGAAACATGCATTCCTTGACTCCATGATGGTATTACTGTGTAGGTCTGGAATTTCAGACTTATGAACAAGAAACCGATATGCACTACTATTATGTGCATAACCAATGAATATACAATCCACAGATTTCGGGCCTATCCTAACCCGTTAGGGTGTAGGAATCGCCACTATTACAAGATACCCCCACATTCGTAAGAATTTATAAGAAGGCTTAACGCCTTTCCATAACTCATACGGGATCTTGTCCACTTCGCTTCAACACAAGTTTCACACTTGTGTTTCGTCAGAACAACCTTGTCGGACTCAAAAAACCATGCGAAAAACATGTTTACTGAGAAGAGACCTTGAGACAAGATTCTAACGAATGTTCGGAACATACAGGACTTCGTTCAAGGTTAGCTCTTTTCCTGAGGTTAACATCAGGACCACCTTTCCCTCAACAAATGAGGTAGTAGAGTTTCCCATAAACAACTTCTCACCGTTTGTAACCGGTTTGAAAGTTGTAAACAACTCATTCTCGGAGCAGATGTGGCGTGTAGCCCTAGTAAAACTAAAAGCCTCGCTACCACAGTTGTAGCACTACCCAAAGAATTGAGAACCAGGTTCCCGCGGCTTGTAAGCCAGCTTCTTTGCAACACCACCCCTTGGCCCCAGCTAAGAGCCCTTGTTCAAGGGGGGCTTCTTCCTTATCCCAGAAGATTTGCCATGCTCAATGACATTGGCCTTCACTGAGTCGAGAACCAGGTTCCCGCGGCTTGTAAGCCAGCTTCTTTGCAACACCACCCCTTGGCCCCAGCTAAGAGCCCTTGTGCAAGGGGGGCTTCTTCTTTATCCCAGAAGATTTGCCATGCTCAATAACATTGGCCTTCACTGAGGAGGTACTCCCTCATTTCTTTCTATTATCCTCCTCATCACGGAGTCGGATAATCAGGTCTTCTTTGTAGAATTTATACAAAGTTTAAACAAATCCTTGTGTCACAATGATTATGAAACTCTCAAAATCATATCACAGTAAATACATTCCCAGAATGTCATCAACCGAATTAGGCACCTAAATATATTTGGTCCAACCTATCACTCTGAAGCCAATAGTCTTACTATTAGGAAGCACAAATCCAGTGTTCAATAGTCTACTATTCGGAACTTCATAACATGGCCAGTAGTCTTATCATTAGGAATCACTAATTTCTCAGCATGTGGTTAGTAGACTTTCTACTACTAGGAATCACAATTTCTTAACCTGTGATCAGTAGTCACTTTACTACTAGGAATCACAACGTCCTGACATAGGATCAATAAACTCTTTCATTACTAGGAATCATCATGTCTTGACATATGACCAGTAGCCTCTCCACTACTAGGAATCATGATGTCTTGACATGTGATCAGTAATCTGTTCACTACTAGAAACCACAATCTCATAACTGTGTAGCCAGTGGTCTAACACCTCCTAGGAACCACCAGTTTTCTATCTCTGTGATCAGTGATCTTGTACTCACTAGGAACCACCAATTTAAGAATATATTTGGAATTTAAAAATCCAAAAAAAATATTCACCCACTATAACAGGTTATCTCATCTTTGCTTTCAAGCAAAGTCACATAGCAATCACAAGGATACCAAACTAATTGCCTCTGATCAAATCAGAGAAATTTTTAATGCAATCCTATGATTTCCTTTAATCATACTTGATCTCTCAAGATCTTTCTTTAAGAATCTCGCGAGGCTAAGGTTGTCAGGTGGAACAACATTTCTGTTTGTCACCTTTTGAAGCCATTTCTGAAACATCACAACAGAATTTCACTTCTGTGATTCCAGAAAATAAACTTAACCCTTAGAAAATCCCTTAGATGGAAATTTAATTCAAAACTAGTCTCACCATTTAACCTAGAATGGAACATGGTCAGGAATGTTTCCAGGAAGACTGGAGGGGTCACATCGGTCCCACTTAAAACCCAGTTAACCTTTTGACAAAACATTCAAGAGCATGTTGACTCCTAGTCTATAGGAAACAATTTAAAAATTAAGATTTCCAGAAGATAAACCAGGTTATAACAAACCGATTCCCAAGCAAATAAAATTTGCTACCAGAATTACACCACACATAAAAGTTAACCGGTACTCCCGGAACTAAGCCCATTATTTCTGAATAAAATCAAAAATATTTTAGCTAATGCTAAAATTTGGTTTCCTTTCTCAAAACCAAAACACTTTGGACATAATCAGATTATAACCAAAGACTTTCTCCAAATTTGGTTTTCCAACACTTTGGGAATAAAATGATTAAACCCAAAGACTTCCTCAAACTCCAAAGGTTTGAAACCAAATCCATCTTAGTTGTCATTTCTGAACAAATAAGAACTACTCTTTAGCCAAAGCTAAAACTTTGGTTTCTATCACAGAAAACCAACCCAAGTTCCAAACTTACAAACAATTTAAAAAATTGCTATAACAATTACACGCATATAAAATGCTTCTAACAAAACAAACAAATAAAACTTGCTACCACAAATTGATAAACAAACCAACTACATCTCAAGCAAAAAACATGCTTCAAACATTTAAACAAAATAGCCAATCCATAAGGATTCTATTTAGTCCAAAAGCCTTTCCACGCTTAGGTATTCCTATTCAACACAAAAGTTAGTAGTCCAAACATTTTTGTTTTTACATCCCAAATACTATTCATTTGGTTTTATATTTGTTTTCGGCATTGGTATCCCTACAAAGAAAGTTAGTAGCAAACCACAACAAAATACAAACAAATAATCTAAAAAATTTAATTATAATAAATAATTGAAACCATCTAGCCAACTATTAATTATATAAGTAACCAACTAATATAAGGTACCAAAACAAAATACAATTTGTAACTTCAAAATTAAATTACAACTTTAAAATAAAGTTCAATACTCATGAGTCATGAATGAAATTAATTCATAATAAACATTTAAACTAATAACTCCAAATAGATAAGTCAAATTCAAAGTTAATGCACCCAATTAAATAATTCAAATTAATGCACCTAATTAAATAATTCAGATTAATGCACCCAAAGAAATAATTTAGATTAATGCACCTAATTAAATAACTCAGATTAATGCACCCAATTAGATAATTTAGATTAATCATGTACACAATTCATAAAACTCTATAACTCCAAATACATTAAATTATGTAATCTAGCCTAGAAAATAATAAGCATGCAAGAAATTAAAAAAAAACTAGAATAGAATTAGCATATCAAAATTGTAACATCCATAAATTATATTTTATAACCTTAAAATTCATGCAAATCATGGTAGGGGAATGATGAACCATATGCATAAAACAAGATCATACTAATACAATTAAGTATGCAAATTTATAATAGAGCATTCTAATTAAACTAAGCAATTAGAGAGTACCATTGCATAATTTACAATTATTGAAATAGTGAGCAATTCCGCAACAATTCCTAGTAACATTATACAAAACTAACCTAATAGTCTATATAAATCTATTCGATCAATTTCATAGAAAAGATATATAAAATTCTGTTTTAAGCTTGTTGTTCAAAATTGTGAAATTAAATAAATAGATTTATGAAGAAAACAAATTATGTACCAAGAATATATGCTGATAATTATAACTAAATTTCAACAGAAATACACAAAAAACAATAAAGGGTAAAGAGACAAAACCGAAGCCTGCACGGAAGCAGTTTCCTTAAAACAGATTTCGCCGCCTCACGGGTCGAGTGCTTGAGGAAACCCGGCGTCTGTCTCCCAGGATACGACGGTCAAAACCAGCTACGGCAGAAGCACTATCTGTTTAGCTTAGCGAACAAAACAATGGCAGCACTCTCTCACAATAGGAACTATCAAGCAAACTGACTTGTAAAATGGAAGCAAAAATTTCTATATTGAAACTTGACAGGAGGGTCTCAATTTATACATGTATAGGGGAGAGAGGAAAAGCCTCCAGCCTTTAAGGCTAGTCATTAAAACACCAAGCATCCATAGCCCTTTTCCACAAAATGAAAAGTATGGATGCCCAAAGGATTCACCCCCTTTAGCCAAGAAAAAAGATTTAAATACTCTTTAAAATCTTATTCATGAATCTAACATCATGAAGCAATTTCTTGGCAATTTCTTATTCAAAACCCAATAGTTTTTGGCTCACTAGGACCCAACACAAAAAATGGTTAGAACCCACTTTAATATTTAATTAAAGTCACCACACTTTAATATTAAATTAAAGTCCCCAAAAATCATTTTTTCCAACAACTATATGTGTCCCTAGTCAATACATGTTTACATCTTCAAACATTACCTATAATTGTGTCCGAAGAACATAAAAATATGAAACATGAACTAAACTGAATTTATTGAAACGGATGCACAAAGACGAAATTCAAAAAACAGTAAATTTGTTATTTATAATACATACCGATCCATTAACTCTTCTAAAGCAAATCAAGAAAACTATATTCGTTGAACAAATCCAGTATTCTAAAAAAAAAATAAAAAAATACCAACCTAGAGCTTGCAAAAAGCGATTTTTATGATTAACTAAGAACAAGTAAATAACAATTTGGAGTGTAAATCAAATCAATTCAAATACTAACTAAGAGGCGGAGTACTTACCAATTAAAATTATGAAGATAAGCAAATTTGGAAGGTATCTTCAAAGGGCCCTGGTTCCGAGCAACTATTGTAAAGCTATAATTACCTATATATAACCAATTATACCAAAACTGAATATGAACACACGCGTAGCTAATTAAAGTAATCTAAATTCCTCGGTAATAATGAAAGGTTTACATATACCGATTGAAATGTGGATTCCGAATGATTTAACGAACACGATCGCAGCTGAAAAAATGGCGAGTCTAGAAGAGGAAGAAGAAGAAGAAGATGAGAGAAAAAGGTCATGAGAAAGACGTGATTGTCAATCTTTTAGCAACGCACGCAAAGGCAAAGGGCGTGGATCCATCTGAAAACAAGCCAATAATGTATTACAAAATGACAGAGAGAGAAAAATAAGTGGGAGGTTTGATGATTGGGAAAGCTGAGCTCTGAAACCAATATATGTATATGGGTTGCGGAGAGGAGAGGGAGAGAGAGAGGAATGAGAAGGCGGGATTCGAGGAATGTGAGAAGCGCCTAACAAGTTGAATAATAATGGAAGTGGAACTGTTTCCGAGGCTCCATTAGTCAAAAGCTCTGAGCGATCCATTCTCTCACCCGCCACTCTGTCTCCCACGCTCCCTCCCTCCCTCCACTTCAAAAGGATGAAAGAGACCTGAGAGAAACGCAGCAATATAAATATGGTATTTTTTTGAGTTCAGAAATTATTTTAGACACCCAATTTTTAATTTTTTTTTAACCATAATAATAATTTTAAATAAAATTATTAAAAAAGACATTATTAATTTTGAGATATCAGGTCTTTTAATTAAATCTACACACTTATTATATTATAAATTAGGATTTATAAAAACACCCATCTTCATCATCACTCATCACTCATCCATCTTCCCTAAATCTCGCTTTCAAAACCTACTCACTCTCAACATCTTGAAAATTCTTTGACGGCAATATTCCGGTAGTAATAGTGGCAACTATTTTACTACTCTTCTCCGCCAATGGCAATATTTCAATGGTAACAGTGGCAACCCTTTGGCGGAATGCAGGTCTGAACATTACTTATTTGCTCGAGAATGCAGGTCCGAACATGAAAAATTCTTAACATATTGAATGGTTAAATTGTTAACGCTTGCAGAAATTTTTATTTTTTCAAATTCAAGAATACATTCCCGAACAAATAAGTAATGTTCGCAAATGCAGGTCCAATTATGGAAATTTCTTAACATATTAAACGGTCAAAATTGTTAACGATTGCAGAAGTTTTCATTTTTTCAAGTTCAGGAATACAGACCCGAACATTACTTATTTGTTCGGGAAGGGATTCCCGAACAAATAAATAAAGTTCGAGAATGCAGGTCCGAATATGAAAATTTCTTGACACATTAAATGGTCAAAATTTTTAATACTAGTAGAAGTTATCGGAAGTAGCCCAAATCCATTATTAGGTTCAAAAGTTATTCCTTTATCGCGTAACTTTAATAGTATTGTTGCGTACACAATTTTATAATATCTACCAACAAAACTAACCAAACCAATTATTATAAATTTTTTTCCTGCAAGAGAAGAAATTATTACGATAAAACTAAGAAATTATATGTGTGTGTATATATATATATAGCATACCAACTGTGACAATGATGAATGAGGAAGCAAAGACAGTAATCACATTGGCTCTTCTCCTTCTTGGTTGGTTTTGTAAAGGTTTTTTGTTAGAGGTTTTTTTTTTTTTTTTTTTTTTTGGGGTGTGGAAGGTTTTCATTCAATGGGTGAAATGCTTTCATGAGAATAATTTTATTATTAGTTGGGAGGGAAAAAAGAAATTTTGAGGGTTTCAAAATTTACAAGTGGAGGTCCAAAAAAATAGAGGGTCCAAAATAATTTATGAGATGCTAATAGCATCACTCATTTTTTTCCTAAAAGGGCAAACTTCTCTCAGTCCGATTAGAGTGTACTGTTAGGTCTGTGGGATTCATTACGGCTCTTATTTCGATACTTGTTTGAGTGTTTTATTTTTGTAAAAAATCACATTGATCATATATGAATAATTATTTAATCGGATTAGATTTCTATTAACGGTAAATAAATTGTTACAAAAATTTGATCCGATCAAGTAGTTATCGATATCCGATTAATGTGATTTTTTATAGGAATAAAGTACTTGATGAATTCTACATATTCAATAGTTCAAATTATCGAAACAAAACCTGTGTTCAACCTCACAAGCCCAACAACATTGTCCAGTATGGACTGGAGACAAGTTTAGTCCTTTCTAAAACAATAACCCACGT
The DNA here is from genome assembly GCF_055761805.1 of Camellia sinensis. Lineage (NCBI taxonomy): Eukaryota > Viridiplantae > Streptophyta > Magnoliopsida > Ericales > Theaceae > Camellia > Camellia sinensis. Next base: position 64,095,249 of record NC_138974.1, read on the forward strand.
AATTTCTTTCTCCTACAATTTATTATAGAAGAAAGTCATATAATTTTATATTTTTTAAAGTTATAATTAAAAAAATAAAGAATAAAATTATATGTATTAATTGATTTATTAATTAATATATTAACAAATAATATGACATAATTTTAAAAATTTTGAATCTTTATAATTTATATAATAGGTGGGTCTATAGTTTTAGGTCCCGTTTGTTTTGAGAGATAAAGATGTGAATTGTATTGAGATGGAGGTGGGACTCATTATGGTCATGTTTGATTAGGGGTTTGGGAGGATGGATTGGATTACCAATTCGTGGGACCCACAAAACCCTTGTTTGGATGCAACAAAATGTTATAAGATTAGTAGTGTAGAGGGTTTAGTAATCCCCCTCTGTAGGAGGATTAACTTGGGTAAATTTTAGGTGGAATTAGGAAAATAGTGAGGGGATTGAGTTTATTTTATATTAAAAAAAATAATGAAACTTTTTTTTTACCAAGTGCACCTATTTGTTTTAATATAGAAATAATTTATTTATTTATTTTATATAAAAATAATTTAACAATCTCATCACTAATCATCTCCCATACTATCATTAAAATAAACACATTTTTACTTTAATCCCCTCACTAACAATCCACACATTAACAATGTCTTCACTAATAATTCTCTCACTAATAATCTCATCCAACTTAATCCGCCAAACAAGTGTGTCCTATATGTTGGGTTTGATGGAGAGGGGATTCATAATTCCCTAGATTAAGATGGGTTTGGTGTTAGGATTGAAATGGACGAGGTGGATGTGGTATTAGGAAATTAGTCCTCTAGCTTAGGTTATTTTTTATTTTTTATTTACATGTTGGGCATTTTTTTTAACATTAGTGTTTAATATTTTTGTATTTTTTGTTAAGCAGAAATTGTAATTTTATTTGTTTTAATGTTTTATATTTATTTTATAGGGTAATAATTTAACAATTTTCACACTAATAACTATCATTAAAATAAATATAATTTTATTTAATTCCCTCACTATCAATCCCTTCATTAACAATCCCTCATTATTAATCCATTTATTATCAATCTCCTCTATTTTACCTAAAAAAACAAACGTGATCTTAAAATAATAATATCCAACCATATCACCCCACTAAAAAAAATTTATAATTAAATATCTTAAAATAATATCATAATTAAGAAAAAAAAAACATAACTAAAGTTACGGAAAATTCTCCAAATATATAATTGTAATTTCTCAAAAAATTGGGTGTGTGAATTGAATTGGCAACGTGGAAATATTTTGAAACTGATGTTTTGAAAGTGGGGTGTGGGCCCATTCAGTAGGCTTTACTAACACCATGTCCATAGATCACGTGTCTGACTGAAGTAGGTCTTCTACTTAATGGATTGGGATCAGATCCACTAACCCTAACTAGTGTATTCGGCCCAAGTTCATAGCGGTGGACCAAGAAACAATGAAATTCATATCCTTTTTTTATTTTTATTTTTACAGAAAAATCCTCTCACTTTTTCGCATGTTCAAAACAGCGTCTCTCATAGAGATTATCAAAATATCCTGTTATCCATTATGAGCAAGATATTATAATCTGAAAACTTGTTTTAACCTCTCAAGATAAGTTCTATTTAAGTTAGGACTCGCGCAACGATGAAAGTATCGAACTCACACAAAGTATTGTGGTAACAACAACTTGAGACTTAACTTCCTAACCAACTGTGTTACGCCCAAGATATTGACCCAAAGAGTTTCGAATTTGAGACCTGGGGTTTTAACTCCCAAACCTTTACCAAGTGCGCTACTACCTTGGTTACATATCTCATTTATTAAAACAAAAAAGAAAAATAAATTCTTTAAAAATCACGACTCATCTAGAAGTGGACAAACATCGGGTTGGGTTGGAATCGGACTAGACCGGCACTATAATAAGAGTATAAGTGTCATTTTAAATTCGGCTCAGACTGACATCAGGCCTAACCTAATCATTCCAAACCTGGTCTTAAAAGAATTTTCAAATTCCAAACCTGTCCACTTAATCTAGTAGATATGAACTCTTAGTAATATTTTTATTATCTTGAAGTGCTATTAAATTATTTAAACATTTTTAATAATATTTAAATTTAAAATATTAATTTAATTTAATTATAAAATAAGTATATATATGTATTTTTTATATTTTATTTTATTTTAAATTCATTACTTAACTTAATAATATTAAAATTAAAAATTTTAAAATGGGCGAGTCAGGACGGATTGGGCTAAAACTCTTTATCCTAAGCTTAGCCCAAAATTAAATGGATTAAAAAATTGTGTCCAGTGTGGCCCTATTGGCTAAATATTTTTCCACAACTCTAAAATTATCGGACTAGGATGCACGGGTTGGGCGGGCTATTGGGCCGATAGCCACCCCTACACTCATCCTTCACAATTTTTTATGATATTACCAAAAAAATAAAATACCTACATAATTTCTTATAAAAAAATGTCCTTTCGACCATCAATAATATCCGTAAACATGTAAAAGTTTGCCAAAATATGTAGCCAACAAAAAAACATTAATAATTTGTTTGGATTGAAAGATCTAATGAAAAAAAAAAGAAGAGAAGAACATATATGGATAGAAAGATATCTCTATCAATTCTTTGGACGATTAAAACGACGCTACTGAAAAAAGTATTTTTTGCAACCGCTACAAGCCATCGCAAATAATAGAAATACAGTCGCAAAAGATCTTTTGCGACGGCCCATGAGACGACAAATGAGAGTCGCGAATGTGGGGGTGGCAAATACTTTTTGCGACCGCAAAACAACAGTCGCAAACTATTTGCGACCACCTAACCTACTTATGGCGACTAATGTTTTACCATCGCAAAAAGTTTTAAAAATGCCTACAATGTATTAGCGACCATCCTGTTACCGTCGAAAAAAAAAAACAAAACAAAACAAAACAAAAAAAAAAAAAAACAAGAAACATAAAAGTGTAACATTAAGCACTGTGGGAATAGCCATGGCCAAAACACTATCCATTAAGCTCCAACAAGAAACATAACAATGTAACGTTCGTTCAAGAGGTGAAATGGGACTTGGCAATATAAAAAACACTGAAAATGAAAAAATAATGGAAAGGGAAAAAAGAAACACACCATGCCCCTTCCAAGCTCTTAAGTAATTTGCTCACAAACAATAATCAAGTGTCAATGTTTAAGAAGAGTGTCTCGGGAGCCTTATTAATCCATTAAGCTTCAAATAAAACCAAATAATTGGCTTCAAACAAAGCACAAAATACTATCTGGAAAACTCCATACCAAGTGAAGATGTTCGATTAAAGAGGCCCTGCATTGAAGTGTAAATTAAAAGCCCCTGTTCTGCACAAGATCTTATAATCTGTCTCCCTAAAAATTCACAAGAAAAAAAAGAAGAAGGAAAGAAAGAGAGAAATAATAATATACCTAACCAAGAATAACAGCTGTATCAGTGCTCTTTAAGTCTGGAGCCAAATATTGGCAGTCATGGTGCCCATTATACCACCAAACAAATTCTTTGGCCTAGTGTATCCCTGCCAAATCCTAAAAAGAAAACCAAGAAGAAAGACATAAACAACAGAGACTACAACTGCCTTCGAAGCATTTGACTATCACTAGTTTAAAGATACAAGGCCACAAAGTCTTCCATCAACACAGTTATGTATATTGATTTTATAGATGACTAAACAAAAATAGAAACAAAACCAAAAATTTTATACATACTTCTCCAAGGGTACCGAGAACTCTATCACTTTTAGCACCATAGGCAAGCACAACCTGGTCAGCAAAACACATTCATCAAATAATAAAAGTAGTTGTGATCAATTAATACAAATCAACACAAGATCTCATCTAGAGCTGGCATCTTACCACATGATCCAAGTACATCCACACCTTGGCCAGTCGGAGTGTATGGCTCAGAACCAGACTCTTCAATAAAATTGAGGTTTCTCATTAACTTGAAATGCCTTTGCTTTTCTTTAGCAAATTGTGCTGCATAACCCTTCAAACAGTTTACCAAAATCTCACATTAAGATCCCATTAATAGACATCAATAAAAAACACCATATGGCATTTAAAAAGTGTGTGCATTGTTGTTGCCTTACCTTGTCCATGTTTGGGACAAGCTCTTGTAGTTTCCTCATTCTTTCACTAATCCGGTCTCTCCTCACCTATGAATCGCATGAATAAAGAAAGAAAACAAGTCACCAATGATAGATATAAATAAGAAAAAGCTGGCTTTCATTTTGGACAATCAACAATAAGAAGATTTGAGGAACCTAAAACCAAACTAGGGCCCTATCATCAACTGCAACCACAGTCATATCAGCAACTGTAGCCTAGCTCAAGCCAGAACAGAGCTAGGAAAAGCAGCAGCTACAGCCACTACGAAATGCACAACAGCAGCCAGCTCCAGCCACAACCTCACAGCAACATTGCAACAGTATCAAACCAGCAAGCAACAATAGTAGCAACAGCAGCAGTATCAAACCAGCATGCAACAACAACAACAGCAGCTCCAGCCACATTTCTCTGCTTTTGTGTTTTTGAATCTATTGTTTGTATGTGTGTAAATGTATTGAATTTATGTGAGCTGCCAAATTATGAACTAGTAACTAGGTTCAATTCACTCTTGTGATTTGTGGAGTCTTGAATTTTTTGAGAAATTGAAAGATGAGACTTAAATAATGTAACTATGTGAATCACTTAGTCAAACTTATTAAAGTTAACTTTAAAATAACTGAAAATACTTTTTCAAAGTAGAATTGCTTAAGAGCATCTCCAACACTTGACTAATTTTTTTCATCTAATTTGATTCCAGATTTGAGTGAAAAGCTTGCTTTGATATGAATAATCTAATCCTTTCATCAAATTTTCGTCAAAATCATTTTAAAAATTCTCATCTTATCCCAAATTTCACTTTTCATCAATTTTGAATGCTTCATCTTTTTAAACTTTTATCAAATTCAAATTTGATGAGTTCACAAAAGATGAAAAAATTTACTCTCCTTTGATTTGATGAAAGGATTGAAGATTATTTTTGAGTACTTCTTCATTTGAATATAAATTTGATGAAAGAAAATGTGAAGGTTTGGAGATGCTCTTAAGCATGTGATTTTAAAATTTAAGTTATAAGGCTCAAAATAAGTTTTACCAAGCGGGTACTTACTGTGATCAAGATTTTAGAGTCCAATGCTGGGAGGTTTTTTCTTTCTGAATTTCATGTGTTTAGAGGTGGTATAGCAATCCGGGCTTAGACCCAACCCATTTATTGATTTTGAATCCATTCTCCCGCTGCTTATTCTTTGGTCACCAAGTTTCCTAGTGTTCAAGCTAGATTCTAACATAACTGCATTGTGTAAGAGACATCTTGAATAAATTTAATGTTGAATGTCCTCAAGTATGATTTTCAAGGCATTTCCCTCTCATTGTTCTAGAGCCAAAAGTTTAAATTCCTAGGAACACTATACCAAAGCCTAAGTATGAACTAAAAAAGTCTAGAATATGACATTCCTACATCATCAATATAATGATTATTCGAATATAAAATTCAAAGTTTTGACTTTGATCCACATCCATGATAGACATCATCTTTTCACAGTTTAAGTCCTTGATGATACTAAAGCCTCTTTGCATAAAAATCGATACATAAGATTAAAATTTATTGCCTATAGCTTTGACATACAGATTTTAATCTGATTAAATCTATCTAAGTTGATTAAATGAGCAACCTCATTCCAAATCTACTCCGTTTCAATAAGTGAGAAACCAAGTTGAACTATGTAGTAATAACTAAAATGCCTCTATAAGAGATCCAGGGAACATATTATTACTTTGTATGCATTAAGAATAATAGCAATATGAGGGCATAAAGAAAAGAAAACATATTGATGAACCCATATCAGCAATTAGTAGCCCATAAGAATTAAATAGCAACCAGAACCTAAACAAAGAGGGAAAGGGAGAGAGAGAGAGAGAGAGATTACCTTAGGTGAAGGGCAATAAAATGCTTGCTTTTCATTCTCATTCGATGGACCAATTGTTCACCCATTTCAATTATCAGATCAGTGAACTTCCACATCTCCATCATCATATAGTACCTTTAACACAAAATTGATCAGAGAAAACTTCTTTTTTTGGTAAGTAAAGAAATTTTATATTAAAATATATATGTATATATACATATATATTACAGAAAGGTTAAAGACTTTAGTCATGAAGCAGAGTATACAGACTACCAGTAAAAATGCACGAGAAATTAGAGAACAAGAAACTCCAAATGATTGTTTATTAACATTATCATATTCAATGTATTGAAGTGTTGTACTTAATTTGAAGTGTTTTATGTTATGCCTCATTTTAAGTCATTAGAGCAAGCCAAGAATTTCCATGGTCTAAGGATTGGGAGGCCGATATGCAAGACTACTTTGGCATGGTTCCAAAATCTGTAACACGTATGAGATGATTAAATATCCTAAAGAGTGCTGAAAGCAAGGTAATTGAGTTGTCAAGGTGGAAGGACATTGGGGGAAATAGGGGCAATTGCCCCTGCTGATATTGAAAGAAAGAAAAAAAAAATGTAGCCACTTATGCTGTCATTCAACGATAGCTTGCAGAAAATTTACCCCCACTCACCTTTGAATTTTGCCCCATTTTGATGAGTTATATGAATTTAGATGTACTGTAAGGTTTGAGTTTTTGGTATAAATTTGTTTAAAAATCTTGTGAGACATGTAAATTTTTTTATATAATTGAAAAATCTACAAATCCCCTAGATATTGATTTGTGATTATGTATCAATTTTAAGTAGTAAATATCAACCCCAATCAAACAATCAAGACAAATCGACATAATGATTTTAACATGAAAAAACCACAATTGGAGCGCCTCCAATTGTGATAAAAAACCACGGGCCAAAGCCACAAAACAATCCACTAAGAAGACAAAAGGAATTACACAAGTGTACTCTCAATTACCTAGCGAATCTACGCCCGAATTGAACCAACCCCTATATGCCTCTTCCACCACGGTCTTCACCTCGGAACTGTCTTGCCCAACGTTGAATCCACAACGCTGATGTCGAATCACGACGATGAGCCACTTTGGAATCCACCGAAGAAGAACACTCTCTTTTGTATAGAATAAACAAACAATCCTTTGATGTATACTTCTTAAACCATGAGTTGAATACTCAATCAAACATCAAAGAAAACTAGCAAAATAGCCCCAGATATAAACCCTAATATCCAAGAAGAAGATCTGGGAGCCGTAACCCTAAAATCTGACTGAAACACATATTTATAGCAATCTATTTCGCGATCTCCGCTTGAGCAGGAATGGCCACTCGAGCAAACCTCGCTTGTGCGCAGAAAAGTTCGGTCGAGCGTAAAATCCCAACTTCTAGTACTTTTGCAGACAAATCAAACTTCTAGAACCAAACATTCTCCGCTTGAACGCATAAACGGCCGCTCGAGCAGACAAGCAACTTCGAATGTATTTTTGCATTTTGCTTTTTGGGGCACTGCCCCTCAACCCCACCATGGCACTGCCCGGACCCTCCAATGGGAGCTGCTCCCTAGACCCCCGCGAGCTGACCGGGCAGCTCGATCCCTGTCATAGTCAGCGAAGTGGCAAACATGAAAGAATTAACACCACAAACTTTTCTACAAGGCATAATTCGAGTTGGATTCGCATTTACAAACTTGTACGGGAAAGAAATAAACCTTCTCGTATAATCCTATTGATCAAGTCCGTGCTCCTTCGTACGACATCGCTTTACTCCCTGAAAACACAAACATGAACTAGCCGGCGGGTGTGTGTCGGATACCTCTCCGATGCCTAAGTCAGAAAAATAGACCAATAGAAAAAATCTCTGCATATTCGGGAATCAAAGTTATGTTACCTCTCCATAGGTGATGTTGTGAGCTTTTATAGGTTCCGCGTGGCACAATCCTAGTAGGACTTTTACTCCTCTATGTAGAGTCCTCCTAGGAGTCATACTCCTGAAAGATAATGCTTATCCTTTAACACCCCCCTCACTGCTCAAACCAAGTGAGATGATTTTACCATGGTCGGATTTCAATATGACCGAGGTAAGCATGGCCATGCTAAGCCGCAGAGTAGACCAAACTATTCCTAGTTTGGTTCTTCCTTTCACTGCTCTTACCTCAGTTTCCCCTGTACAAACCATGGTGTGCTTAGACCGAGCTAACAATAATACACCATGACCGGGCTAACTCTGAGCGTGGCAACCGAGCTAACTGCAAAGCTCTCTTGGACTGGACTATCTTGAAGGCCATCTTGGACCGGGCTAACTTTAAGGCCTTTATACTCAGCCTTTTTTACCGTGGCCCACAACGGCCTACTACTCAGCTCAGCCCAATTTAGATATAAATTTCCCTCTCAATTGCCCCTTAATTCCATCTGCGCAGCATGATAGGGATTACCCGTTTACTAGCCGAGCTAAAAAATCTTTTAGCATTCCAACCGAGCTAAAAACTCTTATTATTCCAACCGGACTAAATTCTTTAGTATTTCAACCGGGCTAGGTTAACATCGGGCTACTTAAATGTGCCCGGTCAAAACGTCTCTTCAATCGCAGCAACTGAATCGCTTCTTATCTCAAGGACACGTGGCACACTCTGATTGGCCCAATACAACTGTCACGCCGTCTTCGTATCTCGTAAAATTTGAACAGTCCCGCTCTTTTTTGTCCTTCCTTCTACTCAAAACAAAACCTTTTTGTTTTTGGATCTTTCACTTCACTTGCACTATTCATCTTTTTCTCTCTGAGTCTTTATTTCTCCTAAACACAGTGCTTGCATAAACTCGTGTTCTTGCTGAGATTACTTTCATCCCCAGTCCCTTTACCTTGAACTGGTATGTAACTCACAACTGTTTCCTTTCTGTTGATTTCGTTCTTGTTTTGTACAACATAGCATGTGTATTTGTACGTTTTTTAAAGCACATTCCATTTTTGCATCCCCTTCTCTGAAAAACTTGCGCAATAGAACAATCGCACTTAAGAACAACCTATAGAACGATGTATTTGATCCAAAATCATACTCCAACCGAACTAGGAAATAGTTTGTATTAGTTGTGAACCTAGCCATAAACAACTGAACTAAAACTTAACACTATTCTTGTAATTTCAACGAGTCTTAGTACGGTCTGCTTTAACTTAGCCGAGCTAGAGAACCAAACTAGGTTTTGTGCAACACTGTTGTAGAAAGTCTCAACCCCCGACCGAGCTATAACTTGGAGGCAGAGCCAGCTCTCTTAGTCAAGACTGGACTAAGAATGCTGCCCCAAATGCTTCAACCGAGCTAAAGTACCTTGCTCAAACCAGGCTAAGAAGGGGTAGTGTCCCCACCTAGCCGAGCTAGGACTTCATTTATCTTGCCTTTGTTTCTTTTAGTGCAGTCCATCGATCTGTGCTTAACACCTTTCTCTTTTCACTTTGCAGACTTAGGTTGCCAGGCACTCCTTTGAACGCTCGACCGAGTTACTCAGCGTCATTTCACGACCGAGCTAGTACATAGCTTATTTATACATAAGTTAAAACTTCATGGGTAAATATAGGTTTTTGGTAAACACACCAGGTGGTATGACTGAGTTCCGAAGGGACTACCATATCCTTGATGATGTCCATCTGACTCTAGCCGAGCTAGATGCCACCCCTTGGAGAAACCGGGGTTTTGTTCCTTTCACCCTTCTTTCGATTGTAGAAACCGGCCTAAGATTCCCCGTACAACCCCGTCTTTGTGAATTCCTCAGACAAACCAACCTTTGCCCTACCCAATTTTTCACCAATTCTTACTGCATAATAAACGGCATAGCCGAGCTAAACCGTCAGGCTGGCCTTAATCTTGGTCTAGCCGAGCTCTTCCATCAATACTCTATAGGATCGGCCGAAGATGGCTGGGTATATTACTTAAGAATAAGGCGCCAGCGTGAAAAGATAATAAAAGATACCCCGGATAAAGATGTGAATGACGATGATTTCTTGTGGGTATCTGGGAATTTTGAGGATCAACAAGCCCAGATCCCGGGTGACAGAATAAATTGGAACAAGGGTGTAGCTGGTAGGATTACCTTGGTCCGAATCCATGCTTTTCCTTATTTCAGTTTTCTTTATCCTGAACCGTACTAACTGTTACCCTTCTGCATGCAGATTTGAACTTTCTCAAGTCCCAATACAGCTATCCCAACTTGAATACACTGCGCGCCGCACTACGATATCTCAAACGGAGCTGGGCTAAGTTACTCAATTTTGAACCGACATACCAATATAGTAGCAAATGAAAGACCAGGGTAACCGACTTCTTATTAGAAGCCTCTCCTGAACTGGACCCAAACTTGCCCAAAATCAGATTAATCCCTTTAACCGCTAAGCAAGAGATGGCCAAAAAACGAGCTGTGAGGGCCCTTTTGACCGAAACAAACCAAGCTGAGGTACCACCAGCAAGCCTATCCCAAGAGACCGTGGTAGCTCTGTCAACCCACCAGCCTTCGTCATCCCGTCCAAACAAGCGTGCTCGGACTTCCACAACTGAGCAACGCCTTGTTGATGAAGACGAAACCGTGGTTCCACAAACCACTCCGCCAAGCCCCCCACCTGAGCGCTCAGACCGAGCTACCTCCTCAAAGTGGGTACCCAAGACCATGTTTCAGAACCATGCTATCTGTGATTCTGATTCAGTGGTCGCAGAGAAAGATCATCTTATGGCATTCAACCTTGCCAAAGGCGTCTGTCTTATGGCCGACATGAAGCACCATGATCACCTGACCGAGCTAAAGCCTATTCGCTCATCAACAAAATCCATGGTGCTGGCAAGTAGTCGGTCCACTTACCTGTCTAATTTTTTCTAACTTTCTGCTCGGTTTAAAAGTTTCTTATCATCCTATTGCAGGCCATACAGAAAAATCACATCGCTCACAAGGGTGTATTGGAATTTCGTAAAACGACAAGGCAAGTAATGGCCGACGTAACCGAAAAAACCGCTGAGCTAGAAGAGGCCAGGAAGCAGCTGGCTGAGCTACGAACCGAGAATAGTCGTCTGTCCGGTCTTGTTAGCTTGGCTGAGGCGGAAAAACCAAAAGGCTGCAATCGTGATAAAAGACAAATATTTGCGCGAGCTAGCCAAGCTTGAAGGGAAAAAGAATGCCGAGATAACCAAGCTTGAGAAGAAGCTGGAAGATGCGAAAGACCGTGGCTTTAAAGAAGGTGAAGCCCTGTATATTAAGTAGTGTGAAGCTGCAAAGGATCTTTGCTTTAAATGCAGGTGGAGGGGTGCTGTGGTGCAGCTCGGACATGGGCCTGAGACTGAGGTCTTCAATCCTCCTCAATACTTCATACCGAGCTCACTTGCGGAGTATGCTGCCACCACTCAGCAATAATTTCTTGAAGCTTTAGACGATGAAGAAGAAACCGTGCCCATCGATACCCCGGTTGTCAATGATCCCGTCGATCAGTCAGCTCGGGCGAAGCCAATGGTGGAAGACCTGACTAACGACCAACCTACTGAAATCGTGCCTCCGACCGAAACCGTGCTCTTGACTGAAACCGGGCTCCGAGTTGAACTAGATGCTGATCTTGACGACCTATTTGCCTGACTTTGTATTTTTCTTCTTTTTTGTTATTTTGGAAAGAAGTTGTAACCGGGCTGAGGCCTCTCTTTTTTGTACTTGATTTGCATGATCAATGAAATTTCTTTTGTTCCAACTATTATTTCGGTTTACTTCTATGCATATACTGTGCTTTCCAACTGTAGTCTGAATGAAGTAGAACATTCTCTGGCCAAGATACTTTATCCCGGTCGTAGCTTTCCAATCTATCAAGCCATAGTTGCCAACCTTTTCAGTCTAGATTCTTATCTCGGCTGAAAAACAATAACTGTTGGTTTTTCCAGCCAACCACTCTTTAGCCTAGATCTTTATCTTGGTTGAAGAGTACAAAGTGTTAGTTTTTCCAGCCAACCACTCTTCAGCCTGAATCCTTATCTCGATTAAAGAGTACAAAGTGTTGGTTTTTCCAGCCAACCACTCTTCAGCCTGAATCCTTATCTCGGCTGAAGAGGACTAAGTGTTGGTTTTTCTAGCCAACCACTCTTCAACTTGATCCTTATCTCGGTTGAAGAGGACTAAATGTTTTTTCCAGCCTCTAAGTTTGGTTATTCCTGTCAACCTAGAGTAAAGTGTTTGGTTATTCCGACCAAACGTCTTGCAGCCTGGATCCTTATCCTAGGAGGAGGGGTGTTGGTTATTCTAGCCAACCTCTAAGTTGGTTTTTCCAGCCAACTAAGAGTAAAGTGTTTGGTTTTTTCAGCCAAATGTCCTGCAGCCTAGATCTTTATCTTGGGCTTAGGAGGGGTGTTAGTTATTCCAGCCAACCTCTAAGTTGGTTTTTTCAGCCAACCAAGAGTAAAGTGTTTGGTTTTTCCAACCAAACGTCCTGCAGCCTGGATCCATATCCTGGGCTTAGGAGGGGTGTTGGTTTTTCCAGCCAACCTCTTCAGCACTGATCCTGATCTTAGCTGAAGAGCATGCAAAGTTGGTTATTCTGGCCAACTATGCTTACAGTGCTCCTAACTCATTAAAACAATCTTTTACAGAAGGAAACAACTATACTGAAAAGAAGCTACTTGTTTTATTGAGAAAGAAAAAGGAAAATTACAAATACTAAGGAGAGAAAGCTAAAAATAAAATAGTTTGAGATTGGCAGTGTTCCATGGCCTGGGGATGGCTTTGTTGTCCTCATCTTCCAAGTGGTATGTCCCTTTTCTTGCTAATCCGACCACTTTGTAAGGTCTTACCTAATTGGGCCCCAATTTGCCGTCTCCGGGTACCATGGTGTTTCCTATTACTTTGCGTAGTACCCAATCTCCAATCTTGAATTGCCTTGGGTACACTGTCTTGTTATACTTTCTGGATAACTCTTGCTGGTATGAAGCGATGTGAACCAGTGCTCTTTCTCTTCTTTTTTCTTCAAGGTTGAGTTCTAATGCTATGGCCTCTCTATTTAAGTCTGGATCAAAATTTTCACTTCTAATTGTGGGGAGGCCCACTTCCAGTGGGATTACTGCTTCCATGCCATAGGCTAAGAAAAAGGGTGTTTCTCCGGTTGATCGCCGAGGTGTGGTGCGGTAAGCCCAAAAAACATGAGGAAGTTCTTCTGCCCACTTGCCTTTTGCTTTCTCTAACCTTTTCTTCAATCCATCCAAGACGACTTTGTTTGATGCTTCTGCTTGGCCATTAGCTTGGGGGTATGCCGGTATAGAATTGTAGAACTCTATTTTGTATTCTTCACAAAAGCCGCTAAAAATTTTGCCGTCGAACTGGATGCCATTGTCTGATATTAGAGTTTTTGGTATGCCGAACCGAGTAATGATATTCTGCCAGATGAACTTCTTCACATCTTTCTCTTTTACTGACGCTAGTGCTTCTGCCTCTACCCACTTTGTGAAGTAGTCTGTTGTTGCTATAAAGAATTTCCTATTGCCGAGTGCTATTGGGAGTGGCCCTACTATGTCCAAGCCTCATATTGTGAAGGGTCATGGGTTAGTTAATGGTAGGAGTTCTCTGGCTGGCTGATGTATTTGGTGTGCGAACGTTTGACATTTCTCACACCTCTTTACATACTTCTCTGAATCTGCTTGCATGTACGACCACCAATATCCTTGGGAAATGGCTCTGTAAACTAATGATCTTCTGCCTTGGTGGCTTCCGCATATGCTTTCGTATATCTCAAACAAGAATGTTTCAACTTTGCTGGGATGGACACACTTCAGATAAGGTCCTGTGAAAGATTTCTTGTACAAGGCCATTGATGGGAAGAGCCAAAATCGCTGCGACTTTGCTCTTATTTTGTTGGCCTCTTTTTTCTCTTCTGGTAGGACGCTGTCTTTTAAGAATGCTATGATGGGATCCATCCATGAAGTTCGGCGCAACATACTTCTTCTACTTCGGGTTCTTCAATGCTTGATCTTGGTAAGTAGTCAATCAGTAACAGATGTGGGACGGATGTTTCTGCCATTGAAGCAAAGCCTGCTAGTTCGTCCGCTCTACTGTTCTCTTCCCTATCAATCTGTTCTATCTGCACTACTTCAAATTTCTTGATCTCTTTTCTGACTAATTCTTGGTACTTAGCCATCTTGTCGTCTTTTGCCTCGTAATCACCTGAAATTTGGTTTACCACCAGCTGTGAGTCACTGTAAACCATTAGCTCGGTGGCCTTTATGTAGGATGCTGATTTCAGTCCTGCTAAAAGTGCTTCATATTCTGCCTCGTTGTTTGATGTTGTGAAGCCAAGGTTGACTGCTTGTTCCATTACTAGGCCATCTGGTGAGATGAGGACTATGCTGAGTCCTGCTCCTTGTCTGTTGGATGCTCCATCCACAAAGAGCTTCTACATCTCTCCTACGAATAACTTCCAGTCGGTAGAGGGATCGGATGATGCCTTGGGGTCCTGAGTGTTGCTGGTGTTTTCTTCAAAGTCCATGCTTGTTGTTTGTCCCTCATTATTTGATTGTACCAAGTCCTCATTTGTTGGTGAGTCTTTGCTTGGTGTAGCATCGTTTGTTCTTTTTTCTCTTACTTTACTCTGGTCCGCCTCAGGGTCTGACTGGGTATCCTGTATCAGGGGTTGCGCTATTCCGGTGTCAACTTCTAACCCTAGTTCGGTTGTATCGGTCAGGTCGACTGGGCAGATATGATGACTTTCTGGGGTGAATTCTGCGACAAAGTCAAATTGTCCCAACTCCACCGCCCACTTCAAGATTCGCCTAGAAAAGTTCGCCTTCTCAAACAGAGCTTTTAATGGGAAAGTTGTGAGGACGATTATGGTGTGGGCGTGAAAGTAGTGCGGCAACTTCCTTGATGCCATCATCAAGGCTAAGGCCAATTTTTCCAATGGTAAGTACCTAGTTTCCGCGCCCAGCAATGTCTTGCTGACATAAAAGATGGGTAGATGTTGGATTTCTTCTACTCGGACCAACACTGCGCTAATTGCGTGTTGTGAGATTGCTAGGTACAAAAATAGTTCTTCTCCAGGTATTGGGGTCACTAGCAGCGGTGGAGAAGACATGTATTCTTTCAAACTTTCAAGGGCACAGTCGCATTCTTCATCCCACTGAAACTTGGCCTTCAACGCTTAAAAGAATGGTCGACATCTGTCTGACGACCGCCTTATGAACCGGTTCAGTGCAGCTGCCATACCGGTGAGATGCTGTACTTCTTTTGCTGAGTTGGGCCTCTCTAGATCCTGGATTGCTTTAATCTGAGAAGGGTCTGCCTTTATGCCACGGTTGGTTACCAGGAAGCCTAGGAATTTGCCAGATCCTACGCCGAACGCACACTTAGATGCATTAAGGCGTAACTTGTGTTTCTTCAGGATCTGAAACATCTCACCTAGGTCCTTGAGATGGTCACTCTTGTCCTTGCTCTTGACTACCATGTCGTCGATGTAAGCCTCCATTGTTCTGCCTAACAACGGTTCAAACATCTTAGTGACCATCTATTGGAATGTTGCCCCTGCGTTCTTCAGGCCAAAGGGCATGACCTTGTAGCAATATAGTCCTCTTGGCGTCGTAAAAGATGTAACCTCCTGGTCTGGCTCATACATGGCGATTTGATGGTACCCTCTGTACGCATCAAGAAAGCTAAGACGGTTGTGTTCTGCTGTCAGATCTACCAGTTGGTCTATCCGTGGTAGAGGAAAGCTGTCCTTTGGGCATGCCTTGTTGACTGTTTTGTAGTCCACATAGACACGCCATTTTCCATTCTTTTTAGGTACCATTACTGTGTTAGAGATCCATCTGGGGTAGTGCACCTCTCTGATAGCTCCTGCTTCTAGCAGGTTTTCTACTTCTTTCGCCATTATCTCGGCATGGTGGAGTGCCGATCTGCAAGTGCGCTGTATAATTGGTCTGGCAGTTGGATGGACTTTCAATTGGTGACAGATGAAGCTTGGGTCAATGCCAGGCATGTCATACGGCGTCCAGGAAAACACTTCGATGTTAGAGGTCAAGAATTCCATGACCTCTATTCTTTCAGCGCTGGACATAAATGAGCCAAGCAAAAAGAACTTATCCGGGTTCTTTTCATCTATTCTCACATGTACCAAATCTTTCACTGCCTTCTGTTCAGCGGCTTTGCCAACATCCGCAAATAATTCATTATTTTCGGGCTCTTCCACTATTTGGACAAACCCCTTGGCAGCTCGGCTGCCATTTATTGTGACGAAGCATTACTTGGACATAATTTGATCTCCATAGACCTCTTCAATTACTCTGGCTCCGTTAGGGAACCGCATTACTTGATGGTAGGTTGATGCTATCGCTCTCATGGCGTGTAGCCATGTCCTTCCCAAGATTATGTTGTAAGTGGAGGGCACTTTCAATACCCAAAATTCCACTTGTTTAGTCATGCTTCCTGCTCTGACTGGGAGAATTATCTTGCGGACTGGCCATTCTGGCATTGAGTTGAACCCGATTAGGGAAGATACGGCAGGTGCCAAGTCTTTGTCCTTCAATTTCAACTGTTTGAAAGTTTCGTAGTACATTATCTCGCATGAGCTTCCTTGGTCAATTAAAATTCGCTTGACGTCGTAATCCTTGATGCGGAGAGTGACGACCAGTGCATCGTTGTGGGGGCAATATATCATTTCCAAGTCTTTGTTTGAAAAAGACATGACATTCGTGGCCTCTGTTTTCCCCTTTTTAATGGTGGGCTGCGCGCTTAATACCTCCCTTAAGTGCTCAGCCTTCTTTATCATGCCCCTGAGCTCACATACTCGCTCAGGCTCGAATACCCCATGTATTACGTTTATCACGCCTTGAGGTGGGGCGTCATTCGGTGTTCCGTCTGGGTGATCGTGGTTTTGTGAGGCTGGATGCGTCCCTCCTTCTATGTACCGGTCCAAGTGACCAGCCGCCACTAATTCCTCTAGATGCTGTCTTAATGGCGTGTAGTTTTCAGTGCGGTGCCCTTTTTCCTTATGGAAGGTGCACCGAGATCTTTCGTCGTACTCCTTCTGTGCTTTTCCCAATTTAGTTGGCCATTTGACGAAAGGTTCATCACGTATTTCACTGAGAATTTGGTAGATTGGTTTCTTGAATATCGTGGTAATGGTAGTGCGGACTCTCAACCATCTTTTATCTCGGTCCTCTTCATTGTCTCGCCTACCTCGTCCATTCTTGCTTTGACGTTCTACTGTATTGACCTTCGCTGTAGTATTCTTGTCTGGTGTTGCTGTTGCACCAGATTTTACCTTGGCACGGGCGTCATCCTCCTCCACCCGAATATGTTGGTGCACTCTTTCCATTAAGGCTTCCATCGTAAGGGGTGGAGTCATTGTAATCGAATCCCTCAATCTGTTTCCGACTGGAAGTCCTCTTTTGTATTGTGCGATGGCGAGATTGGTGGGGCAGTCCCCTATCTGGTTGAACGTCTCCCAGTAGCGACTATTGTAGGACCTCAGTGTTTCTTTGTCGCCTATGTCAATGGAGAGTAGCTGACCAATCTCCACTGGTGTCTTGGTGTTCGTTCTGAATCTTGTCACGAACGCTTTCGCTAATTGTGCCCAGGAGGCTATGCTGCCTTCTGGTAGCCTTTCGAACCAGGTTAAACCTAGGTCGCCAAGGCTAGATGGGAATAGGATGCATATCAAAGCTTCGTTCCGCCGGTATACTGCCATAACTTGGCGAAAATGGCTTAGGTGCATGGAAGGGTCTGTCTTCCCTTCGTACGTGGTAAATTTAGGCTGGATGAAGCCTGAGGGTAATGGAGAGTTCTCAATCGTCGGAACGAACGGCAAGCTATGTAGTCTTGCCAATGCTTTATCTGTTAGTTCGTAGGCAAGGTGTGGTATTGGCATTCCAACCTTGACGCTTTCATGCGTTTGAGGAGCCAACCGCTGAAAGGCTGAAATTCTGTGCGGGTCGCGTGCCTTAGCATCCTCCTTCTGTCGCGCCCTTTTTTCAAGCACTGTCCGTAAATCGGACGATCTAGGCAACTCCGTTTGCCTGGATGATGTCAGATGCGTATGTGAGGGCCGATAGGTACTTTCCTCAGTGTAAGACCTCAATGATCTCTGTGGGAGCTGAATAAGTAGAAGAGTCAGAAGATGCGTACTCCATAAATTAGATACTATCCGGCTTCATATTACGTGACTAGGATGCCGAATACGTTAGGAAAACCGAATAGACGGAGGTCAGTGGCTCCGAATGAATAAAAGGGGAATGGGATAAAAGTAGGCTCAGGTCCCGAGGCCCAAAAAGCAAGTATAAATACAAGAATCATAGATTTAGAAAGGTATGTAAGAATCATTTCACTAAATTTGGGAAACAAGCTGTTCTGAGTGTCTGAACTAACTTGTCCGTCGGAGTGCTAATTCCAGCACCCCCGACCGGAGTGTTTGTGTCTTTTGAGGTGACTAGCTGAGGATCACTAGCGTCTCCCAAGATCTGAAGAGTATTTCCAAAACCACTTCTCCACAACTTGCGTCGTCTGTGGGAATACTCAAATACATCCATGGCAGGCGTGACTGAAGATCCTCCGATAGCCACTGACGAGACCGCACAGAGAGGTGACCTCATTCCAGCGAACTCGCTTGGACCAAAAACCATCGCAGCAAGACTTGCCTCGGACCTCTGCTCATCTCCAAACCCAACACAAAAGACAATACAAGCGACCATGGCACAAGCTAGGCAAACCAAACAGAGGTTGGACAACATCATCGCTGAGAACGAACGCCTTCGTCGCGATCTAGCCTCGGAAATAGCAAAATCTAAACAGATGGTGCGCCAGGCTTCTGAGCGACCCCCGAGGGAAGATGATCGATGATCTCAGACCCGAAAGCAAGAAACTGATGGCCGCCATGCTTCAACAGATCATCTTGAGGAGTTGGTAAAGGATGAACGTCTCCACCAATGAGTCCGGAGGAGTGTGGTCGAAACACCTGCCCGTCCGAAGGATGCATTTCCGCTTGACACCGTCCATATGATATACAGCTTGCCAGCAGCCCCGGCCGTGCATGCGATCCAATCACATCCAGGCCCCCAACAGCAATTCACGCCAGCAAAGCGGCCCCGAGAAATGCCAAGTATCACCTTTGACGATTCTGATTTGATCAGTGTAACACTCCCTCACATCGATCCGTTGGTTGTTGTGCTGCGCGTAAATCGGTTCACCGTCAAACGCATTCTTATCGACCAGGGCAGTACCTTGGAGGTTATGTATTATAAAACCTTCACCAAACTCAGATTCAGCGAGTCAGACCTGACTCCGTCTCTTTATCCACTATTTGGCTTCAATGCCACTTCAGAGTACCCATTGGGAAAGATCAGCTTACCCATTCGAGCAGGCTCCAGAACGGTGGACGTGGAATTCTTGGTCGTCAGGCTGCCATCACCGTACAATCTCATCATGGGGCGATCGTGGTTGCATACCTTGCAGGCCGTCCCAAGCACCTATCATCAGCTGCTACGTTTCCCAACAGAACACGGCATTGAGCAAATCCGTGGATCCTAGAAATCGGCACAAGCATGTTATCTCCTTGTCGCCAGAACGCCAAAGGAATTGCAAGTAAACTCCATTGAGGTGCCGAATCGGGAGATCCTGGACGATGTTGGGCGGTATCCAAATGACAAGGCCATGGAAGATTTAGACCGAGTTGACATTGATGGCAACCCAGAAAAGTTTTTCATGATCGGCGCCTCTCTGAATTAGGCTGACAGGCAGCAGCTGATCTCTTTCTTGCTCAATAACCTTGACGTCTTTGCGTGGACTCCGTACGAAATGTCGAGAATAGACCCGTTAGTTTCACAGCACCATCTGAATGTCGATCCGAAATGTAAGCCGATCATTCAGAAAGGTTGACGGTCAGCCGCGAAGCACACTGCCACTGTTGTTGAAGAAGTAGACAGACTGCTTGACGCCGGGGCAATTAGAGAAGTCACTTACCCTACGTGGCTCTCCAATACAGTGGTGGTGAAGAAGAAAAATGGGACTTGGCGAGTGTGCGTTGACTTCACGGATCTGAACAAAGCTTGCCCCAAAGACTGTTTTCCTCTACCTAGAATCGACCAGCTCGTCGATGCGACGGCACGTCATCAACGCATGAGCTTCCTCGATGCTTACAGAGGCTACCATCAAATCGCCATGCATCCAGATGACCAGGACAAAACTGCCTTCCTCACCCTAAGAGGAACCTATTGCTACAAAGTTATGCCCTTTGGGCTGAAGAATGCAGGGGCAACCTACCAAAGATTGGTCACCGCCATGTTCAAAGAGCAACTCGGCCACACTATGGAAGTATACATCGACGATACGGTGGTCAAGTCCAAAGAAGAACAGAGTCATATAGCCGATTTAGAAAAGACATTCAGCATCTTATGCAAATACAGAATGAAACTGAACGCTTCCAAGTGTGCGTTCAGAATCGGCTCTGGCAAATTCTTGGGTTACATCGTCAATCACCGAGGAATCGAAGCCAACCTGAGGCAAGTCACAGCAATCTTGGAACTCGGCTCCCCCCGTTCAATAAAAGAAGTCCAAAAGTTGATGGGGATGGCCGTTGCACTCAACAGGTTCATCAGTCGGTCTACAGATCGCTGCCGACAATTCTTTCAGACACTACGGCAGGGTAAGGCTTTT
Organism: Camellia sinensis; assembly: GCF_055761805.1. NCBI lineage: Eukaryota > Viridiplantae > Streptophyta > Magnoliopsida > Ericales > Theaceae > Camellia > Camellia sinensis. The sequence goes on from NC_138974.1 coordinate 64,115,931, forward strand.
GAATGGTCCGTCGAATATGAATCAGCCTTCAACGGACTCAAGACCTACCTCTGCTCAGTACTTCTCTTGACAACACCCGCCACTGGTGACCCGCTCATCCTATATTTGGCAGTTTCTGATAGGGCCGTCAGCGCCGTACTGTTAAAAGAGGAGGAGGGAGAGCAACGACCAGTATATTATGTGAGCAAAGCAATGGTTGACGCCGAAACACGCTACCTTCCGCTGGAAAAACTCATCTTAGCCCTAGTCATGGCGGCAAGAAAACTGATGCATTACTTTCAGGGACATAGCATTGAGGTGCTAATAGATTATCCCCTCCGATCAGTTCTACGGAGTGCAGAAGTATCAGGACGTGTTTCAAAATGGGCTCTCGAACTCGGCCAATACGACATTCAATTTTTACCTAAAATTGCAATCAAGGGGCAGGTGTTGGCCGACTTTGTTGCCGAATTCATCGGCGAGCTTGCTAGCCTCAAACCTGATGAAGTTCGACCAAAGGCTGAAGTTCTACCAAAGCCGAACTGGAGAATTTATGTCGGGGATATTTGGCAATTATACTATGATGGATCATCTAACCAAAGGGGTAGTGGCGCCGGAGTTGTAATCATGTCTCCAGACGGCGCAGTAATTGAGCAGGCCGTCAAGCTTGGCTTCGAAGCATCAAATAACGAAGCCGAATATGAAGCCCTTCTAGCCGGTCTGCGGAATGCGCACCTTCTCGGCGCTCGGCGTCTGCTTGTGTTTTGTGATTCAAAATTGGTAATCAATCAGCTAAAGGGGGAGTACGCGACAAGAAACGACCGTATGGCGGTCTACATGAAAACGGCCAATTCTTTGCTGGCAAAATTGACCATCATGAACTGAACCAAATAACACGCGACCAGAACACACACGCGGATGCCTTGGCGTGCCTAGCCTCCGTCATCAATTTTGAGATCAAACGGACCATCGAAGTAGGTTTCGTCCCGGAGCCGAGTAGTGGCCCTTCGAAGGAAATCCACATCAACGTTATAGAATTCGCACCAAGCTGGATGGACCCCATTGCTGCATTCCTCTCTTTTGAACAACTCTCAGAGGACAAAAAGAAGCACACAAGCTGTGAAATAAAGCCCTACGATACTATCTGGATCCGCAAGGAGGGCTTTACAAAAAGTCCCTCTCTGGTCCATATTTGGAATGCGTGCACCCCGACAAAGTGGAGGAGCTTCTGACAGAGATACATGAGGGCAGTTGTGGTGCCCATTCTGGCGGATGCTCCCTGGCCCATCGAGCTATAACGCAGGGATACTATTAGCCGACAATGAGAGCTGACGTGGAGAGTTATGTAAAAAAATGCAAATAATGCCAAAAGTTCTCCCCATTAACCCATCTGCCTGCTGAAGAGTTGAACTCTATCACCATCCCCTGGCTGTTTGCTCAATGGGACTTGATATCGTAGGACCGTTGCCTAGGGCCCCAGGGAACGAGTGATTCTTAATCGTCGCGACAGACTACTTCACAAAATGGGTCGAAGCAGAGGCTTTAACACATATACGAGATGCTGACATTAAACGCTTTGTATGGAGAAACATCATAACACGATTCGGCATTCCGAGAGCTCTCATCTCAGACAATGGCACCCAGTTCGATTGTGGCGTATATCGAGAGTTATGCAACAAATATGGCATTCGGCCTTACTTCTCGACACCGGCCTACCCCCAAAGCAATGGTCAAGCCGAAGCCTCTAACAAATCCATCCTGGACGGCATCAAAAAGAGACTGGAAAAGGCTAAAGGCAAATGGGTCGAAGAATTGCCGAGTGTATTGTGGGCTCATCGTACTACGCCGAGGAGATCCACTGGAGAAACACCGTTTGCTCTATGCTTTGGAACCCAGGCAATCTTACCCCTAGAAATTGGCCTCCCAACTCTGAAATCGCAAGTTTTTGATATGGGCCGAAACAACATGATGCTTGCCCCAGATCTGATTCTGATCGAAATGCGAAGAGACCGTGCCTTGGCATCCATGGCACGGTATCAGTAATAGCTCGTCAAATCGTATAATCAGCGAGTTCAGTTGCGCCGATACACGCCAGGGGAGCTTGTCCTGAAGAAGGTACTTCCAGCCGACCGGAGACCGGCCGATGGAAAATTGGGTCCAAACTAGGACGGCCCCTATCAGATAGAATCCATCGCAGGAACAAGGGCATATTGGCTCTCAGACATGTCAGGAAGAAGCCTGCCACGGCCTTGGAATTCAACATATTTATGTAAATTCTATCATTGACCCAACTTGTGGGCTTGATACTTGTACATATTCCACCGTTGCAATACAAACCTTCTCGTTTTCTCAAGCTCGCCCCCCAAGCCTTTAAGGGCCGATTAAGCCTTCTAAGGCCAAAATAAGTCTCCAGATTTGGAGCCCCCTTTGGTGCATGTCACCTCAGGGCCGATAAAGCCTCCGGATTTGGAGCCCCCTCTGGTGCAGGTCACCTTAGGGCCGATTAAGTCTCCGGATTCGGAGCCCCCTTTGGTGCAGGTCACCTCAAGGCCGATTAAGTCTCCGAATTCAGAGCGCCCTTCGTAGATAGCACGATTGGCCAAAATAAAGTCTCCGGATTCGGAGCCCTCTTTGGTGCATGTCACCTTAGGGCCCATAAAGCCTCCGGATTCGGAGCCCCCTTTGGTGTAGGTCACATTAGGGCCGATTAAGTCTCCGGATTCGGAGCCCCCTTTGGTGTAGGTCACCTCAGGGCCGATTAAGTCTCTGGATTTGGAGCGCCCTTCGTGAATATCACGATTGGCCCAAATAAAGCCTCCGGATTCAGAGCCCCTTTCGGTGCATGACACTTTAGGGCCGATTAAGTCTCCGGATTCGGAGCCCCTTTTGGTGCAGGTCACCTCAGGGCTGATTAAGTCTTCGGATTCGGAGCGTCCTTCGTGGATATCACGATTGGCCCAAATAAAGCCTCTGGATTCGGAGCCCCTTTCGGTGCATGACACCTTACGGCTGATTAAGTCTCCGGATTCGGAGCCCCCTTTGGTGCAGGTCACCTCAGGGCCGATTAAGTCTCTGGATTCGAAGCACCTTTCGTGGATATCACGATTGGCCCAAATAAAGCCTCCGGATTCGGAGCCCCTTTCGGTGCATGACACCTTAGGGCCGATTAAGCCTATTAAGGCCGATTAAGACTCCGGATTCAGAGCGCCCTTCGTGCATATCACAATTGGCCAAAATAAAGCCTTCGGATTTGGAGCCCCTTTCGGTGCATGACACCTTAGGGCCGATTAAGCCTATTAAGGCCGATTAAGACTCCGGATTCGGAGCGCCCTTCGTGCATATCACGATTGGCCAAAATAAAGCCTCCGGCTTCGGAGTCCCTTTTGGTGCATGACACCTTAGGGCCGATTAAGCCTATTAAGGCCGATTAAGACTCGGGATTCGGAGCACCCTTCGTGCATATCACGATTGGCCAAAATAAAGCCTCCAGATTCGGAGCCCCTTTTGGTGCATGACACCTTAGGGCCGTTTAAGCCTATTAAGGCCGATTAAGACTCCGAATTTGGAGCGCCCGTGGCTATCACGATTGGCCCAAATAAAGCCTCCGGATTCGAAGCCCCTTTCGGTGCATGACACTTTAGGGCCGATTAAGGCTCCGAATCCGGATTGGCCTTTTTTTAGATGCATTTGCACCACTTCATTGGCCGAATAAATATTCACTGAGAATCGTTCTTAATTCAAGCCGGTCAATACATGTTTAAACATTTACACCACGCAACACAAAACTTGCCAGAAAGTTGAAATAATACGATTAATTAAACACATAACATTTCAAGACCAAATACAAACGTTGAAAATAAAAGAAATTCTATTTACTCGGCGCGAAGTCTATTCATTCGACACCCTCATTGTCGCTCTTCTCAATTTCGAAATCGGAATAAGGAAAGTAGTGGCGATGATACAGGGGCGAGGCTGAATCAATGCCCACGGCTTCGAGAGCTTCCTCGGTTTGAACGGCCTTGATCCAACCGTGCTTGAATCCACGATTTTCACATCGGCAGACCTCCTTGGCAAGGTCCTGTTTGGTCTTCTCTATCCCGACCTTCAAGCCGTCCTGAAACCCCTTTTCATAACTCGAGGTCTGTTGGGTCATTCTCTCCACAACAACCAATTTAGATTGACCGGCCGCCACCGACGCACTCGTTTGAACATTCTTCAGTTCCCGAAGCTCACGCTCAGCCTTTTCCGCGCGAATCTCCAGACTGCGATTCCTTTCGTCCTTTTTCTCGCCCTCACGTCACGCTTCCTGCAGACGCATGCCGACTTCGTATGCAGTATATAGCCCTTTTACGGCCCCATGTATGCCGTCTCGAAATACTTCGAAATCTCGACGTCCGACTATCGATTGTTGGACTTCCGGTGGGAATATCTGTCGAGTGAACTCGACTGCCATATCTGGGTCTTTAATGATAGAATCCCCCTCCGTCATTGGTCTATTCCTCACAAAAACCGCAAAACTCAACGGTCGTGGCGTCGCATCAGGCTCAATTTTCAATCGCGGGCGCGGAGAATTTCCTCATTGTTGCTTGTCCTTTCGGGGTGATCTACTTCGATGACGTTCTTCTTCCCGATTCTTGGACGTTCTTCTTCCTTTACGCGTAGGCTCACTATTACGACTCATTGCAGTGTCTGATTCAGTTAATCTTCGTCCCTCCCAAGTTGCCTGAATGGAAACAAGTAGGGCCTTTGGCGTGCACCCGCCTCATTTATCCTTCAATGTTTGCAGCTCTCCCGAGGCAACGTCAGTAATCCCAAACGTCAACCCATTCGGCTTCCCAAGCTCACGCCCTGGCTAAGGGCAGATTTACTAATCTGGTCGGCCATGTTTTCAAGCGTAAGCGCCGATCAATGTGTGCCTCAGCCAGCCCACGAGATAGGCTCATTCGGCTTCCCAAGCTTGCGCCCTGGCTAAGGCAAGGGCAGATTTACTAATCTGGTCGGCCATGTTTTCAAGCGCAAGCGCCGATTAATGTGTGCCTTAGCTAGCCCACGAGTCACGCCCATTCGGCTTCCCAAGCTCACGCCTTGACCAAGGCAAGGGCAAATTTACTTTATTAATCCGACCGGCCATGTTTTCAAGCGCAAGCGCCGATCAATGTGTGCCTTAGCTAGGGATGGCAATTGGAACCCGGCCCGACGGGGACCCGATCCCCCGACCCCGAATTGAGTGGTTATTCCCCGAAAAATACCCCCGACGGGCCGGGGATGGTATTAAAAATTGAATCCCCGATGATATTCGGGCCGGGGACGGGGATACATGTTTCAGCCCCGGACCCGGCCCGGCCCCGTCCCCGATCCCCGCCCCGCTGAATCCCCGATGTAAAATTACTATATTGCCCCTTTTATATATATTATATGTGTGAGTGTGTGTAGGGTCTGGGCACTGTTGGCAGACTCAACCCACACAACACACACACATCTTCTCGCTCTCTCTCATCTGTTCCTCACCACCGCAGCCCTCATGGTGTCTCCTCTCACCGCACCTCCGTTCTTCGTCTCTTCCTCTCACAGCACCGTCTCTCACTGCACCGCCGCTCACCGCACCGTCTCTCACCGCACCGCCGCTCACCGCACCGTCTCTCACCATGTCGGCGACGGCTCCTCCCTCACCGTCGTTCCTCACCGCAGCTCCTCCATACCACCGCAGATCTTACATCTCAGATCTGAAAAGATCAGATCCCATCTCCGAATAGAGTGGTTCCTCCGCTGTCCTCTCCTCCTCCCAGATCTCGCCGATCTCACTGATCTGTAACAGATCTGATCATCTCTATCTTTTTTTTATTTATTTTGATTTTTTTTTGTTGATGATGTTGTGTTTATACATCTCTATCATCTCTATCTGTTGTGTTTATACATGATCTCCATGATCTGTAACAGATCATCTCTATCTTTTTTTTATTTATTTTTTGTTGATGATGTTGCTGTTGCTACCTTGAATCGATGATGTTGTTGAATTTTTTTTTTTTTTTTTGATGATGTTGCTCCGTTAATGTCTTTGTTGATGAATTTTTTTTTTTTGATGATGTTGCTGAATGATGTTGTTGATGATGAGTACGGGGATTTTCCGGGGTCGGGGAAACCCGATCCCCGTTGGGGACGGGGGTGGGGGGAGTGATGAGTTCCCCGTCGGGGATCGGGGCCGGGGACGGGGATTTTTGTAGTTTCGGGGATCGGGGACGGGGAGGGTGATCCCCGGCCCCGCCCCGCCCCGTTGCCATTCCTAGCCTTAGCCAGCCCACAAGTCACGCCCATTCGGCTTCCCAAGCTCGCGCCCTGGCTAAGGGCAGATTTACTAATCTGGTCGGCCATGTTTTCAAGCGTAAGCGCCGATCAATGTGTGCCTCAGCCAACCCACGAGATAGGCCCATTCGGCTTCCCAAGCTCGCGCCCTGGCTAAGGCAAGGGCAGATTTACTAATCTGGTCGGCCATGTTTTCAAGCGCAAGCGTCGATCAATGTGTGCCTCAGCCAGCCCACGAGATAGGCCCATTCGGCTTCCCAAGCTCGCGCCCTGGCTAAGGCAAGGGCAGATTTACTAATCTGGTCGGCCATGTTTTCAAGCGCAAGCGCCGATCAATGTGTGCCTCAGCCAGCCCACGAGTCACGCCCATTCGGCTTCCCAAGCTCGCGCCCTGACCAAGGCAAGGGCAGATTTACTTTATTAATCCGGCCGGCCATGTTTTCAAGTGCAAGTGCCGATCAATGTGTGCCTCAGCCAGCCCACAAGATAGGCCCATTCGGCTTCCCAAGCTCGCGCCCTGGCTAAGGTAAGGGCAGATTTACTAATCTGGTCGGCCATGTTTTCAAGCGCAAGCGCCGATCAATGTGTGCCTCAGCCAGCCCACGAGATAGGCCAATTCGGCTTCCCAAGCTCGTGCCCTGGCTAAGGTAAGGGCAGATTTACTAATCTGGTCGGCCATGTTTTCAAGCACAAGCGCCGATCAATGTGTGCCTCAGCCAGCCCACGAGATAGACCCATTCGGCTTCCCAAGCTCGCGCCCTGGCTAAGGCAAGGGCAGATTTACTAATCTGGTCGGCTATGTTTTCAAGCGCAAACGCCGATCAATGTTTGCCTCAGCCAGCCCACGAGGCCCATCCGGCTTCCCAAGCTCGCACCCTGGCTAAGGCAAGGGCAGATCTGATCGGCCAAATACCTAAGCTAAGCAGCCGATCTAACCATAACCGAAAGCAATAACATTCATCAACAACATTTTCCTTATCCAGTTGAGCATAACTCATAAAATTTTATATACTCAAGTTACCAAAAAAAAGCTACAAGACCGCATAAAAATGCCTAGCAAAAAACAAACACTATGACTGTAGCAAAAGATGAAAAATACTAAATTAAAAACCATAAAAATACATTCGACATCCTAAAAACTGTCAGTCGGCCGGATCAGCTATCGGAATCAGACTCCAATGGCTCAACATCCACTTGCTCATATGGTATTGGCATAATCAATGAAGCGTTAGCAGCAGCAAGGGCTTTGTGCCAGCCGTGTTTGAATCCCCGATTTTCAAAGTTGGGGACTTGGTCCACGTACTCGGCGAGTCCAGCATTTTTCCCGGCCTCGAATACTTTGGAAGACTCCGAGTCGGCTGATTCCTTCGCCGCCTTTATTTCAGCCAACTCAGCCTCCAGTCTGGAGATTGCCTTCTGGGCCAACTTGAGCGCATCTTCGCTCTCGTCCGCCTTCTTCTCGGCATCCGACCTCAATTGATCCGTGCAATGAGACTTCTCCATCTCGGCGTCGGCCCTTGAGGCTTGTTCGCCCTCAAAGCTTCGACTTCGGCCCTTCTCCTCTGGCCTTCAACTTCCTCGCGTAAATGACCAATCTGTTTGATGGCGTCACGATGGCGACGGCCCATATTGGCTATCCATCCGACGGTCTATAAAACAAGAATTTAAAACCATAACTTCAACAGTATTTGGATTAAGTGAAGCTAAGTTCAAATATGTACCAAAAGTGTCGATTGGGCAACTAGTGCTGTCGCATTCAGATCCGTTTCCACCCGGAAAGCCTCCTTGTTAGACGGCAACGACACGGACGTAGCCAAGCTGAATGCGACTTCTGGATCTTTAAGCACCGAAGCATCAGAAGAAACCGGCATGTTTTTTATCATCGGCTGAATGACAAAAGGAACGATCACGTCCGATCCCTCTAATCGAGGACGTTTGCCGCCATGTTCTTCTATGACAGCTTCAAACTCGGCAGGTCGTTTCTTTACCTCAACTTCTTGGCCGGCCTGCACGATCAAAGTAGATTCGGCATCCCGATTTTCCGCTGTCTCCACCTCAATAACGCGTAAGGACTCTGATTCGCCAATAGGCAGGGAGAATTAAGATTCGATGGCGGGTGGTACTTCAGACGGAAGGGCCTCTGCTCTTCGTCACGTGGCCAACCTTTCCGCATTCGCCTTCCTGGTAAGTTTTGTCAGGCTTAACCTGGCCATGTTTTCGGGGTTTGCGGTGCGAATATCGTCTAAGCCGTGAAAAACGCCGTCAAGCGAAAGATCCCCTCAGCCCGAAGCGGATGGGGGATCGACCGAATTCAATACCGCGTCAGACTCGGTTTCGGACTGATCTGATTCGGTAACATTAGCTACACCCCGCTTCGAATCCGACCCTTCAAAACCAACCTGCCTCAAGTTTTTGAAGTCAGACAAAATAAGAGCGATGAGAGAGTCTTCATCCTCCGGAACAGGGATATTTTCTGCCGCCGAGAAGGTCGTATATGTCAGCTCGTAACGAAGCAGAATGTGGGCCGCCCTGCCTTGTTTCTGAAGACTTCGACGGCCGAAATATTTGAGCGCGACTTCGATATCCGAAAGAACGGCGCCATCAGTTGAAGACAGAACTTTCTTCAAATTTCTCCCTGCACAAACCAAGCCGTAACATTTCAAAGAAAAGGCTTTACAACAAAAATGAACAAATAATAAAAACGAAAGCAATCAACCACCTGGCACGCCCCTCCGTCTAAGAATAGGGTCGACGTGATCCTCCCATTTGCCAAATTCCCAGTTACCCTGGACAACGACCATAACATCATTAACTCGTTTTCCAAAACTGGAAAGCATAGTAATCAGCTGATGGTCGATATCCTTGGCCCTAAGGAAGAAACGCCCATGCCGACCAGAAGACTTAGCCAAGGCATAACTATGCCGGATGACTGGAATGCCAAGGTTAATTCTTAGGCGACAATTGAGCGCTATAACCCCCATTATGATTCTAAAGATATTCACATTAGGTTAGGAAGGGATTAAACCCCAATGGCGAAGCACAGCCCTAAGAAACTGGTGAAGGGGGAAACGGACTCCACCCTCTGTAATTGACAAAAGAGGAAAGACAATCGTGGTTTCGTCCTCCCTCTCCATATCAAGAGTGTCGTCTGCCACAAGCCATAGACGGACATCATCAAGAATGGAGAAATGGCGTTTAAATCCAACAATACGATCTGACGAGAGGAGGTCTTTTAAATGTTTCACCATACCCTACAGTCTATGAGAATATGCCAAGGAAGGAATAACCCAGAAAGAGTCCTCGAAGCAAGGGAGGAGAGAACTTACAAAGGACGAAGAGGATATCGGAGAAGAAAGTTTCAGGGACGATCCAAAAGGCAATCCAGCGATGAGCATCATAAAATACATACTTGAAAGGATGTCGAAATTTTAAATCACAATAAATAGACACGTACGAGGGGGGTGGGAAGTCGACACGACAACCGAAAGGGGTGCGCTTAGATATCCGCATGAGGATGAGGCCAACCGCCGAATTTTGGCTCCGACTTTTAGGAATTCAAAACCAAGCACTCCAGCCAACTGTCATCGGTGAAGTGCTTTGGGGGCAATTGTGGGAGCCGAATAAGTAGAAGAGTCGGAAGATGCGTACTCCAGAAATTAGATACTATCTGGCTTCATATTGCGTGACTAGGACGCCGAATACGTTAGGAAAGCCGAATAGACGGAGGTCAGTGGCTCCGAATGAATAAAAGGGGAATGAGATAAAAGTAGGCTCAGGCCCCAAGGCCCAAAAAGCAAGTATAAATACAAGAACCATAGATTTAGAAAGGTATGTAAGAATCATTTCACTAAATTTGGGAAACAAACTGTTTTGAGTGTCTGAACTAACTTGTCCGTCGGAGTGCTAATTTCGGCACCCCCGACCGGAGTGTTTGTGTCTTTTCAGGTGACTAGCTGAGGATTACTAGCGTCTCCCAGGATCTGAAGAGTATTTCCAAAACCACTTCTCCACAATCTCGTTCTCTCAGACCTGGAGTAACGAGTTCTAGAAGTCTTTGATTGAGTGTCGCCTGTCCTGTGGTTTCTACTCTCTACTTGAGATGGCGTGGTATGCCTACCACGATCTTCTGAGTGGCGAGGAGGCATATTGCCTTTGCGCCCCTCCCCTGTCGCCACCCTTTTTCCCTTGATCTGGCACTTCATGGCCTCCATTTCTGTCGCCATCTTCCTTATTAGTTCATCTTGCTCTTTTACGCGATCCTCTAAAGCTTGAGGGTCGATTCTTCGCCTTTGCCTTTCAGGACTTTGTGAGCGAGAGCGACGGGGGCTATTGTTTCGCCTCCCCCTTGTATCCCTCCGGGGATTCTGCCACTGGGGCTCTAAGTCCGCCATGGGAGGGATAAAGGGCAATCTTTCGCGCCTCCCACCCTCCTCTGGGGTTTGTCCGTTGATGGCAGACTGCGGCAAATCTTCGTTGTGTGCCATTCAATGAGCGAGGGAAACTTGATCAAGAGGTTTTGTTCTTTGTCTGATCTTCCCACAAACGGCGCCAATTGTACGGGAAAGAAATAAACCTTCTCGTATAATCCTGTTGATCAAGTCCGCGCTCCTCCGTACGACGTCGCTTTACTCCCTGAAAACACAAACGTGAACTAGCCGGCGGGTGTGTGCCGAATACCTCTCCGATGCCTAAGTCAGAAAAATAGACCAATAGACAAAAGCTCTACGTATTCGGGAATCAAAGTTGTGTTACCTCTCCATAGGTGATGTTGTGAGCTTTTATAGGTTCCACGTGGCACAATCCTAGTAGGACTTTTACTCCTCCATGTAGAGTCCTCCTAGGAGTCATACTCTTGAAAGATAATGCTTATCCTTTAACACCCCCCTCACTGCTCAAACCAAGTGAGATGGTTTTACCATGGTCAGATTTCAATATGACCGAGGTAAGCATGGCCATGCTAAGCTGCAGAGTAGACCAAACTATGCCTAGTTTGGTTCTTCCTTTCACTGCTCTTACCTCGGTTTCCCCTGTACAAACCATAGTGTGCTTAGACCGAGCTAACTAATAGCAAGGTTCTGACCGAGCTAACAATAATACACCATAACCGGGCTAACTCTGAGCGTGGCGACCGAGCTAACTGCAAAGCTCTCTTGGACCGAACTATCTTGAAGGCCATCTTGGACCGAGCTAACTCCAAGGCTATCTTGGGCCGGGCTAACTTCAAGGCCTTTATACTTAGCCCTTCTTACCGTGGCCCACAACGGCCTACTACTCAGCTCGGCCCAATTTAGATATAAATTTCCCTCTCAAAACTCATAGCCTCACTGAAATAAAAGTGCGAATACAAGTACAACTGAAAGGAGTTTTATCAAACGGGATAGCCAAGAATAAAAACCTAACAATAATCTTAGAGCTCTAAAAGCCTCTACCATAGAGAGTAATAGATAGTATTATATATCATAAAATTTTAATAGAATGTGCAAAGTTTAGAAATAGAATTGCATTCAAATCATTTGAGCCCAATTCATTTTCTCCCCCCTGTTTTATGTTCTTTGATGAACACTAAAGTCATAACAAATATTAGAGTACTCATATTGTCAACAAATACTCTTGGCAAGTGAGGGTTCTGTAATATAAAATGTAATATCATTTATTGAATTGATTTTGCAATCCACAATGTGTCCTTGAACAAGGATTTATTTGAATTATGTATTAATGATTTGGTTATGTGTAATCTCAACTTCTATTTCTTAAGCAATCCACGATATGTATTAAGGATTTATTTGAAAATTGCAAAAACAGAAGAAAAAGAAAATCAGAGTTGCATTACAAACTTAAGATTTCAAGTTGAACAAACATACATCATTTCGAACAAGTCCTACCAAATGCTGGTTCAAATCAAACTTTTTTTACTCTTTGAAATCCACAAATTTCAAATTCTAGGGCTGAAAATCAAATTCATCGCCTTGAATAGTAGATCATTTTCCATCATTTCTGAAATAATAACAATCTCAGCATAGTCGGCAAAATTGAATACCAATCCAAAAATGCATGCATGCTATGAAGTTACTGATATTGCTTGATTTCCAGTTCAATATTCAACTCGAAGGAACAACAAATCAATCAAAAATCAAACTCGTAATCTTTTTTTTTTTTGGAAGATAAAATTGAAATGAAAAAAAGGAACTTGAGTGAGTTGGGAGACGAAAGAGTTGTCATCGTGAACATCAGAAGCGAAGGAGCAACGATCGATGCTACCAGAAGTGGAAAAGAAGAGGCTGAAGTTGGAGTGAAGATGATGAAATCGGATGATCTCTACTGGTTCTGATCATCAAACCTTAGTAGCTCCGGCATTGTTGTCTGCTGCTTCTCATCACAATCTTAGAGAGAGAGAGAGAGAGAGATGTGTTTGTGAATTGTCAGGAAAATGAAAGTGAAAGTGAAAGTGAAAGTGAAAAGGGGGTTAGGGCATAGGTACAAGAAAGGGGCAAAATAAATAGAAGAAAGACTCCAGGGTGTTGTTGTAATATTATTTTTTGCAACCATTAAATAATCAATCGCAAAAAATTAATCGCAATAAGTCACTTTTCTAGTAGTGCGATAAAAAGTGTGAGAGAATTAATCAAACAAATAAATCTCTTAAAACTCATAAGTAGTGAGATTTGATAACAAGTGAAAATTGTCTTTTATAAGCCGTTTATAACACTTAAATTTTAAATTTGTGTTTTTGTTTTGTTTTGTTTTGTTTTGTTTTGTTTTGTTTGTGTCAATAGATATGAGAGTAATTACATTATGACAAATATTTATATCATCAAATTTGTGGATAAAAATTGACTTATGTTCATCTTTGTAACACATCTTCAAATTTGATCAAATTTCCTATTCAAAAAAACAGGGAATTAAATTTTAAAAGGTCCAATAAGATAAATATAAGTTGATTTTTTCTAAATTAAAATAGCTTCAACCAAATCAGGTTTCAAACTAAGATTCCTTTTGGCAAGAGATTTGGCTGAAAAAGTTAAAAAACAGCAAAAAGCTAAAAAATCAACAAATTCAACCTTATTCACAAAAAATACATCATGCATATTAATTAATCTAATTTTTCTCGCAACTATTTATGCAATTAAATAAAAAAAAATATTCTAGATATTTTTTTTACTTCATAAAAAAGTCAAAAAATACAAACAAAAAAAATTAAATTAAATTTTCAAATAGGCACTAAAAGGTTATTATAGAATAGTTTTAATATGGGATTCAATGTTTCTAGAAAGAACATTGAGAAGGAAAAAAATGAATACAAATTATGCATACAGTTGAAGGATTAATCAGTCATTTATTCTTTCATCACCTCATACATACCAATAACTAATGGTACATAAATGTAAAATGTAAGTTGTTGGGAAAATAGTTCCTTGCGGGTTGTGGGAAAACTCAAATATGAGAGATTTGATTAATGGCAATAAATGAATCAAGTTCCCACTTTCGTTTTTTTGGGTACATCAAATTCCCTCTTTTACAAGTGGATTAAGGGTTATTGTTGTGCTAAAGACACAATAGTGACTGTTGTGTTTCAATTTGAGATGTATTATGAGTTTATTTTTATAATCTGAACTGTTCATTTTGTAAGATTTGTTGAGTATTTCGTGTCTACCGAAAATTATATTAATCGGATATCAATAACTATATGAAATATGCATAAAAAAATAGCATAAAAAATATACAATTCGATCATATAGTTATTGATATCTGATTAATATGATTTTGGTAGGTACGAAGTACTCAACAAACCCTACAAAATGAACGGTTCGGATTATAAAAATAAGCCCCATAATACACTTCAAATTGAGGCAAAACAGTCACTACTGTGCTAAAGAGCACAGCAGTGACCCTTAATCCTTCACAAGTACATATCCACACCCGTAAATAGATGGGATAGGCTCCCTTCAATATTTTCATCTCTTTATTTTTTTTCCTCATAATTCTCTTATAGGCCTTAATTCAGATCTGCACCGATAATCTGAACCACTTATATTATAAGTTTCATAATAAAATTATTTATGCAAAAAATGAGTTTCATCGAAAAATCATAAACACAGGAACGAAAACCATTTTACTTTATAAAATAGATGTTGTAAGTTGACAATCACATTTGTCATTCATTTTATCAAACAAAATGCGATTTTTTCTAAAGTCTATAATTTTTTGATGAAATTTATTTTTTGCATTGATGACTTTTTGAAAATTCTAAAAATTCCTGAGATATTGATTTGTAATTGTGTTTCAATTTTTAAACAATAAATAATAATCCCAATCAAATAATCAAAGACAAATTGACACAACGATTTAACGTGGAAAAATCACAATTGGAGCTCCAATTGTGATAAAAAAATCACGGGCCAAAGTTACAAAACAATCCATTAGAAAGACAAAAAGGAATTACACGAGTGTATTCTCAATTACCTAGTGAATCCACACCCGAATTGAATCGACCCCAATGTGCCTCTTCTACTACCATCTTAACCTCGGAATTGTCTTGTCCAATATTGAATTTATAACACTGATGTCAAATCCATGATGATAAGCCACTCCGGAATCCACCAAAGCTTCAGGCCCAAGTTCCTTACCGAAGAACAACTCTCTCTTTTGTGAATAAAAGAAAATAAACAAACCTTTTAATAACGTTGATATAAATTTCATGGATCCATTGATCAGTCTTAACTCATCAAGGAAACACTCATAAAACACCCTTTACTATAAAACACTTTATTTTTTCTTCCTCTTTAAAAATCTAGACGACACAAACCCTAAAAATAGCGAACATCTCACTTTACAGAAAATAGGATCGCATAGACCGCTCAAGCGCACATTTCACTGCTTTAGCGGTGTGACTAAAGGCGGTGCGAAACATATAGGCTGACTGCTCGAGCACAACTTTCACCGCTCAAGCGGTAAAACTTTCTTTCCAGAAATTCAGGCACTCTGCAAAAATACTGAATGATCATTTTCTTCGCTTGAGCGTACAAATAACCACTCGAGCAGTCAAACAACTGCGACTGCATTTTTGCTCGATCCCCGTACCTAGTCAAACATGAAAGAATTAAGATCACAAACTCATCTACAAGGCACAATTCTGAATGGATTCGCATCTAAACACTCATAGCTTCACTGTAACAAAAAGAGTGAATAAAATTACAATTGAAATGAGTTTTGTCAAACGAGATTATCAATTTCAAAAACCTAACACTTTTATTATGAAACTTACGAGATAGACGATTTTGATCATCGGTAAGATTCTAAATTGGAGCCTATAAAAAGAGTGGAGAGATATGAGGAGATGAATGTATGGAGAGGAGTTTATCCCTAAATATAGTAGGTGTTTGGGTTAACCTAAAAAAGGCAAATAGTCAAAAAGTCACTACAAAAGCAAAAAGTTTATACTATTCACAATTTTTTTGGTGGGAAAACAACAACACTAGTCAGAGGCAAAAAAGACTGAAATGCCCCTTTTTTGTCCGGCTCTTGTAGAATGGGGGAATAAATTACAACTAGGGCACAGGAATTCGCACCTCACATTCTCACCTCAATATCTCCTTTTGTTCTCCATACACATGCGTACACAGTCGTCATTGAAGGCGTGACAGTCCGTGATGCACACACGGCTGACTGCCGGAGCTTTGCCACCACCTCCCCCTTACAGCATGTCACGCCCCAAAATTTGAACAATTAAATATTTAATTAGGACTAAACCCCAATCAATATTCCATCATCCAAATCCTAGGGGTGAAACAAAATCTAAACGTTCATGTCCCCAAAGGGTTTAAGTAAATTTTCATCCTCAAAAGATTACAAAGGATAAAAAAAAACTAACAAAACGCCAATCAAACCATCCACCATAATTTCATAACTAACTAATACCTCCAACATTAAAGTAACAATAAATAGTTAAAATAACTTAAATAATGTAAAGTTACAAACCATACCAAATTATCAAAATACTAAGGTCATAAAAAAAATAATAAATACATAAACTAATATCAACCCTAAATTCAAAAAAATAAAAGAAGTCCAAACGACATGTCCAACAATTATAGTTATTTCTCTTCGTCACCGTAGTCCCAATTAATCCTGCAAAGAAAGCTTGGCTGCGCTCAAACAGAACGCACCTGAGATGCCAAGAGACAATACGGGTCAGTATACAAGTATACTGGTATGAGTACAAATATTTGACACCCACGTGTCCACCAGACACAAACAAAAATACATTTAATTCTTGTTACGGGACAAGACAGGTAGTTCCATCCGCACCGAGACGAATGTGTAGTTTCCCGAGATATGGTGGCATTTAGTTTTTTGCCTGTACACAACGAAATATAAATTGAGTATAAAATAAATAATATAAAAATAAAAATATGGTGGGTTAGGCCTGCATAAAAAGTTAGTAAGACTCACCATTTTGCAAAAAATAAAGTTAGTACAATTTAATCATAAGTAACTTGCTGAACAAGTATAAAAATGCACCGTTTCATGCTTAAATAATTCGAATTAACCAAAACTCAAATAAGAAAAGTTGTACATAATCAAATTTTCTAAAAGACCACATGAACAAATTTAGTAAAAACTGAATAGGTTGAGAGAAAAACTTGATAGAAGAACCTAGACGGAATTCAACTGAAAAATCTGAAGTTGAAAACGAAAAGAAACTGCCCTAAGATGATTTTTTTTGGGAAAAGTTCAAAACACGAAAAGTGTTCAGAATAATGTTTTACTTCAGTTTATGCGAAATCAATAAAAATGAGCTCGTTTCGTGCGTTAAAACAACCTCTAAAATCTGCATTGCTAAAATGAATAAAAACTACTATAACCAAGATCATTCGATTACAAGTTCTAATCGATCTTTTTAGTACAACGTTAAAATACAAAAGTTGTCTAGAATTACGTATACATACATTTGCCCAAATTTCATAATTTATCAAGGTCGTTTATTATTTTTCAAGATGTACAAATCAATACAATTCACACTATACCAATAAACTTATATTTAATTATTTGTTCCTTAACTCTACCACTTTGGCCCTTCACTTCCGGCCTATACATATATCCCATGTGCCTCCCGTATACCTAACACCGCTCTGAAGCCAAACTTGCACGGGATATTGTCCCGAGTTTGACCCACACTCCCTGGATGGTTAGCATATATGTACGCGTGTAAATTAAAGTACTCATTTATTCATGAGAACGAGGCAACAATATATATATATATATACAATCTCTCATCTACTTACGAGAACAAACATAACAATACTAAGCCTAAGGCATTTAAATAAATCTTATAATCCTCACTTCTTTTTTTTATACACTCTTTCTCATCAACACTCAAATAAAACAACAATCCGTGGAGTCATGGTAGAGTATAGAGAATTTATCTATGGGTTCTAAGTTTATTTTAATTTCATATAACCATCAGTATGATTACAACCATAAAAATAAATACATATAAAAACCATAAACTTGACATACACAACTAATCAAAATAATTAAAATCAATTTATCATCTTCATATAAATACAAAATCAAACTAACATCAAATAAATAAAAATAAATAAATAAAAACAACGAATTAAACATAAATCAAGAGAAGTGGGTTTTGTACTCACAATATTTTTTTGAAAATCAAAGAATCACTTGCAAAATTAATAAAGCCACCAAAGTAAAACCCTAAACCCTTTTTTTTCTTTTCTTCTCTTCTCTTCTCTGCCTTACCACTCCCTCTTCAAGTTGTCTCTCTCTTTTCTCTTGGCTTGCACTCTGTCTCTGGTTTTGGGATGAATCTCTCTCTCTCTCTCTCTCTCTCTCTCTCTCTCTCTCGGCAACCGTACCCCACGAAGCCTTCTCCTTTCTATATATTTTCTTCTTTTCCTAATGACAACAACCTTTGCTTTTAACCTAATTGATAATGGATTTTATTTTACAAATACAATATAAATACAACATATATAAATATAAATATCTTACATAAAATCTATATAAATAATTTCTTTTTTTATATATCAAAATATATAAATATAAATATGGGAACATAATTTTTGAATGACAACATGTGGCCGAGGTGTCACCGAAGTGCCAGCTGAGGTGCCACGTGTCCTGATCATGACGCCGAGATCATCTCGGCTAGGCCAAGGTTATCTGTGAAGATACCGGAATCCGGGATAAGGGACAAGAGTCCTAGAATGAGAGAGGACTTCAGCTTGGGTAAAGATAAGACTCTTAGAGAGTTTATCCCAATCCTACTGGGAGTCCAAGATTAGCAGTAATCCTAAATCCATTGAAACTAGGCTTCTATTGGGACTAGGTTGTGTTGGCTATAAAAGAGAGGCACCCTAATGGGTTTAAGGTATGCTTTCTATGCTCTGAATAGTGAGTCAAACACTTTTGCTATCTTTGAGAGATAACTGACCTGATTGTCGAAGTACCCCCGGATGGACGAACCACCGCCGGAATCTCTTCTTTTTGTGACAAGTCGTTCAGGCTTAATCTATTCTGCTAGTGTTCTCCAGCTGAGTGCTTGATTGGCAGTGTGGTCAGAAATTGACACACACAATAAATATTTAGATTAATTATATATAATTAACTAACACAATAAATTAATTAAATATCACATTAAATTCTCATGTAACCACACAATTAATAAAGCCAAAAATAAAATAAGATCATAATAATAATAAATAAATAAATAAATAAAGGCTTACAAAAAATCAGGGTCGCTACAATATACACACGTCAAAAGAATCTCTTCTTGAGATTCGATAGGAAAGAGTACTAAGTAAAAAGTTCTAGGTGCATACGCCAAACTTTCTCTTCTAATTCCCAAGTGATATCGTTCTCATCCTTGCTCTATTTCACTTTCACCAAGTTCACATTCTTGCGCCGCAACTATTTTACATTCCGGTCTAGAATAGTAACCGGTCGCACCACATACGTGAGATTATCACTAATCTCCAACATTTCTGGTGATACTACTTGGGAAGGGTCTTGTACACACTTCCGCAATAAAGATATGTGGAACACATTGTGAATTATAGCTAAAGCAGGTGGTAGGACTAATTTGTAAGCCACATTACCAATCTTCTCAGTGATCTCGTATGGTCCCACAAATCTAAGCGCCAACTTTCCCTTCTTTCCGAACTACATGATACCCTTCATCGGTGAAACCTTCAAAAACACAAAATCTCCAACATTTAACTCAACCCCCTTACGTTTTCTATCAGCGTAACTCTTCTGATGACTCTGTGCAGTCTTAATACATTCCCGAATAATGTTCACCTTCTCTGTGGTCTTTCTCACCAAATCTGGCCCTAGCAACGGCACATCTCCTACCTCCATCCAACAAGCAAGTGATCGACATGGCCTTCCATATAAAGCCTCACAAGGTGCCACCCCAATACTGGAGCGATAGTTATTATTATAAGCAAACTACACTAATGGCAAGTGTTCTTCCCAACTACCACCAAGATTGAGGACACAAGCTCTCAACATATCCCCCAAGATCTGATTTACCCGCTCAGTTTGCGTATCCGTCTGAGGATGGTAAGCCATACTTAAGTCTAACCTAGCACCCAAAGCACGCTGAAAACTCTCCCAAAACTCTGCCACAAACAACGGATCACGATCCGAAACTATAAAAACTGGTGCGCCATGAAGTGTCACCACCTCTTGAATATATAGCCTGGCTAGTTTATCTGCAGTTCGGTAAACACTGATAGGAATAAAATGAGCAGACTTGGTGAGTCGATCCACTATCACCCAAATAGATTCATTACCTCGCTTAGACCATGACAATCCATCCACGAAATCCATAGAGATGTACTCTCATTTCCAAGTAGGGATCTCGAGAGGCTGCAAAAATCCAAACGGTCGTTGGTGTTCTGCCTTAACCTGTTGACACACATAACATCGAGAAACATACTCTCTTACGTATTTCTTCATATCTTCCCACCAAAACGTCCTCTTCAGGTCATGATACATCTTAGTCCCACCAGGGTGAATAGTATATCGGGACCTATAGACAACATCTATAATCTCCTTCCTCAATTTAACAATGTTAGGTACACACAACATGCTCTTGAATCGTAATCCCCCATTTGAGTCCACAGACCAATCAGTAGGACAATCATCGATCAAATCCACTACAAGGTTATCGAGCTTGCTGACGAGAAACCCATCAAAATTCTACATCTGACGAACTTTTCCCAGTAACGTCGGTTGCACGGTCAAACTACCAATGTATGCCCTCACAACACTCTTTATTGGTTGAACACCATGCATCGAAATAAACTCCAAGGGCTTTCATTCCTGAATCATCAAAGAAGCTATAATCCCATGTTGTCGACTAAGTGCATTTGCGACCACATTTCCTTTCCTTGGGTGGTAAAGGATCTCAAAATCATAATTACTGATGAATTCAACCCATCTCTGTTGCCTCATGTTCAACTCTTTTTGAGAAAAAAGATATTTGAGACACTTGTGATCTGTATATAACTTAAAGCGCTCTCCAAACAAGTAGTGTCGCCACACTTTCAATGCAAAAACAACTGCTGCCAACTCCAAGTCATGAGTAAGGTATCGTCTCTCATGAGGTTTTAACTGTCAAGAAGCATAAGATACAACCTTCTAATGCTGCATCAACACACATCCCAACCCAGTTCCACTCGCATCAGTAAACACAACTAACTTTTTCCCTTGTATTGGTATAGTTAAAACCGGTGCTGTAGTCAACCGCTGTTTTAACTCCTGAAAAGCTCTCTCACAATCATCTATCCATAAGAACTTCACATTCTTGCAGGTCAACTTGGTCATAGGTACTGCAATAGTGAAAAACTTCTCTATAAATCTTCTATAATAACAAGCTAGACCTAAAAAAACTCCTCACCTCTGAAAGATTTGTAGGCTACTTCCATTCTTTGACCGCAACAACTTTCTCAGGATCTACCGCTATCCTCTGGTTAGACATAACATGTCCCAAAAACCAAACTTCTTTCTCCCAAAAGCGACACTTTGAACTTAGCGTATAACTGCTGCTCCCTTAAAGTCTGTAACACGACTTTCAAGTGTTCTGTGTGTTCTTTTTCATTCTTAGAATACACCAGAATATCATCTATAAAGATAATCACAAACTTATCTAGATACAGTTGAAAAATTAGGTTCATTAGGTCCATGACATAGGAAGGAGCATTGGTCAAAACAAAAGGCATTACAGGAAATTCGTACAACCCATGCCGGGTCCGAAAATTAGTAAGCGGTATACTTTCCTCTGATACACCCATCTGATGGTAACCCGCTCTGAGATCAAACTAAGAGAACATGGCTGCCCCTTCAATTGATAAAACAAGTTATCAATTCTAGGTAGCGGATACTTGTTCTTGATAGTCACCTTGTTTAGCTCTCTGTAATCTATGCACATGAGGAGAGTGCCATCTTTCTTGGAAACAAAGATCGCGGGTGCTCTCTATGGGGAGTTATTTGAACGTATGAACCCTTTCTGAAACATCTCTTCCAGCTGCTTCCTCATCTCCACAAGCTCTTTAGGCGCCATTCTGTATGCCGTTTTAGAAATCGATGTAGTTTCCAGCACTAGGTCAATGCGAAATTTTACTACCCGTCGAGATGGAGGTCCAGGTATCTCCTGAAACACATCCTCAAACTCATGTACCACATCTACCTCACTATCCTGCTTAGGGATTTCTACCGAGCACAGAAAACTCTTCATCACCGACTCTTCTCCATCGCTAGAAGTGTGGGTAAGCCGTGGCATACAGGGAATATCTATATTTACAGTCATTCCAGCACAATCTAGAGTCACAAAGTGTTTTTGCAGCCAATCCATACCCAAAATAATTACAAACCCCTCAAACCCTAAACAATTAAGTCTGCATACAAGACTTTGCCCGCAAAGTCAATCTCAAAATCTTTACACATATCATAAAGAGTAACTGCCCCTCCTAAAGAGGTTTCAACACGAATAGGTCTAGATAAGGAGGTAGTTACAAGATGTTCTCTTTCTACAAACTGTCTAGATATGAAAGAATGAGAGGCACTAGTATCAAAAAGTACTCTAATGGGTTCTTGAAAAAGATTAAAAGTACCTTGCACTTTGTTGTTTCCTGGCATCACTGCAAATGCCCTGGTTGGAGCTGCCTAACCTTGTCGCGCCTGTTGTTTTTGAGGGCAATCCTTGTCTTCATGTCCCAACTGCTAACAGCCAAAACACTTCTTATTGATCGATTGAAGTGTTAGTGCTCTGATAGGTGGGGATTCCTCCAACTGAGGTACGGGAGGACGATAACCCAACTCTAGCACTTGCTGTCACTGTTCTTGATAACCTTGTGGGCGCAGGCCACCCTATCTCTGATAATAGTGCCCCTGGGGCTAAAAATTACCCTGAGGTCTAAAATTTCCCTAATTACCTTGTTGCTGTGGCCTCTGAAACTGTTGACCCCTATGTCTTTGATTGTAAGGTCGGTATTTGTTCTCATCACGCTGCTGGAAGTGACTCCTTCTAGAAGTCTCTCCAACTTTGGCCTTCCCTTCTTTAAACTGCTTCTCATTTTTCTCATGCTTCAGTGCCAAATCAAGAACTCTTTCAAACAGTTCAGCAACAAAGAGAATAAGGGACTCAAACAGGTAATGATTTAATCACTTAATAAACTTCTCATTCTTCTTTTCTAAGTAAGGGGCATATCGAGATGACTCATTAAACTTGGTGACATACTCGATCATTGTTTTACCCTCTTGAGTCAACTTCGAAAATTTATCACTCAGCTGAGACTGAATAGCAGTAGGAACAAACTTTTTGATCAAAATGGGTCTTAAAATCTACCCAAGTCAAAATCGTCAAATCTAGACCCTCATTCCATAAGTTCCACCAAAATAGGGTTGCTCCCTCAAGCTAATGTGTAGCGAACTCCTGTTTTTTAACCTCGGTGAGCTGCATACGACCAAACACCATTTCACATTTCTGAACCCAAGCGTTAGCTGCAATGGGTCCTCTATCTCTAGAGAATTTTTGACCTCCCAAAGAACCAAAGTCTTTGTTTCTCCTCACAAAGGGATCTCTCTGCTAGCCTTGATTATTGTTCTGAATAACCTGAAGTAACTGAGCCATCATCTCCTCCACATTAACCTACACAGTATTGGCTGCCTCGGTAGCAGCCGCTGTTGCCGTAGTCGCCGTTGCCGCCGCCACGTTAGCAATTGTTTCTTCCTCTGTGTCATTGGGCTCAGCACTTCTCAAATTATACCTCCTAGCCATCATCTTCAAGTTAAACACACAAAAATAATGCATTCATAAATACTTAGAATAAATTCAACCATCAACCTAAACCAACTAACCCATGTTTCCACAATCCGAGGATCACCTAAACTCTCACAAGTTTAAGGTAACCTAGAGCTTTGATACCAAACTATCACGCCCCAAAATTTGGACAATTAAATATTAAATTAGGACTAATCAACAATCAATATTCCATCATCCAAATCCTAGGGGTGAAACAAAATCTAAACGTTCACGTCCCCAAAGGGTTTAAGTAAATTTTCATCCTCAAAAAATTATGAGAGATAAAAAAAAAAACTAACAAAGCACCAACCAAACCATCCACTATAATTTCATAACTAACCAATACCTCCAACATTAAAGTAACAATAAATAGTCAAAATAACTTAAATAATGTAAAGTTACAAACCATGCCAAATTATCAAAATACTAAGGTCATAAAAAAAATAATAAATACATAAATTAATATCAACCCTAAACTCAAGAAAGCAAAAGAAATCCAAACGACATGTCTAATAACTATAGTTATTTCTCTTCACTATCGTAGTCAAAACTAATCCTATAAAGGAAGCTCGGCTACGCTCAAACAAAATGCCCCTAAGATGCCAAGAGACAAAGCAGGTCAGTATACAAGTATACTGGTATGAGTACAAACATTTGACACCCACTTGTCCACCAGACACAAACAAAAATATATTTAATTCTTGTTACGGGACAAGACAAGTAGTTCCATTCGCACCGAGGCGAATGGGTAGTTTCCCGAGATATGGTGGCATTTAGTTTCTTGCCCATACACAACGAAATATAAATTGAGTATAAAATAAACATATAAAAATAAAAATATGGTGGGTTAGCCCTGCATAAAAAGTTAGTAAGACTCACCATTCTGCAAAAAATAAAGTTAGTACAATTTAATCATAAGTAACTTGCTGAACAAGTATAAAAATGCACTGTTCCATGCTTAAATAATTCGAATTGACCAAAAATCAAATAAGAAAAGTTATACATGATCAAATTTTCTAAAAGACCACATGAACAAATTTAGTAAAAACGGAATAGGTTGAGAGAAAAACTTGATAGAAGAACCTAGACGGAATTTAATTGAAAAATCTAAAGCTGAAAAGGAAAAGAAACAGCCCTAAGATGATTTTTTTTAGGAAAAGTTCAAAACACGAAAATTGTTCAGAATGATGTTTTACTTCAGTTTATGCGAAATCAATAAAAATGAGCTTGTTTCATGAGTTAAAACAACCTCTAAAAGCTGCATTGATAAAATGAATAAAAACTACTATAACCAAGATCATCCGATTACAAGTTCTAATCGATCTTTTTAGTACAAAGTTAAAATACAAAAGTTGTCTAGAATTACGTATACATACATCTGCCCAAATTTCATAATTTATCAAGGTTGTTTACTATTTTTCAAGATGTACAAATCAATACAATTCACATTATACCAATAAACTTATATTTAATTATTTGTTCCTTAACTCCACTACTTTGACCCTTCACTTCCGGCCTATACATATATCCCATATGCCTCCCGTATTCCTAACACCACTCTGAAGCCAAACTTGCATGGGGATATCGTCCCGAGTTTGACCCACACTCCCCGGATGGTTAGCATATACGTACGCGTGTAAATCAAAGTACTCATTTATTCATGAGAACGAGGCAACAATATATATATATATATATATATATATATATACACACACAATCTCTCATCTACTCATGAGAACAAACATAATAATGCTAAGCCTAAGGCATTTAAATAAATCTTATAATCCTCATTTCTTTTTTTTATACACTCTTTCTCACCAACATTTAAATAAAACAACAATCTGTGGAGTCATGGTGGAGTATAAGGAATTTATCTGTAGGTTCTAAGTTTATTTTAATTTCATATAACCATCAGTATGATTACAATCATAAAAATAAATACATATAAAAATCATAAATCTGACATACACAATTAATCAAAATAATTAAAATCAATCTATCATCTTTATATAAATACAAAATCAAACTAACATCAAATAAATAAAATAAATAAATAAAAATAACAAATTAAACATAAATCAAGGAAAGTGGGTTTTGTACTCACAATATTTTTTTGAAGATCAAAGAATCACTTGCAACATCAATATTTTTTTTTCTCTCCTCTGCCTTACCACTCTCTCTTCAAGTTGTCTCTCTCTTTTCTTTTGGCTTGCACTCTGTCTCTGATTTTGGGATGAATCTCTCTCTCTCTCTCTCTCCCTCTCGGGGCAGCTGCACCCTACAAAGCCCTCTCTTTTCTATATATATTTTTTTCTTTTCCTAATGACAACAACCTTTGCTTTTAACCTAATTGATAATGAATTTTATTTTACAAATACAATATAAATACAACATATATAAATATAAATATCTTATATAAAATCTATATAAATAATTTCTTTTTTATATATATCAAAATATATAAAAATAAATATTCAGATTAATTATATATAATTAACTACCACATTAAATTAATTAAATATTACATTAAATTCTCATGTAACCACACAATTAATAATGTCAAAAATAAAATAAGATAATAATATTAATAATAATAAATAAATAAATAAAGGCTTACGAAAAATTAGGGTCGCTACACAGCATCACCAAAGCCGTCCCAACATGCGACTGTCCGTCACGCTCACACCGAAGCTCTGTTACCACCTCCCCCTTACAGCATCACCAGTACTGGACGGGAAGGACCAGTTGGCATCCAGATCTGCACCACCGCTGAACAGATTTTCACTATTTCAGCCCGCCCACCCCCAAAATAGAAGGTAACAGCTCCTTTTGTGACTCTATTTTGCCCCATGTACAAAATTCGTAACAAATCCCCCTTTTGTTATCATTGTTTATCTTTTTTTTTTGCCTTACATACTTCGGATTGGCATATGAATTTGTGTTTGCAATTATCTGGGCTTGCCAACCATTTGGCAAAGTTGGTATTGTGTCTGTGTTCATTTTTGTCCTCTTTGCCCCTCTTTGTTTGTTCCTGTGGTGAAATTTCTGGCTTCTGTTTTTATTTCTCTCCTCTTTCCCCCCGAAATTTGTGGCCTCTGTTTTCTTGATTTTTTTATTAAATTGTATTGAAATTGATAATTGAAACACAAAATTGTTCTACTCCTCAACTATTAAAACAATCCTTGTTATTCTGAAGTATGAAATTACCTACACTTTCAAGTACAAACTGTAAAAGGTCACAACTACCTCACCTTAAAGTGTAAATGGCATGACATATTTGTCTTCAACTGGACAATGAATTTTGTGAACAAGTGTATCCAGACACTTGTAAAAGAGGGAAAAAAAATAATAAGACAATTTTTTGTGTGCAAAATAATTAGACTGACTGTTTATTAGAAGGAATTTTTTTTTAATGTGTTTTCATGTTTTGCAAAAGACTTTTCACCCTAAATAATACCCAAAAACAGCTGTTCAAATTAATGTTTAAGAATTATTATATTATATTTATACATTCTTGTTTCTGCTAATATGTACATAAGTCCCATTTGTGGTAGTAAGAAATCTAACCTGTTGGCCACTGAAAACAACAACATTTGATTACTTGTGATATTAATCACACACACACTTTACAATCTAATCAAATTACTAGCGGCACTTTAAACTCTTCGCTTGAAAATTTCCATTATTGCAGGAGTAAGGTATTATAAAGAAATAAAGTACATTAACAAATTAATCTCACACATGTGAGGGAAACCATTGTCATTTTCTTCTGAAATGCATGCAAATTGGACATAAAAATCACGAAACATATGATATTGCAATAATTAACAGGTTAATGAAATGTGATGCAACTACAAGGTTGGTATGAGGGGATGCACGAATGCATGGTTTCCCAAATAATTGCACACAGACACTACGTCCACATAAGGCGAATTTAATATATAAGAGAACTTGTAAATCATGTCCATGTTGTCATTTCATTGCTTTCATCTATAGCTCTTTCCAAAACAGCCGATGGCTTCGTTTGTTTCCTCTACCATGTCAGCGTGTACAGCGTCGTTCTGTGTTTGTGGCTTGGGGATGTGTGTTGGGAAGATTTCAAGATCTTCAAGAAATCTAAGTCGTGCCTACTACCAATGCCCTCGTGCAGTGGTGAGTATTCATATGCACAAGTTCATTTACATGTTTTAGAATTACACTAATACATGTGTCTATTTAGCCATGTCGTTCTTAGATTGGCTGGTGTAATGAATTTGGCCAAACATCCGTGCCTGACACTCAACAATCACTTAAGGACATGGTCTTCCAGTTAAGGGCTGACATCATCAACTTGCAGCACTCTTTGCATCTTCTATAAATTGTTACGTTCGTCTTGTTTGTTGTCGTTGTTATTTTGTTGTTTCGTACTTGATTTGATTCAGTTCGTAGGCTGTATGTATTTGCCATGTGATACTTTTCATGTTTTCTGACTTGTACAATGTGTAGTATACTAATTTCATGTTGACAATGCAATCTTCTCTTTATTCGCTTTGCTATTATTTGCTTCTCCGTCATGTTCTTTAATTCCGATTGTTCATGTTATGTTTTACATTATAT
Organism: Camellia sinensis; assembly: GCF_055761805.1. Classification (NCBI taxonomy): domain Eukaryota; kingdom Viridiplantae; phylum Streptophyta; class Magnoliopsida; order Ericales; family Theaceae; genus Camellia; species Camellia sinensis. The sequence goes on from NC_138974.1 coordinate 64,144,135, forward strand.
GATGCACGTATACCACAATTATTACTCCAATGTTGTAGCCACATGGATCAATCCTGAACGCTGTCTATGCCGTCCAAAAATTTGTGTAAGTGGGACAGTAGTCAACCGCACCCACAGTTTGCATATGTGCACAAAGCAGTTTGGGACTCGGACGCAATTAGGCTGTTCTGGGAACTTGTTGTGAAGGAGTTGGAATCTGGTTACAAGAGATGTGTCCATACAATGACAATGCACAGCTACAGAGCTGTGTCCAAGGCCTTCCAAGAACGTAAGGGTAGGTTCCATGAGGTGAAACAACTCCAAAACAAGTACAACTTGCTGAAAAAGGACTGGCAGTCGTGGTCACGCCTTATGAACACAAGGCACGACCCAACTGACATAAGTTACAACGAAGAAACCGGGTTGATACAAGCATCAGACGATTGGTAGGCCAAATATGAGAAGGTAACGTTTCCAAGTCTTGTTTTTTCCTTAGAAGCACAATTCCATGTCAAACTATTTGCACGTTAGGTTCAATTATGCACTACAATTATTTTTTTTCTTACAAGTTTGACAAGAAATTTTCTGTGAAGCACAATGACTAAACTGACCAAAAAAAAAAACAAAAACAAAAAACATATCCTATCAATTATAGCTTTAATTATGTGTTTTTGCCATTGTAGTATGGGTATAATTTGTAAGGAGTATAGTATGGATATAATTTGTTTGTTTTGGGGCATAATTTGCCATATGGGTATAATTTTTCTGAAGCTACAAAAACATAGCTTGACAAAAACAAAAACAAAAAAAAAACTTCAGAATTTGAGTCTTTTAACAAATAAACCCTCAGTTTGAGCCTTCAGTTTAGTCACATGGGCATTAATTTTTCATAGCCTGAATTAGCTTCAGGAGTATGCGTATAATTTGTCATATAATTAAATAGGACACTAACCATAAGAATATCAACAATATTACATATTTAGAACAATAATTAATATTCTATATTGTGTGATTCATATCCCATTAGCAACGTATATCTACATCCCACATCAGGTAAGATATGTTGTACAAAACTATAATCAGAGTGGGTGGAGAAGGGGAGAAACAGAGATGTGCTTGATCATTTGTTGTTGTTACTGTTGTATGACTGTTGCCTGTTATTGTGCATTGCTAGTTGGGGTCCCCATTTGTTGTAGTGTGTAGGTTTGTTGTTTGTTGATTATTTTGAGGCTTGTTGCTCGGTTGTTTCCTCTGTTGTGCCGGTCTCTCATCAACTCTTTTAGCTTGAGTTAATATAGGATTAAGTGATTTTCTTGATATCAATCTAATTGGGATTATGAAACTTTACTATGATACTTTTTGCTCTTATCCCTTTTATTGATGTAATTTCATATATAATATGTGCTGATTTCATTAATAAAGTCTATTTTTTTCTAATAAAAAAAATCATATCACACAATTACTTTTATGATAAGATTCAAAGCACATTTTCACGATTGATAGTATTTTTGTGAGACCACAAGGCACAAAATCAACTCCAATGATGTCCTATTTTTGGAAAGGAAAGCATACTTAACATTTTATGATTTTTTTTTTTTTTTGGGAGCAATTTCATCAAATTTGTTAAATTTTTAACTACATTTTAACTAAAAATCTACTTCTATTATTTTAGCTAGTCATCTTTACAAATACATTATACAACAAATTTTTTTCTCTATTCTATTTCTTTATATTATTATTATTATTTTATCATACGACAATTCCATGCACCACACCATTGAATAATTAACAGCTACGTAAATAAATCATACAGCCTGAATTTTTTTTGTTTCTGTCGCCATCACCCCTGTCATTTCCCTTCCTTTTCATCCTGTCTGTAAAGCCTCTCTTTGGTGCCTCACAAACAAGAAAAATCCATTTCATAAGCAATCTGCAATGGCAATCTTAACCTACCAAGCAGCAATTTGCAATGAACACACTTTGGCTCTATAATTTTACAGTAATAATGGAAATAGGATTAATAGTAGTGATGACCATTTCAAGTTTCTCTTCTGCATGCTGCTTAACTACAATGTGACAATATTTGATATAGCTATTCATATTTTCCTGAAGCAATTATTATTTACTTCTATGTGTGTAATTTTTTTATTTTTTTTCAGATTGACAAGAATGCTGTGAAGTTCAAAACGAAGCCGTTGGAGGAACATATGCGAAGGGTGTACGAAGGTTCCACGGCAACAATAAATTTTGCTTAGACACCCAACGCTGATTTCGATTCGGTCGCAATGGATGACGTGCCATGCCTTATGGATGCAGAAGATTGTGAGGACAGCAGTGGGTTGCCGCCTTTCCAACCTGTCGCCCACAGTTGATGACTGTGCCGTGTCTGTGGAACAAACTCCGACGGCTGGACTGACGAAACAGAAATTCGGAGGCAACACTCAGGGGCAGCAAAAAAAAGGGCAGAGCGAGGGATCTTTGAAGTTGGCGAGTAGCATAGAAAACCTTGCATCGTCAGTTAAATCACAACAACTCGAGGTTCGAGTGCATCATGATTACCCACATTTGACGCCAGAGGTGATAGGCAAGTGGCAAGGTTGTATTCCTTGAACGCTCTTGGCCCGGATGACCCGCTCACTGATTTCACTGTGTCCCTAATGGACAACCGGGCAAATCAAGCCATCATGTTGCAGCTTCCCATGGATGACGTGGTAATTTGTTGGCTTCGAATCAAGCAATCCCAGATTTTGGGGGCCCATCCGGCCCAACGCATGGATTCGAAATGGAGGGCTGGTGTTGAGGAGTTATTCCACCTCATAGTTTCTGCATTTTACAAAAACTATTCTAGAATGTATTTCCCACTCCCTATTATGCTTGTGGTGGCAAATAATTGTGTGTTGTTAATGGATTTATGTTATATTTTAATAGTATGCATGTTACTATTTGAAACTTGTCTGCTATATTTATTCATAGACCATATTTCTCCATACAGGGACGGAATTCATACAGGGACCATATTTGTTGTAGACTACACAACATTTTTTTGTAACAACCCACGTAAAACGCCAATCAGTCCGTGACTACTAACACAAGCAATTTTTTTTTTTAAACACAGTATGTCATAAAACTGAATACCAATTATTGTTCTTACTATGTGATTTAAATGGCGTGTAAAAAACTACAATCATGCATTGGACTTAATTTTTGAAAAAACTATTATCGGATATCGGAGTTGGACCAAATCAGTTTAAACACAATTTTTATAATGGTTTAGATGAACTACACTATTTCTGAATCTTTTTTAAATTTTGTTTGAACCAAAAAAAGAGGAATTTTTCTCCATTTGAAGTGAGGTGTAATTTCTGTTCAAAAACAGTCTGGTTTTGTTTTTTGTTCAAAATAGTTTCCGAATTTAATATTTGCAACATAATTGCTGATACAAATAATTTCCAAAATAACGTTAAGTATTTAATAATTTTCAAAAAAATATTTTTACAAAAAAATGATGAGCATTTTTATGTTTTTTAAAATCGTTTTCAATAAAATTTTCAGAATATAATGATAAGTATTTATTTTATGAAAATTCAAAGTGAACAAAATATTACTGTGGTGTACAAAAATATTACATTTCATAATTCATGTATAATTTTTATTTTCATATTAGTACAAAAATTATTATATTGAGAAATCAAAAAATTGGCAAGGCAACCTACGTGGGGTTGCCACTTTTGTCCTTGCCCATCTTTTTCTTCGCATTAAAAGAATTTTCAGTTTTGTATGCATTTGGTTTGAACAAAATGTTTCAAAATTGACCACAAACATAAACTAAAAAATATATTTGTTCAAGCCTAAAATATTTATATTTATTTTTTATTATTTATGACAATGAGATCATACACATTATAATTGAAAAAAATAATTAATTGGAAAAAATTAATTGAAAAAAAAATATTAATTGACAAAAAAAATAAGTTGAAAAAAAAATGTGTCAGTCCAAAATTTTAAATTTCTGGTTAAAAACCAACGTAAACTCATTTTTTTTCCTCAAATTTATAAACTGAGACAACCATTTATACATCAAAAAAATTATCAAACAAGTTTTTATGACACAGTTTTTCAAATTTTTGTAAATGTAAATTGAAAACGAAATGGTTACAAAACAAGCCCTTAATAATTGTCGAAATAATTTTTTCAAAACAATGATAAGTACTATGTTTTTCAAAATCATGATAAATATTTATTTTATAAAAATTCACTGACTGATTAGTGTTCAGTTCAATTTATGGTGTGTACCATATGGTCAAAAAAATTATATATGATTGTCCTGAATGAAAATGTTTATATTTCAAAGTTAACAAAATATTATTGTCATGGTGAGAAAAATTATATTATTTCAGAAAAATGTAAAATATTTTTTCATATTAGTACAACAATTTTATTGTATTATGTACTTTATTGAAATCCTTGGGGCTACCATGCTATTATCCTTGCCTATCTTCTCTTTCACATTGGTTTTAAAATTCAATTTTGCTTGTAAGGTTGGCAGAGCCCTTCTCTCTCACTCACTCTCTCTCTCTCTTTTCTTCTATTGTCGGTCACCTTTTTAGCTTCGTATACGTAACATGGCGGATGAAGCCGGTCTGAGTAACATCTACGGAAATGTACAATTAAAGGAAGCAATCAATGAAATTGCGTTGTAGAATCTGACCACAACTTGGTAGAAGTGTGAAACATTGCGGCAATGTATTATTACAACAATTACTACAAAGTCCCGCGAAATACATCAATCTTGTCTGGACGATTATGGATGTACGAGTTGTTTAACGGCCACCAGGTCCGGTTTGAAGATGCAGTCAGTAAGCCTCGACCAGTGTTCTTGAAGTTGTGCAACGCTCTACACGATTTTGGGTTGACAGTGCCGCAGCGGGAGCATGGGGTGCCGCTCGAAGAGAAGGTAGCGATTTTTATTTCTGTTTTGTAGGGAATTTGATGAAGGAATTTGCAAGAACGGTTCTAACACTCAAAGGAGACATTGTCACAGCATTTCCATGAGATTTTATAAGTTATGATACCATTTATGTCAGTTCATAGTAGGAGTCTTGCGCCTGATCAAGTCCAACAAGGGAGCCATCTACATATACGCTCCAAGCGGTAGTACAGGCCAATCAAGGTGACGCCATGTAAAAAAATTTATGCGACAAAGTCATTCATAACATATACAATAATAAGTTATATTTTGTAATTTTTACTTGTTTAGGACTGCATTAGGGTATTGGATGGCACTTACGTTATGACCCATGTCTCCAACGAATATGCCTCTTCATACTACAACCGTAAAGGCGTGCCAACACAAAATATTATTGCCGTTTGTGACTTTGATTTGTGCTTCACGGTTGTGTCCGCTAGTTGGGACGGGAGCATGCACGACAGCAGGGTGTTGTACTATGTCACAACCAAGCCTAAACATCGATTCCCATACCCCGCGTCTGGTAACAAATTCCCGCTTGACAATGCACTTGACAAGATGTAAAAAATTAATCACATAGGTGATGGTAACAAAATGTTTTTTGGTACAATAAAAACCAGATTATATCGATTTTTAAATAAGAATTAAAAAAATGTAGGAGTACGTCCTAACAAAAAACATAGGGGGTACATAAGTACGAACAATACATGTTTTTTTTGGGTAAATTACACTGAAATCCCCTGAGGTTTATGTTTATTACAGTCTCCCCCCTCACATTTGGAAAATTATATTGACCCCCCTCTTAATTTAATTTTATGTATGATAATTGTACGGGAAAGAAATAAACCTTCTCGTATAATCCTGTTGATCAAGTCTGCGCTCCTCTGTACGTCGTCGCTTTATCACTTGAAAACACAAACGTGAGCTAGCCGGCGGGTGTGTGCCGGAAATCTCTCCGATGCCTAAGTCAGTAAGCTTGACCAATAGACAAAAACTCTGTGTATTCAGAAAGCAAAGTTGTGTGTTACCTCCTCAAAGGTGATGTTTGTGAGGTTTTATAGGTTTCGTGTGGCACAATCCTAGTAGGATTTTTACTTCTCCATTCAGAGTCCTCCTAGGATTCATACTTCTGAAAGATAATGCTTATCCTTCAACACCCCCCTCACTGCTTAAACCAAGTGAGATGGCTCTACCATGGTAGGTCTCTAATAGGACCGTGGTAATCATGGCTATACTGCGCCGTAGAGTAGGCCGAACTATCCTTAGTTCGGTTCTTCCTTTCACTACACCTTATCTCGGTTCTCTCATGCACAAACCATGGTGTGATTAGACCGAGCTACCGAATAGTAAGGTTCTGACCATTCTAACCACAATACGTCATGACCGGGCTAATTCTGAGACCGATCTAACTTCAAAGCGTCTTTCAACCGGCCTAACTCCAAGTCGTTTCCGGACCGGAGTAAAATTATATTTCTCTCAGGCCGGAGTAACTTTATACCTCTCTCGGGCCGGAGTAACTTTACGGCCTTTTTACTCAGCCCTTCGTATTGTGGGTCATAATGACCCATTGCCCAGCTCGGCCCAATTTTCACATAAATTGCACTCTCAATTGCCCCTTAATTCCATCTGTATAGCATGATAGGGATTACCTGTTTTATCAGCCGAGCTAAGGTTTTTAAGCCTTTCCAGCCGAGCTAAAATCCTTTAGTTTTTCCAGCCGAGCTAAAACCCTTTAGCCTATCCAACCGAGCTAAACTCACATCGAGCTCTAGCCGTCCGGTCAAAACGTCTCTTCAATCACAGCAACTAAATCGTTTCTCCTTCCCAGGACACGTGGCACGCCCTTACTGGCCTATCGCAGCTGTCACGTCGCCCTCGTACTTCGCACAATTTGAACAGTTCCCGCCTTTTGCCCCTTCTCTTTCCACAAAATAACCCTTGGCTAAAGAATCACTTACGCCATTCATTCTTCAACTTCTCTCTCTGAACCTCCATTGCTTCTTCAACCTCTGAGCTCGTGTTCTCCATTGCTGCTGCTCTCATCTCCAGTTCTTGCCTCTTCATCTGGTAAGCACTGCACCTTTATCTTGCTTTCCTTGTTTTCGTACTTTGTTTTGGGTGTTTTTGCAAAACACTTGTTCTTGCTCTATCATGCGTTTTTTAGGAAAAACTTCATAAGAACCTCATGAACTTCATGAACTAATCTATAAAACAGTGTTTGATCCATAATTACCATATAACCGAACTAGAAAGTAGTTTGTAGTCAATGTCCTTCTATCAGACTTTAACCGAACTAGCACTCTATGTTGGTACCAGTAGTTTCAATAAGTCAACCACTTTTTGATAGACCTTAGCCGAGGTAAACGAGCCGAACAAAGTCCGAACGTAGCATACTGAAACCTTATCTTTCGACCGAGCTAGGACTTTTGGGGCTAAGCCAGCTTTCTAAGTTTTAGACCGAACTCAAAAAGCTGCCCCTTGAGGCTCAACCGGTCTGACTGAGCCTTTTATTTAACCGAGATAACGAATTGCTTGCCAAGACCGAGATATCGAACCCCCTGCTTAATCCGAGCTACTAAGCATCTTGTTGAAACCGAGGCAAAACCTGTAGCATCCACATAGCCGAAGTAGGACTCCTATTTTTGCTTTTATTTTGTAGCACGGTCCAATAATCTGTGCTTAACCCCTTTGTTTTCCACTTTGCAGACTTAGGTTGCCCAGGCACTCCATTGCGCGCCATACCGAGCTACTGAGCACAATTTTGCCACCGATCTAACTTATTCATAACTTATAAAATAAATGGGAAAGTATAGATTTTTAGTAAATACTCCGGGCAGTCTAACCGAATTCCGAAAAGATTACAATATACCCGACGACATCCACCTAATCTTAGCCGAAAAAGATGTCATACCTTGGGGAAACCAGGGCTTTGTACCCTTTACCCTTCTTTCAATAATAGAAACCGGGCTAAGATTTCCAGTCCAACCCCTTATTTGTGAATTCCTTAGGCAAACCAGACTATGCCCAACCCAGCTTTCCACCAACTCCTACCGTATAATAATGGGTAGAGCCGAACTAAACCGCCAAGCTGGCATCAACCTCGGTCTAGCCGAAATCTTCCACCAGTATTCCATAGGTTCGAAGGAAGACGGCTGGGTGTACTATCTTAGAATACGCCGTCGTCGTGAGAAAATAATAAAAAACACACCGGATAAAGACTTGAATGACGACGATTTTTTCTGGGTGTCTGGGAACTTTGAGGATCACCAAGCCCAGATTCCTGGCCGAAGCATTAATTGGAAAAAAGGAACACCTGGTATAATTACTTCAGTTTTCTTGCGTGCTTTACTATATTTCGGTTTCCAATTTTTCAGCCGAACTAACAGTTGTCTTCTTTATGCAGATTCAGCCCATCTTCAATCACTTTACAGCTACCCCAATCTAGGCACTCTCCGCGCCGCACTACGGCATCTAGAACGGAGTTGGGCCAAGTTGTTAAATTTTGAACCGACATACAGATACAGCGGCCGCCGAAAAGCGAGAGTGACCGACTTTCTGCTAGAGGAGGCCCCCGAACCGGACCCAACCTTGCCACAAATTAGACTAATCCCACTCACAGCCGAACAAGAAATGGCCAAGAGAAATAGAGTCAGGGCCCTCTTGACCGAAACCAACAGACCCGAAGTACCGCCACCGAGCCAAACCCAAGAGACCGTAGTGGCGCTGCCAACGCAACAACCTTCTTCATCTCGGTCAAAGAAGCGTGCCCGGACTAACCAAACCGAGCCACGCTTAGTAGATGAGGATGAAACCATCCTTCCGCCGAGCCCCCCACCAAACCCTCAACCGGAGCCATCTGACCGATCTACCTCCAAGTGGGTTCCCAAGCTCACGTTTCAGAACCGAGATATCCAAGATACTGACTCGGTGGTTGCTGAGAAGGACCACATACTGGCTTTCAACCTTGCCAAAAGTGTGTGCCTTCCAAAAGACATGGAGCACCACAATCAATTGAACACCGAGTTGAAGGCCATCTGATCTTCAACAAAATCCATGATCCTGGTAGGCAATTCTCTTCTTTGCTTTTTCATCTTTATCATTTTTTCCCAATCTTTTAGTTCGGTTAAAAAAGAAAGTTTCTACACTATTGCAGGCCGTTCAAAAAAACAACATCGCACACAAGCGAGTGTTGGAGCTCAGGAGAACTACAAGGGAGGCCATGGCAGAAGCTGAAGCCAAGACCACCAAGCTCAAACAATCACAAGCAAAGATGGCCGAGCTGGAGGCCGAGGTAACTCGCTTAACCGGACTGGTTACCTTGGCTAATTCTGACAAACAAAGAGCTCTAACTGAAATGAAAGACAAGCATTTGTGGGAGCTCGCAAAGCTTGAAAGTACCAAAGACGCTGAAATAAAAGAATTGGAGAAGAAAGCTGATGACGCCGAGAAAAAGGGCTACAAAGAAGGCGAGGTTGCTTATATCCAACAATGCGAGGCAGCAAAGGACTTATTTTTCAAGTGCGGCTGGAGAAGTGCTGTGGAGCAACTCGGCTGTGGGTCCGAAATCGAGGTCTACAATGCTCCGCAATATTTTATTCCGGCCTCACTAACTCAGTATGTTGTATTCGTTCAGCAGCAGTTCCTTGAGAGTTCTGACAATGATGAAGAAGAGCCAACTGATACCTCGGTCGGAAATGTTCCAACAAATCAATCAGCTCGGGCGGAGCACATGGTGGAAGACCTGATCACTGAGCAACCAACCGAGACCGTGCTTCCGACCAAGACCATACTTGCGACCGAGACCGAGCTCCAGCCAGAGACCGCGCTTCAGGATGATGGTGATGCCGATCTGGACGCCGAGATAGATGATTTGTTCAACTGATTCCTGTATTTTTCTTTTGCCTGTCGTTTTGGACTTGTAACCGGGCTGCGGCCCCTCCTTTGTATTTGCTCTTTGATGAATGAAAATTTTCTTGTTTTGAACTTTTACTTCGGTTGATCTGCATGCTTGTACTTGTAATGACTTTTCCATGATCTTTTCACATCCAACTGTTATCTCGGTTTAAATTCCTGTTTTGAGCTTGCTTTCTAATAGTAGTGTGGCCGAGATACTTTATTCTGGTCTCAACTGAGTAATCTGACTGAGCTTACTAGCCAACCATTCTTTAGCCAATGTCCTTACTTCGGCTAAAGAGTACTAAAAGTTGGTTTAATCCAGCCAACTGCTCTTTTAGCCGATGTCCTTACTTCGGCTAAAGAGTACTAACAGTTGGTTTAATCTAGCCAACCACTCTTTAGCCGATTTCCTTACTTCGGCTAAAGAGTACTAAGAGTTGGTTTAATCCAGCCAACCACTCTTTAGCCGATTTCCTTACTTCGGCTAAAGAGTACTAAGAGTTGGTTTAATCCAGCCAACCTCTAAGTTAATTTTTCCCAGCCAACTTAGAATAAAATGTTTGGTTATTCGAACCGAACGTCCTGCAGCCTGGATCCTTATATTGGGCTTAGGAGGGGTGTTGGTTTTAATCCAGCCAACCTCTAAGTTAGTTTTTTCCAGCCAACTTAGAATAAAATGTTTGGTTATTCCGACCAAACGTCCTGCAGCCTGGATCCTTATCCTGGGCTTAGGAGGGGTGTTGGTTTAATCCAGCCAACCTTTAGATTGGTTTTTCCAGCCAACCTAGAGTAAAATGTTTGGTTATTCCGACCAAACGTCCTGCAGCCTGGATCCTTATCCTGGGCTTAGGAAGGGTGTTGGTTTAATCCAGCTAACCTCTAAGTTGGTTTTTCCCAGCCAGCTTAGAATAAAATGTTCGCAATGTTCCTAACTTTACTAAAACAAACTTTTACAGAGAACAACTATGCTGAAAAGAATCGATTGTTTCATTGAGGAAAGAAAAAATTACACATGTTTGAAAGAGGAAAGCTAAAAATAAAATAACTTGAGATTGGCGGTGTTCCATGGCCTAGGGATTGCTTTGCCATCCTTATCTTCTAGGTCGTATGCCCCTTTGCCTGCTAATCCGACTACTTTGTAAGGTCCTTCCCAATTAGGCCCTAACTTGCCATCTCCTGGTATCAAGGTGTTTCCCATTACTTTGCGTAGTACCCAATCTCCGATCTTGAATTGCCTTGGATGTACTGTTTTTTTGTATTTCCTAGATAACTCTTGTTGATATGAGGCAATGTGGACTAGTGCTCTTTCTCTTTTTTCTTCCGCAAGGTCGAGCTCCAATGCTATGGCTTCTCCATTCAAGTCGGGATCAAAATTTTCGCTTCGAATTGTGGGGAGGCCAACTTCCAGTGGGATTACTGCTTCCATTCCGTAGGCTAAGGAGAATGGTGTTTCTCCTGTTGATCGTCGAGGTGTGGTGCGGTAAGCCCATAAAACATGAGGAAGTTCTTCCGCCCACTTGCCTTTTGCCTTCTCTAACCTTTTCTTCAGTCCATCCAAGACAACCTTGTTTGATGCTTCTGCTTGGCCATTTTCTTGAGGATATGCTGGTGTAGAATTGTAGAACTCTATCTTGTATTCTTCACAAAAGCTTCTAAAGATTTTGCCATCAAACTGGGTGTCGTTGTCTGATATGAGGGCTTTAGGTATGCCGAATCGAGTAATGATATTTTGCCAGACAAACTTCTTCACATCTCTTTCCTTGATTGATGCCAATGCTTCTGCTTCCACCCACTTTGTGAAGTAGTCTGTTGCTGCGAGAAAGAACTTCCTGTTGCCGGGTGCTATTGGGAGTGGTCCTACTATGTCCAAGCCCCACATTGCGAAAGGCCATGGGCTAGTCAATGGTAGGAGTTCTCTAGCTGGTTGATGTATTTGGTGCGCGAATTTTTGGCATTTCTCGCACTTCTTCACATATTTCTCTGAGTCTGCCTGCATGTATGGCCACCAGTATCCTTGCGAAATGGCCCTGTAAGCTACCGATCTTCCTCCTTGATGGCTTCCGCACACCCCTTCGTGTATCTCGTATAAGAATGCTTCCACTTTGCTGGGGTGGACACACTTTAGATAGGGTCCTGAGAACGATTTTTTGTATAATGCCAAAGATGGGGAGAGCCAAAATCGCTGTGACTTTGCTCTAATTTTGTTGGCTTCTTTCTTTTCTTCCGGTAGGACGTCATCTTTCAAGAATAGCATGATGGGATCCATCCATGAGGGGCCTAGATCGGCGCAGCATACTTCTTCTGCTTCGGGGTCTTCGATGCTTGGTCTTGGTAAGTAGTCGATGAGCAATGGATGAGGGATGGATGTATCTGCCATTAAAGCAAAGCCGGCTAGTTCGTCTGCTCTGCCGTTCTCTTCCCTGCCTATCTGTTCTATCCTCACTACTTCAAATTTCTTGATCTCTGTTCTGACCAATTCTTGGTACTTGGCCATCCTATCATCCTTTGCTTCATAGTCGCCAGAAATTTGGTTTACCACCAGCTGTGAGTCGCTGTAGACCATTAATTCGGTGGCCTTCATGTAGTATGCTGATTTGAGTCCTGCAAGAAGTGCTTTATACTCCGCTTCGTTGTTTGATGCTGAGAAGACAAGGTTGATTGCTTGCTCCACAACCAGGCCGTCTGGTGAGATGAGGACTATGCCAAGTCCTACACCATGCTGGTTGGATGCTCCATCCACAAAGAGCTTCCACATGTCACCAACGAACAACTTCCAACAAGTGGAGGGGTCGGATGATGTCGTGGGGTCAAGAATGTTGCTGGTGTTTTCTTCAAGGTCCATGCTTACTGTCTGCCCCTCGCTATCTGATTGCACCAAGTCTTTATTTGTTAGTGAGTCTTGGTTTGGTGTAGCTTGGTTTGCTTCTTCCTTGCTGTCTTCAGTCTGGTCTGCCTTGGAGTCTGACTGAGCACCTTCTGCTAGTGGTTGCGCTATTCCGGCGTCAACTTCCATCCCTAGTTTGGTTGTGTCAGTTAGGTCGACTGGGCAGATATAATGACTTCCAAGAGTAAACTCTGCGATGAAGTCAGCCAAAGATTGGGCCTTTACTGCGGTTCTGGGTTGGAACTTGATGTCGAATTGTCCCAACTCTACTGCCCACTTCAAGATTCGCCCAGAAAAGTTCACCCTCTCAAACAAAGCTTTTAGTGGGAAAGCTGTGAGGACGACTATGGTGTGGGCGTGAAAGTAGTGTGGCAATTTCCTAGAGGCCATCATTAAGGCCAATGCTAATTTTTCCAATGGCAAGTACCTTGTTTCGGCCCCCAGCAATGTCTTGCTGACATAAAAGATGGGCAGATGTTGGATTCCTTCTGCACGAACCAACACTGCGCTAATTGCGTGCTGAGAGACTGCCAGGTACAAGAAAAGTTCTTCTCCAGGTACTGGGGTAACAAGTAGTGGTGGGGAAGACATATATTCCTTCAAGCTTTCCAGAGCTCAGTCACATTCTTCGTCTCACTCGAACTTGACTTTTAATGCTTGAAAAAATGGTCGTAGTCTGTCTGACGACCGGCTGATGAATCGGTTGAGTGTAGCCGCCATGCCGGTGAGATGCTGTACTTCTTTCACCGAGTTAGGCCTCTCCAGATCCTGGATTGCTTTGATCTGGGAGGGGTCTGCCTCTATACCTCGGTTGGTCACAAGAAAGCCCAGGAATTTGCCAGATCCTACTCCGAATGCACATTTGGATGCATTGAGGCGTAGCTTGTGCTTCTTCAAGATCTCAAACATCTCGCCTAGGTCCTTGAGATGGTCATTCTCATCCTTGCTCTTGACCACCATGTCGTCGATGTAAGCCTCCATTGTTCTGCCTAACAATGGTTCAAACATCTTGGTGTCCATCCGTTAGAATGTTGCCCCTGCGCTCTTTAGGCCAAAGGGCATGACCTTATAACAGTATAGTCCTCTTGGAGTTGTAAAGGATGTGACCTCTTGGTCTGGTTCATGTATGGCGATTTGGTGGTAGCCTCTGTATGTATCCAGAAAGCTAAATCGGTTGTGCCCCGCCGTTAGGTCTACTAGTTGATCTATCCGTGGTAGAGGAAAGCTGTCTTTTGGGCACGCCTTGTTGACTGTTTTATAGTCGACGCAGACTCGCCACTTGCCATTCTTCTTTGGCACTACGACTGTGTTGGAGATCCATCTTGGGTAGTGCACTTCTCTAATTGCTCCTGCCTCCAGCAGGTTACCTACTTCTTCCGCCACTATCTCGGCATGGTGGAGTGCCGATCTGCATGTGCGTTGGATGATTGGTCTGGCGGATGGGTGGACATTAAGTTGGTGACAGATGAAGTTGGGGTCAATTCTTGGCATGTCGTATGGCGTCCAGGCGAACATTTTGATGTTAGAGGTCAAAAATTCCAACACCTCTAATCTCTCAGTGCTGGACAACGACGAACCGAGCAAAAAGAACTTATCTAGGTTCTTTTCATCTATTCTTACCTCTACCAAGTCCTCCACCGCTTTCTGATCAGCCGCTTTGCCAACATCTGCGAATAGCTCATTGCTCTCAGGTTCTTCCACCGAATGAACGTATCCTTTGGCAGCGCGGCTGCCATTCACCGTGACAAAGCATTGCTTTGACATGATCTGATCTCCATAGACTTCTTCAATTACCCCAATATCGTTGGGGAACTTCATTACTTGGTGGTAGGATGACGCCACCGATCGCATGGCATGCAGCCATGTTCTACCCAAGATGATGTTGTAAGTGGAGGGGACCTTCAATACCCAGAACTCCACTTGTTTCGTCACGCTTCCTGTTCTGACTGGAAGAATTATTTTGCCGACGGGCCATTCTGGCATGGAGTTGAATCCAATTAGCGGAGATACGGCAGGCGCCAAGTCTTTGTCTTGCAGCTTTAATTGTTTAAATGTTTCGTAGTACACGATTTCACATGAACTACCCTGGTCAATCAGAATCCGCTTGACGTCAAAATCCTTGACTCGGAGAGTGACGACTAGGGCATCATTGTGAGGGCAATATATCCGTTCCAAGTCTTTATCTGAAAAAGACATGACTTTTGTGGCCTCTGTCTTCCCCTTCTTGATGGCAGGTTGGGCACTTAGCACCTCTCTTAAGTGTTCAGCCTTTTTGATTGATCCCCTAAGCTCGCATACACGCTCAGGTTCGAAGACTCCATGTATCACATTGATAACGCCTTGAGGTGGGGCGTCGATTGGCATTCCGTCGGGGTTGTTATGGTCTTGGGAGGCTGGTTGGGCCCCTCCTTCAATGTATTTATCCAGGTGACCTGCTGCCACAAACTCCTCCAAGTGCTATCTCAATGGCGTGCAATTTTCAGTGCGGTGCCCCTTTTCTTTGTGGAAGGTGCACCGTGATCTTTCGTCATAGTCCTTCTGAGCTTCCCCTAGTTTGGCTGGCCATCTGACAAAAGGCTCATCTCTTATTTCACTTAGAATTCGGTAGATCGGTTTCTTGAAGACTGTGGTTATGGCAATATGGACTCTCAACCATCTTCTATCCTGGTCCTCTCCGTTGTCTCGCCTGCCTCGTTCGTTTCTGTTTGGATGATCTACCTCGTTGACCTTTACTGAGGTCTTTTTTTCTGGTACTATGGTCGTGCCAGATTTTGTTTTGGCACGTGCGCCATCCTCTTCTACTCTGATGTGCTGATGCACTCTCTCCATCAAGGCTTCTATGGTGAGGGGTGACATCATGGTGATCGAGTCCCTTAGTCTATTCCTAACTGGAAGGCCTCTTTTGTACTGTGCAATGGCGGGATTGGTGGGGCAGTCCCCAATTTGGTTGAATGTCTCCCAGTAGCGGCTATTGTAGGACCTTAGTGTCTCTTTTTCACCCATGTCGATGGAGAGTAACTGGTCAATCTCCACTGGGGTTTTGGTGTTTGTTCTGAATCTTGTGACAAACGCCTCTGCCAATTGCGCCCAAGAGGCTATGCTGCCTTCTGGAAGTTTTTCAAACCAAGTCAAGCCTAGATCGCCAAGGCTTGACGGGAAGATGATGCACATTAGAGCCTCGTTTCGTCGATATACCGCCATAACCTGGCGGAAGTGGCTTAGGTGAATGTAGGGGTCCGTTTTCCCCTCGTTCGTAGTGAATTTGGGCTGAAGGAAGCCTGTAGGTAAGGGCGCGTTTTCAATTGCCGGAATGAACGGCGAGATCTGCAGCCTCGCTAATGCTTTGTTCATCGGTTCGTAGGCACGACGTGGTAATGGCATTCCAACCTTGACGCTTCCATGCGATCGAGGAGCCAATCGTTGAAGGGCAGAAACTCTGCGAGGGTCGCACGCCCTAGTGTCCTCCTTCCATCGTGCCTTTTCTTCCAACAAATCGGATGATCTGGGCAACTCTGTCTGTTTGGATGATGTTTGGTGCGAGTGCGAGGGTCGGTAAGGACTTCCCTCTGTGTAAGACCTCAATGATCTCGTTCTCTTAGACCTGGAGTAACGAGTTTTGGAGGTTCTAGACTCAGTATCGCCTGTCCTGAGGCTTCTACTCTCTGCTTGTGATGGTGTGGAATGCCTTCCATGGTCTTCTGAGCGGCGAGGGGGCGTCTTGTTTTTGCGCCCCTCTCCTGTCGCTACTCCTTTTCCTTTCATCTGGCGCTTCAAGGCTTCCATGTCCGCCGCCATCTTCCTTATTAATTCGTCTTGCTCCTTCACGCGGTCCTCCAAAACTTGAGGATCAATCCTCCGCCTTTGCCTGTCAGGACTTTGTGAATGAGAGTGACGGGGGCTGTGAGTCCGCCTCCCCCTAGTATCTCTTCTGGAGTTATGTCGTTGGGACTCCAAGTCCGCCATGGGAGGGATAGAAGGTAATCCTTCATGCCTTGCACTCCCATCTGGTGTTTGCCCGTCGATGGCGGACTGTGGTAATTCTTCAATGTGCGCCATTGTTCCTAAAGAGGTAAAGCTTGATCAAGAGGTTTTGTCCTGTCTGATTTTCCCACAGACGGTGCCAATTGTACGGGAAAGAAATAAACCTTCTCGTATAATCCTTTTGATCAAGTCTGCGCTCCTCTGTACGTCATCGCTTTATCACCTGAAAACACAAATGTGAGCTAGCCGGCGGGTGTGTGCCAGAAACCTCTCCGATGCCTAAGTTAGTAAGCTTGACCAATAGACAAAAGCTCTGTGTATTCAGAAAGCAAAGTTGTGTGTTACCTCCCCAAAGGTGATGTTTGTGAGCTTTTATAGGTTTCGTGTGGCACAATCCTAGTAGGATTTTTACTTCTCCATGCAGAGTCCTCCTAGGATTCATACTTCTGAAAGATAATGCTTATCCTTCAACACCCCCCTCACTGCTTAAACCAAGTGAGATGGCTCTACCATGGTAGGTCTCTAATAGGACCTTGGTAATCATGGCTATACTGCGCCATAGAGTAGGCCGAACTATCCTTAGTTCGGTTCTTCCTTTCACTACACCTTATCTCGGTTCTCTCATGCACAAACCATGGTGTGATTAGACCGAGCTACCGAATAGTAAGGTTCTGACCATTCTAACCACAATACGTCATGACCGGGCTAATTCTGAGACCGATCTAACTTCAAAGCGTCTTTCAACTGGCCTAACTCCAAGTCGCTTCCGGACCGGAGTAAAATTACATTTCTCTCGGGCCGGAGTAACTTTACGGCCTTTTTACTCAGCCCTTCGTATTGTGGGTCATAATGACCCATTGCCCAGCTCGGCCCAATTTTCACATAAATTGCCCTCTCAATAATCATTATGGTTAGGGGGCAATATGTAATGAAACTTTAAACCTCAAGGAGGGGGATGTAATTTTCAAAAGGTAAGGGAGAAACTGTAATAAACATAAACCTCAGGGGATGTCAATGTAATTTACCCTTTTTTTTATTGGTTGTACATATGATTTGAAGTTTGAAATTGCGACCGATTTAAAGTGAAAAATTCATTATACGATTTAAAAAAATTATCATGTCATATTTATCAGTTGTATTGTTCTACATGTACAAGCAACTACTACTTCGTCGACAGCGGGTACAACAACAAGATAGGATATCTAGCCCCGTACAAGAGATATCGATATCACCAAAATGCCCATCGCAATTGAATACCACAAAACGAGTTTGAACGGTTCAACAAGGCACATTCGTCCTTGCGTAGTTGTATCAAGCGGACATTCGATGCTTGGAGGTCGAGGTGGGAGGCTTTGCGGAATATGCCGAAAATAAAATTTTCCGATCAAGTGCCCTTCGTATGTGCGTCGATGGCTTTACATAACTTCATATGCTAGAACAGTCAGTCTGATACGATCACATAAGAAATCCGAGACAACGACGAGTAAGTTGCGCCGCAAATGCCCGACCACCCTGAATACACCCAAGTTGGCGATATCATGGAGCCAGAGGACTCAGATCTCCATATGGCAACTGCAAGAGCGATTATTACATATGCACTGCGACAGTAAGGGCACGTTTAAGGCCGACACATTTGTTGCTGTGGCGGGTCTTATATTTGTTATATGTTGTGTAGCATTGATATATGTTGTTGAAAGTGATTCCATTATTATATCATTAATTACAATGAAATAATTTGTTGTACCAAATTGGCAACAACTAAGAAAAATATTGCAATAATCAACACCATTCAATTTCGTACACACGTTACATTTCTTACATAATCAAAATAATTAAAAATAAATAAAACTTACAAAAAATAATACATTGTAATTGTTTTTTAAAATTTGTTACATAATCAAAATAATTAAAAAAAATTTAAAATAAAATATTTGCACAGGCGGGTGAAAAGGAAAAAAAAAAAGCCAAATTGTTTGCCACAAATTGAAGTGAACAAGTACAACCCGGACATCACGTGTGAATAGGAAACATGTACCAAAAAAAAAAATATATATATATATATATATATATATTAACATATATATCTTCTCAGGTCAAGCCGTCTCACCACACATTGAAAAACCAAGCTGTACTGGCCGTTACGTGAGGCACTGCCAGTACGCATAGGGGCATAGGGGCAATCTGGTAATTTGCATTAAAATATTATAATACACATTTTTTATAAAAAGTTAAAAAATTATTCCAAACACTTATTTCTTTTTTTATTCTCAATTTTTTTAATTAAAAAATCAAAAAACACACTTATATAAATCATTCTAAATAATCCCATAGTATACAAAAGGCTAATCAAGTCCTTTTCTTGGTATGCCAAATCAACATTGATTTCTCTGGTCTATTCTATATGGTTTGTGTTATTAGTTCACCCAAACTGGAGTGCATGAATTTACATGTATAATTTTCATCTAGTAATAATACCTATTGTGGTTTAGACATGGTCACAATTTACTCAAAAATAAAATTGATAAAAAAAAAAAAAAAAAAAAAGTGACAGCTCTCAATCATTCAACTCTCTGATACTTCATTAGAACTAAAAACATATATTCTTGTTTTATTATTTTTGAAAAATATATGAAAACCCATATCTATGGACATGGACATTACAATTTGGACACATTTTCAATTGACTAATATACCCTCATATATATCACCAAATGAACATAATCAAATTTAAACCAGCCAAACAAAACAAACACTGTGTGAAAATATATGACAAAAGTAAATACAAATTTAAATGACCAATATACCCTTCGGAGACATACACAAATTAGGAAATGACGAAACTGCCCTCTCCTTCTGCTGACGTGGCAGACCCTGGACCAGTGAGTTCACGTGGGTGCAAGTACACGCGAAGACCATTCTTCATGAACAACGTCAGCGACATCTTCTGCTCGACACGGTGACCGGGAACCAGCGATAGCCGGTAACGAAGCAGCACAGCCGAAGCCACTGACTTCATTTGCAGGTAAGCCAAGTCCTTCCCGAGACAAGTCCTTGGACCGGCATTAAACGCCACGAACTTATACCCATCTTTCGGAGGTTCAAACCGGTCTAAACCGGCCGAGAGCCACCTTTCCGGTTTAAACTCCAAACAATCTTCCCCCCATATAGTCTTCATCCTCCCCACCGAATAAATCGAGTACGTCACGGTCGAACCGGCCGGAACTTCGGTTCCGTCCGGCAAAACATCGTCTGAAACAACGTACTTGAAATCCTCCGGGACCGAAGGGTACAACCTTAAAGTCTCCGCCAATGCTGCTTTTAAATAAACCAACCGGTCTGCTTCGTCGAACGCTAGAGGCTCTTCAGTCCATAATTTCGGGTTTTCTCCGCGGGTTTCTCGTAGAATCGTTGTTATTTCATCGAGGATTTTGTATTCGACATGTGGGTTGGTCATGACGGACCAGAAGAACCAGCTGAGAGCGACGGACGAGGTATCTCGGCCCGCGAGGACGAAGTTGAGAGCAATACGTTTGAGGACGGTGTTGGGGAAAAGGTTTCCGTCAATATCTTGCTTTTTCATGAATCGAGATAAAAGATCATCGGAGGGAGCTTCTTTGCGGGCTTCGAGAGCTTCAGTCATGTAGTTTTCGACAATGTCGAGGCTCTTTTTGAGTCTCAGTTCAGCTCCAATGGCGAAAATTTTCTTGAACTTCCATAGAAAACCCGGGTAAAGTAACCGTTGAAGAGTGGCCTCAGTGGCGGAGTCAAACGCGATGGAAAACGGGTTCTCGGGTAAATCAGGAGAGAGTGTTTCCGGGTCTTTACCGAATGTGAGCCCGCAAATATTATCGAACGTTAAGCGAAGCAACAAGTCTTGCAAATCCACAGGAGTGTTATACGTAGCGGCTTTATCTAAAATGCGCCAGAGGCGTGTCCGGATTGTCCGGTTCACCCACCGGTTCATGGCTTGTCGGAGCGTCCGGGTGGTGAACTCGAGAGCCGCGGTTTTACGCTGAATCAACCAGGTCTCACCGTCACTATTGAAAATTCCTTGACCCAAAAGGTCGTGAAATGCGGTTTGCCAAGTCGGGCCTTTGGGGTAGTTATCGAACCGGGTTCGAAGAATGTGTTCGATGTTTTTGGGGTGACAAGTGACAGTGTAGAACCCTTGTTTGCGAGCTAGAAAAGGTAGACAAATGGTGGAAGTTTGGTAGGTGGCGGCGCCGCTAGTGGAGCGGAGGTTTGCGGCCATCCAGTCGTGGATGCGCCGCCGATTCATGAAGAGGAGAGGGAGGCTGCCGACCAGGGGATAGACTTTTGGACCGGTAAGTTTACGAGATAGGAGGTAGAACCAGAGCAGGTATGCTGACGTGGAAGCCGCCACGAGGTAGACGATGAATTGGGTTTCCATGTGAGCTGCTGCTGCTGCTGCTGGTGGGTTAGAAAAGAGAGAGAGAGAGAGGTGTTGGGTATGGACTTTACTTTTTTCTTTTGGGAGTGAATTGAATTGGAGTGAGAGAAGAGAGGGAGAGACTAGTGTTATATATAGAGTGATAAATGTGAGAAAGGTTTAGGAGAGAGTTGTTGGGAATTTTTTGGGCGACTCTATCTCAGTCGGTTGGAGTCGCCGTTTGGTTGATAGGAGAGTTTTAATCACGTAAGAAAGAAAGAAAACCATGCAATATCGTGAGCAATTCCAGCAGCTGTGTTACGCGTTTAAATATTTTATTATTTGGGAAATGATTTGTAGCCCTAAAATCCTCACCCCTAATCCCCCTAATTTTCATTTCTGGCAACTGTTTCCTTTTTTTTTTTTTTTTCTTTACTTAATATGGAAATTAGGGGGATTAGGGGGATGTTTTTTAGGGGATGTAGCATGACCCTTTATTATTTTTCTTTCTTTCTTTCTTTCTTTTGCCATTTATTTCTATTTAATTTTCAATCTTCTTTTTTAATACTTTTAATAATAATATTATAATAATAATTATATTTGAGTTGACAAGAAATGATAAATAAAATTACATAAAAAATAATGTGTCTGATTTATAATTTTATCATTTTAAAATATAAAATATATCAAAAATGTTTATTAATTGACAATAATGTATACAAAACTTCAATATAAAATTATATTTTTGCCACTAGATTTCCAACATCCACATGGATTCACAAAATAAAGGTAAAGTGTGCATACATGATCCATGGTGTGGGTTTCCTATGCATAGGGGTGTATTTTAGCCCGGTCGATGTCGGACGTTGCAAGCTTCTGCCAAAAAATTGGGCCAGGCCGGGCTGGGTCGGACTAGGTCACGGGCCAGAAAACTAGGCGCAGCCCCAAGCCCAGCCCCAAGGATATTCGGGTTTTTGGGCGGGCCAATGGGCCGAGCCTCCGGCCAGGCCCCTGGACTCGGATTTGGGCATGCAGGTCTAAATAATTTTTTTAATTTTTTCCATCAAAATTTTATCATTTTCTATTAAAAATAACACTGGGCATTGGTGGGCTGAGTAGGCCAGGCGTCGGGCCGTGGACAGGTTTCGAGTAGCCCGCGGGTCACGAGCCAAAATTACACCCCTACCTACGCAAAAGTAACTTTTATAAGTAAATTTCATACAAATTACACTAAGGGCATGTTATACAAATTTAAAAATTAAATATAATTTTTAAATTTAATAATATGGCAATTAATTAAGATATTTAAAGTAAAACTCTCTCTTATATTTTTTTCTAATTATTAATTAATTATATCACTAACATATCATTGGGTATAGAAAGTGGGTTTGTATATGATTTTTCATTATGGTAATAATCCACTTGTTTGGTTTGAATTTTCATAATTCACTTTTTAGAAAATTGAATTTTTTGTTATCCATATTTTTTTTTGTTTTCGCTGAATTTTTTTAATATTCTAAGTAATTTTTTTAATTTTTAGATACACCTAACATAAATACATTTAAAATATATAATATTTGTGAAAAAAATCTTTAGAAAATTCACTAAATACTAAAAATATAAAAAAAAAAATGAGAATTCAGTACATATTTGTATTCTTGTGTATTTATTGATTTTTTAAAATATTTTACTTTTTAGATACATCTAAATAAAGTACATCTAAAAAACTTTAAAAATTTGGTTAAGATTTTACAAATATTTACTAAAAATAAAAAAATATGAAAAATAAAAAACTCAATTTCTAAAAAATTAAATTCATAAAATTAAAATCAAACACACTGAATAATATTTTTAATTAGTATTTAAATTTTAAATATAAGGACTACAAAAAAATCGTGTTATTCAATGCCAAAAAAATGGTGCTTGAATAATTGATTCACTTGCTAGTACTATGGCAAGCCAATTGAATGTCAATTGAATTAGTATATCATTCAAAAAACAAAAACAAAAACAAAAAAATTCAATAATACTACACATCCAAAATATTTATTCATAAAACATTCAGAAAACTAATCTTGTGATAAAGATTCATTGCAGGTGTAGGTTAGCACAAATTAACTCACACATCAATTTTCAATTAATTTTTAAATCATTAACGGTTGTGAAAAACTACCTTAATGAGTCTAATAGCTATTTAATAATTTGACATAATGATAAATTTATATATTTATTTTATAGATATTAAATATATAATGGAGATGATCATGATCTTAATTACACATGTCAAATCTGGGCCTTTTTGTAAATTATGGATTCCATTCTCATAATTCATTTTGTAAGTCCTATCTGTAAATCATCATGAAAAAAGATCAAAAACTAATATAATATTATAGAGATATGACTTCATCATATTTAATTTTAATAAAATAAACGATTTATTTAACCATACATGTCCAATTTTTAGAAATGGACAGAGTCCAATACGGGAAAAAAGGTGCTTACTCTTTCCTGCTATACATTACAACTACTAGTTGTTTAACTTTCAACTATTAAATTACCAAAGCTTAGTATTTTGCTTGAACATTTGATCCATCAAGTTAGCAGGCAAGAATATAGCTAGCTTTTTGGTAACTTGATATATTTTTGGCATTACTCCTGTTCACTCAGTTCTAGAGAGAGAAGTAAGGGTGGTTAGAAACGGTTTACCAGCACTGGGAAATTGGGTTTGTTCCTAAATATGGAAAAAGTAATCTACACAAGCGGATGTGAAGGAGAAGCTGTGGGAGGAAGCTGAGAGTATACGAATTTGACTCTCAATCACAGAGTGTATCAAAGAGTTGGTTTTTTTTAAGTGTTGTGAGGGAGAAGAAACTAATAATGTACAACGAAAAATGTTTTTCGCCTTTGTTGCACTTTCCTAGTGAAATCGGATCCACACAGTCACTCACCAATCGTTTTTCTTTTGTAAACTTCTATAATTGTTTGATTGGTAGGACGTGCAACGCTTGCAAACCATAATGCTATGCATTCACCCTCACTAATTCATTTAGATTTTTCTGAGTGGAGGATTTGAATTAGTAAAGTACAAGAACTTCAATTAGTTCTAATTTTTTTTTATTGATTTGTTAAATTATATTAGTAAACAGTTTTTTTTTTCATATAGTCCTATTTTTTATTTTAATAATATTTTGGTGGACGGTTATACCTTTTTATTAATGTGCCAGATATGATGTGGCACTCTAATATGATGAGTATTAATGTGACACTCTAATGTGGCGGATATGATGTAACACTTAAAAAAACTAAAAATTTCTTATTGTACTTTTCTCAAATGTAATATGTGACACTCCAATATGGTGGGTATGATGTGATACTCAAAAAATTAAAAATTAAAAATTTTTTTGTATACTTTTTTCAAATATAATAATGTGGCAAATGATGTGACAACTAAAAATTTCTTAATATACTTTTCTCACATGCAACATATGACACTCTAACGTAATAGTATGATGTGACACTCCAAAAAAATTAAAAATTATGATGTGATACTCCAAAAAAAACTAAAAATTTCTTAGTATATTTTTCTCAAATGTGATATACGACTCTCCAACGGGTATGATGTGACACTTTAAAAAAATTAAAAACTCCTTAGTATATTTTTTTCAAATTTGATACTCTAACGTGACGAGTATGATGTGACACTAAAAATTTTCTTAGTATGTTTTTTTCCAATATGACACTCCAATATGATGAGCAAATGAATCATTGTACACATCTAAAAAAACTAAATGGATCACAATATATATATATTTAGGATTATATAAATTACAAATTCAAAATATGAGTTGGTCAATCCTTCTAAGTCATATCATGTAAAATTCCAACTTACACAAAGACTTAGTTGCTTTTAATAATATATATATATATATATATATATATAATTTATTTATTTATTTTATCCCATTTATAACATAACTAATTGATTAAAGACATTTAAAAAATTGTCACTTAAAGTATCAACAATCGTGTTACAAAACTCTAATTGTTGAACTCAAAACGAAGCTCTACACAACTAACAGGGT
This sequence comes from Camellia sinensis, assembly GCF_055761805.1. Lineage (NCBI taxonomy): Eukaryota > Viridiplantae > Streptophyta > Magnoliopsida > Ericales > Theaceae > Camellia > Camellia sinensis. The sequence goes on from NC_138974.1 coordinate 64,169,313, forward strand.
AAAAAAAAATTAATAAAAGAAAAAGAAAAACAAACATAAGTATCATATCATAAATGGATCTCACGCATTAAAACTCTCACTAGAAGTCCTTTTTTAGAGTTTCAAAGTATTTCTGAAGTAGCAATTGCACAATCACTAAAAAACAATTGCATCGCCACTAAAAAGTAGCAATTATACTGTGGGGACATAATTTTTGAATGACAACACGTGGCCGAGATGGTACCAGAGTGCCAGCTGAGGTGTCACGTGTTTTGGACATGACGCCGAGATAATCTCGGCAAGGCCGAGGTTATCTGCGAAGATACCAGAATCCGAGATAAGCAGATAAGGGACAAGAGTCCTAGAATGAGAAGGGACTTCAGTTTGGGTAAAGATAAAATCTTACTGGGAGTCCAAGATTAGCAGTAATTCTAAATCCATTGAAGTTAGGCTTCTAATGGGATTAGGTCAGTGTTGGCTATAAAAGAGAGGCACCCTCATAGGTTTAAAGTATGCTTTTTGTATTCTGAATAGTGAGTTAAGCACTTTTGCTATCTTTGAGAGATAACTGACTTGATCGTCAGAGTACCCCCGGGTGGACGAACCACCGCCGGAATCTCTTCTTTTTGTTGATAGGTCGTTCGGGCTTAATCTATTCTGCCGGTATTCTCTAGCTGAGTATCTGTTTGGCAGTGTGGTCGAAAATTGACACACACAATTTGGCGCTGTCTGTGGGAAAGACAGGAGAATAGATGGCCAACGACAGACAGAAACAGAAGGTTGGGAATGACATTCCTACTAGGAGTAGGAAACATATTGACCTTGACGTCGAAGAATACAACTGCAACGAAAAGGCTCGTGATAAGAATCACGGGGATAAAGACGTCGGCCAAGAGGGCGACGTACCAAAGAAATCAGACCGAAGCAGGTATTATAAGGAGGACGACCTCCAGGTATGGAAAGATAGATGCCTGCAGAGAGACGAATAGATAAAGGGAATGGCGGACAAATTGGCGGACCTGCAAACGGTCGTCAATTTCATGATACAGAACAACGTCATACAACCCCGTTCCTGTTACAAGACGCGCCGATTCCAGCGACGAAGAACAATACCCAGAAGGGAGGGCAGAAAATAGTCCCTATAGCCCCTCAACACTCCAGGACCAAGGAACACTCTTACCGACCTTCAAGGGAAGTCGGGCGAGGAGAGTAAATAAAAGGAGATTCACGGAGGACGTATCGTACCAAGGAGGCTGACCCCAAAGAACATCGGCATGTTCAAGGGAAGGAGCTCTGTTTCGACGCAACTAAAGGAGAGAGGTCCGAGAGGACTCACAATGACACCACAAGTAGTGCATTGAAAAGGCTGAAGTTAGAAGATAGTCGAGTGCATTGAAAAGGCTGAAGTTAGAAGATAGCCGAGCTCCTGGGCGGACCAAGGAGGATCTGAGGGATTACCTCCAGAAGAAGGAACATGATGCCAAGGTAGCCTCCCCAGTTAAGCCAAGAACGCCATTCTCGGCAGAGTTGGACAAATTTGAGGCGAAAAGGTTCAGTATGCTGAGATTCCAGATATACGACGGGAAGACGGACCCCAACTTTCACGTCAGCTAGTACCTAAACTCGATGGCACTATACACCAGGAACGAGCTGTTGCTTTGCAAAGTGTTCCCTTCGTCCTTCGGGGAAATAGCATCGGACTGGTTTCACAAGTTGCTAAAAAGAACTGTGAAAACCTGGGAAGGCCTAGCCGAGATGTTCATGGCTAGGTTTGTGACAAATAAGCTACAGCCATTAAGGGTAGACTCTCTGATGGCTCTGAGAATTAGTGAGGATGAAAGCCTTAAGGCCTATGCCAAGAGGTATTATGAGGTATTTAACCGGATACCAGGATGGAACCAAGAAGTGGCAGTCGTGTCTTTTAAGAACGGTCTGAAAGATGATTGTTTGCTTTGAAAATCATTGGCAAAGACACTGCCAACGAATATGGAGGAACTGATGGCCAGAATTGAGAAGTATGTGAAGGCCGAGGAAGACACGTCGAGGACAAAGGCATCGAAGCAAGAGAAGAAAAGCGGCTCACCGAAGCGAGGCCGAGGTAATGGCGGATATAACAAGCAAGAGACAAGATTAAGGGCTGCACAGGCAGTCACGACCATATTCTGAATCCCAATTTACAAAGTCCTGGAGAAAATCCGAAATCAGCCCTATTATAGAGCACCAGTAAGGGCTCCAGGTGAATTTATGGGAAGAAGCCTTGGCAAACACTGTGCTTACCACAACGAAGATGGGCATCTGACTCAGGGGTGCAGAGCCCTGAAGGTACATCAAGAAAACCTGGTAAGACAAGGTCATTTAAGGGACCTTGTAAACGAAGCCAGGACAAGAGAAGAGCAAGTAAGACTACTTCAGGCATCGGCAGCACCGCCCCTCCAGCACCACAACCACAGGCAGGCGGACCTCGAGTGATCAATGTGATTCACTCAAAGGTCAATGAAAACAAAATACGTTGGGAGACACAAAAGGTAAAACACTTGCAACATGTGTACCAGGTCAGGCAGAAAAAACCTAGGGCAAACGAGTGCCAGGGACCAGTGGTGTCCTTTACTGAAGATGACTTAGAGATGGTGCAACATCCACACAATGATGCCTTGGTAATATCCCTTCAGATTGGAGAATACCAAGCGAAACGCATCTTAATTGACCAAGGGAGCTCTTGTGACATCATGTATGCCAAGTGTTACAAGGAGCTTGGCCTTCACCAAGATGATCTGGAACAATCCAATGGTCCAATGGTCGGGTTCAATAGAACGCCGACATGGCCCCTGAGAGCAGTTAGTTCGGAGGTGCAAGCTGGCACCAAGAAGATAAAAACTGAGTTCACAGTAATTGACACTCTTTCCCCTTATAATGCTATCTTGAGAAGGCCATGGCTGCATACAATAAGGGTTATTCCCTCAACATTACACCAGCTATTACAATTCCCAATAGAGCACAAAGAATCGCTCCATGGCAGTAATGAAATCCACCTGCAACATACGAGAAGCAGAAGCAGAAGCAGCAAAGATTGAAGACGAGGACATGGAAGTCCTGGAGGACGTTGACAAAGAGCCAGCCGAGAAGAATGAGGAAGCCCTCAAGAAAATCCTTGCCCAGTAAGGGGATAATGAACGCTTCTTCCTTCTCAGCTCGGGCTTGACCGAGGAAGAGGAAAAAGAGTTAGAGGCGTTCTTGAGAGCAAACATTGAGGTGTTTGCCTGAACGCCATATGAGATGCCTGGCATTGACCCCAAGGTTACTTGCCATAGACTGAATGTGGACAGGTCGGCTAAACCTGTCATTCAGCGAGTAAGAAGGCCGACGTTGATATATGTCGAGGCAGTGGAAGAAAGAAAGAAGCAATTCAGCTAGGGGAGTACCAGCAGCAGCTTGCCAGGGCTTATAATAAGAAAGTCAACCCACGAGAATTCCAAGTTGGTGACCTCGTCCTGAAAAAGGTCGTCGGCAACAAGAAGGATCCCAGAGAGGGAAAGCTTGGCCCGAATTGGGAAGGACCCTATAGAATCATCTCGGTCTTAGGCAATAGGGCATATCGGCTTGAGGACAGTGAAGGCAAAGAGTTGTCAAGACCCTAGAATACTTGCAATTTAAAGTTTTTCTATCATTAGATTTTCTTGTTTTTTTTTAAGTTCTTGTTATTAGCCGAAGTTATAATAAAGTTTTAGCTTGATTTTTTGTGCAGTATGACTGACCAGTCACTTGGCGATGTTTCTGATTGAAACATGACGAATAACTTAAACTTATTATATGGCAGAGTTTCTACTTGCATATAATAGAGTTGAACTAAGTTGGCGATGTTTCTAATTGAAATATGACGAATAACTTAGGCTTATTATATGGCAGAGTTTCTACTTGCATATAATAGAGTTGAACTAAGTTGGCGATATTTCTGATTGAAACATGACGAATAATTTAGACTTATTATATGGCAGAGTTTTTACTTGCATATAATAGAGTTGAACTAAGTTGAATTAGCCTATATCAGATAGATTAATATGGAGACCGAGGTTAACGACCTCGGCTAGCCTCTGTTTGAATCTGATCTCGGCGACAAGATTAATGCCACATACTTAATGAGAACCCGAGTGGAACTTAGGTTCACATTAGGGGACAGAGAGCTGGAGAATGATGCTTGGAAGTTGGAATTTACAAGAAAAATTGGTTTAACACTTGTTGAAATTTTGATAAAAATTTACAAGTTGAAGTTAAGTCCGGTCATATTGAAAGAAATATTGGTTTAACATTTGTTGAAATTTTGAGAAAAATTTACAAGTTGAAGTTAAGCCGTTGTGATATTGAAAGAAAAATTAGTTTAACACTTGTTGAAATTTTGAGAACAATTTACAAGTTGAAATTCAGCCAAAGTTATTTCTAAAGAAATATCTGCAAAATATTGCCGAGATTACCATATTACCAATATTTGGAAAATAGTGGAAGACAGAAGCCTTGGTAAGCAAGAGTGAGTTGGCAAGTTGTAACACATATGAAAATATTATAAAAAATATTTTCAAGTGTTAGTTGAAAGCCGAGATAAAACTACTAGTAAGTATATCCGAGGTATTTTACCCCGAGGAAATTACACAATTAAGGTGTACTTTGAAGAAACATGCAGAATGTTTCAAGTATAGAAGCATACAAGATAGACAACCTTTCAAACACTCAAAAGAAATACAAAATGAAATTTCAGAGTGCATTCAGATAAGGAAAGAAGGCACTTCGGCCTGACATTGAAGAGCAATTGTTCAGATTACAAAAGTGGCATGTCGGCCAGGATGTCAAAATCCTGCCTGAAAAATTCTAACTTAGTTGGGGTGTTTACCCTATACCTCCACATGCCCATGATGTCGGCTTGGGGGAAGGTGTTGGATTTCAGAAGGAAGTGTTTTGTGAAGGTTTGGAGGACCTCAACTAAAACCTAAATGTGTGTTGGGGTAAGAATTTGTGAGGATCTAAGGGGAATTCGTTTCAGTTTTCCCTAAGATTTGTGAGTTCTACGACAAAACCCAAACCTAAGTCCAGGCAAACAAAGATTGAAGGCAAGAATTTGGAAAAGACACAGAGAACAGAAACAAGAACAATGATTCAGAATCAAGAATAGTGATGAACTATCAAGAACACTGTGACAGAGTGTGTACATGGGTGCGAGACCAAGAACAGTGGCAGAAAACCAGGTGTACGAAACAGATTGTTTATACATGTGTATTTCCATGAACAAATTGCAAACAAAGGGAAATTTGCAACATAAAAAGATTCAAGAACATGAATGCAATCACAGTAGCAGAATATAAACATAATAGTTTGAGGAGAAACAAGAAATAGAAACAAAGAGGAACAATGACTCACCAAAGAAAATAAAGCCGGTGTTGAATATGCCGAAGTCAGATGATGGCAGCGACCGGAAAAGATCAGCAAAGGCTTCGCCGGAAGAGAAGAGTGGAAATGGTTGCAGAGCTTGAGAGCTTGAAAACAATGGCGGATTTGGAAGAATGGAGAGAGAGAGTTAGCATGAAGTTAAGGATGCAAAAGTGAAAAGACGGAGAGAGAGAAGTGGTTTTGGTCAGAACCACGAAATGACGACAAAATTACAATCAATGTACCTAGGGAGATGGGCTTGTCAGACGGCGTGCGCAGACGCAAGGCGACTTAAAGGCACGTGTCAAGTACGGTCCAGTGAGGGAAAGACGCGTAGCTAAAACGGTTGAAATACTGTGCGTGATAGCTCACACGCGTGTTGAAACTCTTGAAGTTCTTGGTTTAATGAAGCAAATACCTCGGCTAGGAGAATGATCTCGGCTAAATAATTTGAACCGACTTGGTTATTTGTTCTAAGGCATTGATGAAAAGAAATTACAGGTCTTGGTCATATGGAGCCAACGAATGATGACCTCGGTAATGAAGGATAAAGCGAGCTTAGCCGACGTGCTAAAAGGAAGAAATGATATAGGTTCCATCACCTCAGGATGCCGAGGTAATAGAACTTAGAGGGCAATTATGGGGACATAATTTTTGAATGACAACACGTGGCCGAGGTGGTACCAGAGTGCCAGCCGAGGTGTCACGTGTCTTGGATATGACGCCGAGATAAGCGGATAAGGGACAAGAGTCCTAAAATGAGAAGGGACTTTAGTTTGGGTAAAGATAAGACTCTTAGAGAGTTTATCCTGATCCTACTGGGAGTCCAAGATTAGCAGTAATCTTAAATTCATTGAAGCTAGGCTTATAATGGGATCAGGTCAGTGTTGGCTATAAAATAGAGGCACCCTCATGGGTCTAAGGTATGCTTTTTGTATTCTGAATAGTGAGTTAAGCACTTTTGCTATCTTCGAGAGATAACTAACTTGATCGTCGGAGTGCCCCCGGGTGGATGAACCACCACCGGAATCTCTTCTTTTTGTTGACAGGTCGTTCGGGCTTAATCTATTCTGTCGATGTTCTCCAGCTGAGTACCTGTTTGGCAGTGTGGTTGGAAATTGACACACACATGTACAATTATTGAAAAGCAATTGCATTATTACTGAAAAGAAAAAAGAGTGACTTGTTGGTGCCTCAGGTAGACTTGTCCAACACTCACTACAATAAATGACTCTAAAAGTGAAAATTCTATTATGAAAGACATTTATAGACCAATTTTTATCGTCGTAAGGATAGTCGCTAAAAGATCGTTCTAAAAAGTCCAAAATAAGACTTTTAGCGATAAAATTTTGAAAATGTCACTAATAAATAGACTTTTAGGGACAAAATAATTTGGTCTCAAAAAGATTTATTTTTTGAGACAAAAAATTTAGTCTCAAAAGGATAATAATTCATCACTAATGTCTAATTTTTGTTGCTAAAAATATAATAACGGCACTTTTCACAACAAAAATATTTGATTCCTAAAAATAATTTTATCTCTAAATTTTGGTCTCTAAAACCTTAATTTTTTGTAGTAACTATCGAATAAGCAATAGGTTTCTCTTCGGTCTATAAAGTGGAATGAAATATATTTTTAGACTCATGAGATTCATTATAAATCCCGTTTCAATGATTCGAACTATTCAATATATAGATCTCATTGAGTATTTTATCTCAGCAAAAAAATCACGTTGATTGTTACATATTTTTGTTAACAATTTATTTTTAAAATTACATTTACCATTAACAAAAATTTATTCCGATTAAGGGATTATCGAAATTCGATCAATATATTTTTTTGCAGGAATGAATTACTCAATGAACTCTATACATCGAACGATTTTGATTATCAAAATGAGACTCACGATAGGTATCACAGGACTATACGATCCAGTTCACAAAGTGAACAGGAGAAGCCCATCCCATAAATACTATTCCAAATAGTACCATAGCAAAAGCATTTGGCATGTCAGTGGTTACCTTTAAATTGTTATTATTAGAAAGTTTTATATGGGAATTATTCTAATCAGTTTTATGATTATTTGTTTTGACAATTTTATTATGAGATTCTATTTTAAATTTTGGTATGATTTAGTGGACATTTTTACCCTTCCTCATTGTGGGACATTATCTTAGAAAAATTGGATCGAATTTTTAGATCACGTTTCCGCAATTCTAATGTAACACTCAAGCGTAAAACTTTAAAAAATTCCGTAGTGTACTTTTCTGAAACGTTACACTCTAATGCTCAAACATAATATATTAAAAAACTCCTTAGTGTATTTTTTTCCAAACGTAACACTCCAACACTCCAACATAACACACTAAAAAACTCTTTAGTGTATTTTTCCTAAACGTAATACTCCAACTCTAGAAGATTCTTTAGTATACTTTTTCCAAACGTAACACTCTAATAGTACAACACTCCAATATAACACTCAAAAATCGTAACACACTAAAAAATTCCTTAGTATACTTTTTCCAACGTAACTCCCTAAATGTAACACTCCAATGTGGCTGGTAAATGAATCATTACATATTTAAAAGGACTAAATGGATCAGAAGCAAAAATATGGGACTATGTGGATTACAAGTCCAAAATATGGGACTTATTGGTCAATCTCCCAAAATTAAAACACTTGTTAAGTTCGAATTATTATTGTACATAGCAATTATTTACCGAAAGAAAATTACCTTACTATAATATCAATATCATCATGTATGCAGTGACGATAAACAATGTGACCATATCAACCTTTTGATAGCAACTTTTGCATAAATTAATCCAAATGTTGTCAACATCAATTTGTTCGATGTACCCAAATATTCAAAAATATGAAACTACAAATATTTGGAAAAACTTAAATTAATCTCTTTTTATAAATGAATATATATACATATTATTTAACCTTCATTACTTGGCATGATAAGAATTCTTAACTTTGGCATAGGTGCAAAATCGCATATTCGAATTCTTTTGGCATTTAATATTACCAATGACTGTGAAATTGAGAATCTATTTTTTCAGTTCCAAGAGACCAACTTTTGTGATATAGTTAGATTTGTATCTGCCTACTTAAACTGTTGCATTTATTGTATGTATTTGCTTCGTTACAGCACTCTTTACATGATCATAAGTTATGTTTGGCATCATGCATGTTCTTTGCATCTTGCCCCTGCCTATGAGCACATATCTTGCTAGCTTGTATGCTTTGTCTAAGTCTTCGGCCTTGTCAAAAATGGGTCGTCTCTGGGCTTTGACATTAACTCCCGTCATTGTTATGACTTTCGAGTTCTGTCAAAGAGGGGCAACTGTAGACATCCCATTTTTGACCATCCTCAAGACTTGGACATCATCGTTTGAACACTCGATGATCATCCATGTTCGTGTTCGTCTTGAGTTCTCGGAGGTTTTGGTCGCGCGCCTTGCCTCAAAACCTCTCGACTTGTTTGTTTTGTGCTTGGTTGTGCACCAAGCACTTGTGTTTTGCTTCTGAGGGCAAAGAATGGCTTATTGGCCATCCCCACACCTCACTGGCCTTAGCTTGAGGCCACTGGCCTTGTTTTCCTGCTACCGGCCAAAGATTTTGGTTGGTCGGCAATGTTTTTGGTCGGCCAGCCATTTTTGTTGGTCAATCAGCCATATTTTCCAGCCGACCCCTTTCCATCTGCTTTTGGCAGATATTTCATGCCTGCTGTCACAGCTGGCATCCACATTACACCCCCTCCATACACGTGTATGGAGGGATTTGCCTCTTGTTTAGCTTCTTTTGGAAGCTTAAGGATTTGAGCCTCTATAAAGAGGGAGCTCCTCCTCCCTCTTCCAGGGTTCAGAGATTAGGGTTAGGAGGTTAGATATAGTATTGTATCTATAACTCCTTGTTTAGTTTTGTTTTGTACTCAAAAGTGTGTTTTTGTCTTACTATTGTACACAAACATACACTAGAACACCATCCTCTTGGAGCTGAGGTCCTTGGAGGTTGATTTTGGTGTTCTTGGGTTGCTTTAAACTCAGAAAACCTGCTGGAGTGGTGTTCTTGAGGATGTTCTTCAAGGGTGAGAAACTATCCTCTTTATTCCCCATTCTTGCTTAGGCTTTTAGCCATTCTTGCTTATTGTTTTAAGCTTCGACTATAACTGATAAAAGTTCTGATTTTGTGTGCTTTAGAACTTTGTTTAAGGTCACTTTGAGGTTTGGGGTTGTCTCCCCCCTCCAAGGCCTTGTTAGGCCTTGTTTTAGGCCATACCTTTTGGCCATTGTTTTGGTCTTTTCATGACCTCTCTACCACTGAAATCCAAAGGCTTTTCAGTGGTGGAGAGGTGGTTTTAAGGTCCTAAAAAGGAGAGGGTCATCCCCTCTCCTTGTTGTCTTTAATGCTTGCATAAATGGCTTATATGGTAGCATGTGTGTTTGGTTTGTTTTAGCTCCATTTCAACATGTATTAGGCTTTGTTTTGCCATGATACACCTCTGTTTTAACTTGGTTTAGACATGCCATGCTTTCTTTGTATACTTGTCTTGTAAACCCATAATTTGCCTTAATACGTACCTAGCATTTAGACTACTATGCTTACATGTTTTGGCCCAACTCCGTGAAGCTTTTAGGCTTGTTGTAGCATGCTTGAGCTCTGATTTTGGTCTTCTTGGTCATGCTTGCATTGTTTTTTATAGGCACCATGCAACCTAGCTTGTTAGCTTTGAGTGTCCAAGTTGCGAGCATGCTTTATATGGATCATTTCAGTGGTTTGGCATCACTTAGAATGTTATTTCAGTCCATATTTCATACTTGAATACTTGCACTTATTACTCCTTTATTGTCTTAAAGGGTTTTTGTTTTATGTCTCATGAATGTGTCATTGTGTATGCCATCATGCTTAGGTCATTGGGATGCCATCTAAGTGGGTTTTTGGGCTCATTTTGACATGTCCTAACTCTGTTTTGGGTCGCTTAAATCGTGCCATGTTTGGTTGTATTGGGTGTAGTGTAACACCTCTTTGATGGTCTTGTGTGCATCATGGTTTTGCCCCTTCGTTTTAGCTTGTTTTGGCTTTGGTCATTGCATGTTTTAGGCTCACTTTAGCATGATTTAGGACTGTTTTGCACTACGTCAAAATTGGGCTTTAGCGGCGGTTTTTTACCGTCGTTAAAGGCTGTAAAACCGCCGTTAAAGCCTTTAACGGCGGTATTAACGGCGGTTTCGTTACCGCCATTTATGCGTGTGTCGGAAAAAGTGAAACCGTCGTAAAAAGGCAAATTACCGTCGTTAAAAGTCGACCAAAAACGGCGGTAATATAGGACCAAAAACGGCGGTTTTTTACCGCCGTAAATAGGTTCAAATTTTTCAAAAAATAATTCTTTCTTCTTGCACTCCCCAAGTTTTGAACCCAAGACCTCTCATCCACCAATACCAACCACTTTGCCATAACACTCTTCATGAAATATATTCCCTAAATAAATATTTAAACATTACTTTTACTTTATTGTAGATGGTTTCGCCGGAGCTCGCCGGAGTTTCGCCGGAGCACGCCGGAGTTTCGCCGGAGCTCCGCCGACAAAGACCGCCGTCATTAACGGCGGTAATGATTGGGCATTAGCGGCGGTTTTGTTACCGCCGTTAAAAGTGGGCATTAACGGCGGTTTCGTTACCGCCGTTAAAAGTGGGTTTCATTACCGTCGTTAAAGACACTTTTAGTGGCGGTTTTTTAACGGCGGTAACGAAACCGCCGTTAATCATACATTAACGGCGGTATTAACGGCGGTTTTCGTTACCGCCGTTAATAGTACCTTTAACGGCGGTTTTCGTTACCGCCGTTAAAAAAACCGCCGTTAATGCCCTGTTTTGGCGTAGTGTTGGGTCATACTTGCCATATGCTCTTTGTTTTGTGTAGCTTTGGTTCAAGTCCCTCGACTAGTCTTAGGTTTCAGTCTTGAGCATGCCATGCTTGACTTGTCTATGTGATTTGGCATCACTCCTAGCCTCATTTCAGGGCGTGTAATGTTGTCGCATTTGCATGCTTTCCTTTCCTTTTAAGTGTGCTTAAAGGTTGCTCTTTTGTGCTTAAGTGTTAGGCCAACTACCATGCATGTTTGTATGTGATTTTGTCCCCTATCCCTTGGCATATTGGCCACTATTTTGGACCTATTAGAGAGCTGTCCATCTTGGTGTAAGTCCATCCTCTGCATGTTGTTGCATGTTCGCCTTGTATGTTGTTGCATACTCGGCTCATTGCATGTTATTGCATGCTTAAGTTGCATTTTGCATCCTTGTTAGCTTGCATTTTGTCATGTGTTTGACATGTTATTCCATGTTGCATCTTGCATACTTGTCTAGGTTGCATTGCATTTGGCATGCTTGTTACCTTAACATGATCATGTTGCATTAGTTTTGCTTGCATATTTGCATCCCTTGCCTCTTGATCAACCATGATGGAGGTTAGGACCCCTTTTCGTGTTATATGCATTTCATTCTGTATTGAAATGCACACTTGGCACCTTGGGCCATTATGCATTGAAATGCGTGATTGATGGCCTGAGGGTCGAGAACTATACTCCTTTGAGTCTCAAACATGATAAGGAGTGGAGTGGTGCATAAATTGCTTTGAAAATACATCGCCATGTTCTGTCTGTCCTCTGATGCAACAAAACAGGATTCTGCAGGAAGAGATGGTCGGTCGACCATCTTCAATGCCGGTCGGCCATTAATTTTTAGCCGATATTACCATAAATGGTCGATGACCAGTTCCCTATGGCCAGTGGCCTCACCTCTTGGTCGGTGACATCCCACAGTGCTCAGGGAGTGATTCTGAAGCTTCCTTGGGACTTGTGAAGTTTTCAAAAATACAGATCAGTGTAAACAGAGGTAGCATGAGTATGGCGATGGATTTCCGAGCGAAACCGTACAAGCATGCATGCATCCCTCCCCTCGAGGCCATTTCAGCGTTTTAATGACTTAGACTGGTTATTTATTTCGATTTGGTTGTGTAATTAATTAATTAGCTTGTTAGTTGATTAGTTAGTTGATTTGTATTATTTATTCGGTCCCTCCCTCGAGAGGGCACAATAGTGTAATAAGCGTGCGTGTGTGTGATGCATGTCTTCCAACCCCCACTTCTTTCTCCCTTTTATTTAACGGCTTATGATGGTTAGTTTTAGGACATATTTGATTTAGCATACCTTATGCTATGCATGTTTGCATTCATTCATTTGTATTGCATGCACCGGGCTCGGCGCATCATACTAACTGCATAGTATTTCAATTTCAACTTGAATACATGTATCAAATGGCCGCATATCATATGCCATCTTAGATTAGCCGAGCCTATTCTAGTTGCATTTTTGTATGTGTTGCATTAGCCATCTTAACATGGACTTGGATCATACATTTGATTACTAACATGTTCTTGTTTTGGCTCGGAGTACATTGTGAGTGTTTATGCTTTAGCATCTTGCATGTGTGTAAGTGTTAACATGACAGCATGCTTGCTATGAGGCTAACTACTTAGTTGATATAAACTACCTGAATGCCTGTGGGTAAAGGTTGGGTTGCTTGAATTGGAATAATTCATCGAAACCCGTGTTTTAGCCTACTTATGAGTAGCAAACTTCAATCCATTTTCAAAACAAAACGGATATGCGATGCTTTGGTTCAAATTAGGCGATCTAGTCTATACTTGTGTGTTGTGCGCATCACATAGTAATTCTAGCTAATTAACCAGAATAAGAACACATATGTTTTCAAAATTAGATATCATGCTTAGTACAGGCCGATCTTCGGATCGGGCGAACGGGGGTGCTCATAGATGACCTTCCCCAACCGTACCCAAGTTCCCGAGCCGAGGCAACTTTGGTGATGACGGACATGTGGCCTTAGGCACGAGTCAGGGTTTCCTAAATTCCCCCAAAATAAAATATTTAAGTGGCGTCTCTGTATTTGGAAAAGCAGTCCATGTTTGGCACTTCTTTCTCAAAAATCAGTTTTCCAAAACGATTTGCCGGATTTGGACTCTTTGGTGATTTATTAGTCTTGCATTGCACTTTGCAAGGTCAGATTAAGAACCGTGACATATTGAGTCCGAACTGTGGAAAAGCATAAAGCCCGAGGGCGCGTCCACAGACATCTCGTGAGTTTTAATCTTTTTTTCATACGTTGCATAGATTTGTTGTAGCTCATTCTTCTCTGTCTCACAAGTCAAGAATTTTGCACAAAGGGCTTGTCGATCATTAGATATCTTCATGGCATCATTCCTAGCCTCGGAAATCTCTTCTTTTAGTTTGACATTCTCACTTTCACACACTTTGAGTTTCATAGTGAGTTTGTCATTCAACTTGGATAAGTTAAGAGATTCCTTATACAACTTTTCATAAGCTTGTCAAAACTCTTTATCATCGCTCCCCGAGGATTCATCATCAGTGGCATTCTTAACTAGCCTCTTTGGATACTCTATTCATTCTTCAGTTTCGAAGCCGCCATAAAAGCAAGGAATTGTTCATGCCCCTCTTCACCTTGAGCATCATTGTCACTTTCATCTTTATCCGATTTTGATTCATCATCCCAAGTGACAGCAAAGGCTTTCTTCTTCCTCAAACGAGTAGGGCATTCTTGACCAAAGTGGCCAAATCCTTGGCATTCATAGCATTGGACTCTTTCAGAGTTCCTTTGTATCTTTCCTTTCTCCTTCTTAGATATAGAATTAATTTTGAGTTTATTTTTGCCTTTGGATTTATGAGTTGATTCCAAAAGATTAGGATACTTTTTTAGAAAAGACTTTTAAATTGTTTTATGAAAGCATCCGTAATCTTGGACTCAATCTCACAATCCTCATTAGAATTCTTTCCAACTCTATGAGCACTACTAAAAGCAATATCATCTTTTTATTTCTTTTTGAAATTCCTATATGCCTCATAACTTTGGAGCTTTCCAACCAATTGATCTAAGCTTAAGGTTGTCAACATCTTGAGCCTCCTTAATAGCTGTAACTTTTGGTTGGAACCGATCGGGCAAGGACCTCAAGATTTTTCCCACAATCTTGGATTCCTGTATTTTTTCACCTAAATTGAAGCTGGAATTTACAATGTCACTCAACTTCACATAAAATTCATCAAAGGTCTCACTATTTTTCATTGAAAGGTTTTTGAAACTAGACGTGAGCCTTTGAAGTTTTGAGCATTTAATAGAAGGAGTGCCCTCATGAATAGTTTGTAAGATATTCCAAGCCTTTTTTGCGACTTCACAATTGCAAATACGACTAAACTCTTCTAGTGTGACGACGCAAAAAAGAGAATCGATAGCTTTACTGTTCTAGCTACTATTTTGGTAATCATTTGTATCCCACTTATCAATTGGTTTGCGAAAAATTACTCCATCAACGGTAATTGTTGGTTCGGTCCACCCATTCATGACAGGCTGCCAAACTTTTTCATCAATAGATTTAAAAACGATCTCATACGAGCTTTCCAAAAAGAATAATTAGATCCGTCAAGTAAGGATGGTCGAACCATAGAATTTCCTTCACGAATTGAATCCATTATCACAAATCAAACACGATCTTGCTCCAATAGTTTTTTAAAAAAAATAGAACGACATGCTGTGATACCAATTGAAAAATATAAAATCCCAGAGATATTGAATTGTGATTATGTATCAATTTTAAACAGTATATAATAATTTCAATCAAACAATCAAAGACAAATCAACACAACGATTTTACGTGAAAAAATCACAATTGAAACGCCTCCAATTGTGATAAAAAAAAAATCACGGCAAAAGCCACAAAACAATCCACTAAGAAGACGAAAAATAATTACATAAGTGTACCCTCAATTACCTAGCGAATCCACGCCCGAATCGAACTGACTCCAATGTGTCTCTTCCACCACCGTCTTCACTTCGGAATTATTTTGCCCAACGTTGATCCATAACACCGATGTTGAATCACGATGATGAGCCACTCCGGAATCCACCAAAGCTTCAGGCCCAAATTCCTCGCAATCTACCGAAGAACGACTCTCTCTTTTGTATTGAATGAAACAAATAATCCTTTGATGTATACTTCTCAAATCATGATTAAACTCTCACAGATATCAAAGAAACTAGCAAAGAAGCTCCAGATGAAAACCCTAATACCCAAGAAGATGATCTGGAAGTCGTACCCTAGAAACTGAATTAATCGCCAATTTATAGAAAACAGAATCGCGATCTCCGCTAGAGTGCAAGAATGGCCGCTTGAGCAGACTGACTAAAACGCGTGTTTCAGAACACGGATCTACTCTCGAGCACAGTGTCGCTCGAGCGTAAAAACATAACTCCCAGTACTTTATAGACAGTTCAAACTTCTGGAACCAAAGATTCTTCACTCAAGCGCACAAATGGCCGCTTGAGCGGTCAAGTAATTTCGACTGCATTTTTGCTTTTTGTTTCAAGGGCGTTACCCCTCGACCCCGCCTGGGTGCTACCTCGGCTCCGCCAAGGGGTGCTGCCAACATGAAAGGATTAAAATCGCAAACTACACTGCGTAGCACAATTCGGGTTGGATTCGCATCTAAAAACTCATAGCCTCACTGAAATAAAAGATCGAATAAAATTACAACTGAAAGGAGTTTTGTCAAACGAGATTGCCAATAACAAAACTTAACAAGTCATTCCATCAAAGTTAACGTTTGATGTGATCCATAAATCCAAAATGGATTTTGAACAACAAAAGTCATGGTATAGTGTGACCATGAAAATTCATACTTTTTGACACTTTGAAAAATGTGAAAAATTTTAAATTCATGAACAGTGGCTTTTTCATTATTCTTGACCATGTTTAGTTTAAAAACATGACTTTTGCCGAATTGATTTTTATAATTATTTGGCAAATTTGGTTGTTTTTCCATGTTAGCCATTAATGGCTTATGAAAATCCCCCATAGGTATGTTATTCTCATGACTTGACTCTCTAAAAATTAGTTTTTAACCCCCCGAGCCATGCGTAGGACATCATTCTTAGCCAAATTTGGCTCAAGGACATGCTCTTTCGTTATATTAATTTCATAATTTGGCTCTTTAAAAAAAAGCATTTGAACCCTCCGAGCCATTGATGAAATTATATTTTCACTAATTTCAGTCACAAATGACTTGAAAACATTTTGTAAAACTCCAATAAATTCAGTCATTGAAAACTTGATAAAAAGGGTTGATATCTCATGTCTCTATTGGCAAATTTTCATATCAAGTTAATGAATTACTCCAATTAAATGATGTATTTTTTCTTCTACCAAACAATATTATAATGGATGGAAGTTTGTTTCATCAAGAAAATGGATCTCTTCTTGAAGATCCAAAATTTTTTGTTTATGCCAAAAATTTCATCTAGGCTATTTAGAATGGACGAATCCAATTTTTTTTTTTCATTTCTTACACTTGACGTCCCATCGGGCATGCCAAAAATTGTTGGCTTATTTTTCCTATGAAGGAAAATACTACAAATGCGAGCGTGCCAACAAGGATTGAAAAATCCTTACAAATTAAATTCAAACCAATTATCAAGCGATTGTAATGACGGTTATTTTGCTTCAATGAAGAGGACTTCAAAATTACCAAGTGTAGAGAAAAAAAAATTAACAGAAGAAGGAGGGAGACGGAGAAAGATGATCGAGTGAACAATCAGGGTGATTTACTTACCTCTACTCCTATACTTTGAAAATGAAGTACATAAAATGCTTCGAAAATGAAGTGCGGAAAATGAAATGCAGGAAATATAAATGATAAGAAAAATAGAAATCAATTGTCTTTGATTTGAGTTCTGGATCTTTATAATGTAGCCATGAATAGCTATTTATCGGCAAACATTTGTAGGAAAAAACTACCTAAAACTACCCACTCTTCCATCTCCTCCATTTTCATACTCCATGATTTTTCATAACTTCCTTCAACCTCCACGTCATGCTCCATGTTCTCCACTTTGTTCTCCATCATCTTTTCACATTTCATAACTTCTCATAACCTCCAAATGAGTAGGAGGATGGCACATGTCCTGCAATCATATAAATAATAAATGATAAAATTGCAGATTTATGGTACCAACAAAAATTATGTGAAATGAAAGTATATTTTATTTATATTTCATCTACGCTTTCCCTTTTCCTTTTCAAATTCATTTCCAAATCTCTCAACTAAACACATTGTTTGTTTATCTAATACCTATGATCAAAGTTAAGGAAAAAAGCAAAGGACAGTAATATGTATTAGAGTTGCTGTGATAATTAGAGCTTTTAGAAAGGCAGAGAGTAATCTATACAGTAGATTTTTTTTAGAAGGGTGAAATCTGTATGGTAGACTAACAATTGAAATAACATATAATTTTCTTTGTTAAATTTCTTGGTAAGGGATTTTAGTTATAATTGTGTGTGTGTGTGTGTGTGTAATTCAGTGATCTTTGGTCATTCATCTAAACATGATAGTTAAAAAATACAATCATTTTCATTTTTTTTTTCAAAAATGCAGTGAGTTAAAAAACTAAATGACAATTTTTGCCTACCATGTGAACAAAATGGAGTGTACAAAAATACAATCAATTAAAAAAATACAATCACATTTTTTTCTCCCCGTGTGATAAATCTCCAAAACCCACAATAAGAAATAGATATGAAAAATAGTCAATTACAAAAACTAAATCACATATTTTTTTTTCTCATTTGATGAGAAAACACATTTAGTTAAAAAACACAAGAATTTTTTTTTTTTTTTTACACTGTGGGATAAATCTTCAACACTCACAATAAAATAAAATAAAAAATAGATAAGAAGAAAATAAATAATATAATTAAGAAAATACAGTCAATTAAAAAATACAATAACTGTTTTTCACATTGTCTAATAAATTTTCAAAATTCATAATAAAATAATAGATGAGAAAAAAAAAATAGTATTGATCATTCACTGATAAAATTAAAAATTAAAAAAAAAAAGAAATGAAAAAAAGAAGAAGCAAGCATTAAAAGAATCAATGAAAAGAAAGGTAATAAACTAAATTGGTAAATTACTTAAACCAAGCCAAACCAAACCAAGCCTTAAGTCCCATCAAATGGGGTCGGCTATATGAATCCTTCTTCTCCACGCGGCCCTATCAAAGGTCATTTCATTAGTCAAATTAAGTAGATTCATATCTCTATTTATAACGCTAGTCAACGTTAATCTAGGCCTACCCCGTCCCCTAACACTTCCATCTACCGTTACAGCATCGCATCTCTTCACTACTATTGTTGGTCTCCGTTGAATATGACCAAACCATCTCAAACGATTCTCTCTCAACTTATCTTTTATCGGTGCTACTCCTACCCATTCCCGAATACACTCATTCCTAATCCTGTCCTGTCTAGTCTTACCACACATCCACCTTAGCATCCTCATCTCAACCACACTCATCTTATCTACATGTTGTTTCTTGGTTGCCTAACACTCCGTCCCATACAACATAGCTGGTCTAATAGTCGTTCTATAAAATTTACCTTTTAGTCTAGTGGGTATTCGTTTATCGCACAATACCCCAGACTAATAAAAGGTGACTGTAACAATTGAAGTTTGCGAGTATGTGTGGATGTCGACTGTGGAGATTCACTGTTATAACTAAAGTTATGGTGGGCTGAAATCGAAAAAAAAAAAAAAAAAAGATATGGTTTAGGAGAGTTTGGGTTTAGGGTTTTTTAAAATTTTGAAAAGGAAGAATTAAATTAACAGTCCTTATAATTATGGATTTATATTTATTTAGTCTATGACTTTTAATTTGATACATTTAATCTTGAATTTTAAATCTCATTTCAAATAAAGATAATTGAAAATATTATTACTCTATTTGAAGGGCAAAGTCAGCATACAATTTATCTTGTGCTGATTAACTTAAATGTTGTTTGAAATATAATGGCCTTTTTTTAATGAACAATGTTGAAATTTTTTTGGTTATAAAGTTCTGTTAGATTTGATTTTCAGAATCTATTTTTAGAAAAATTTTCTAAAAAACTAAAAATTAAATTGGTGAAAAAAATTTAGAAACACGTCATTTTATATAATTTTATCTTTTGGGAGGGTAGAAATAATTTTTTTTGATATTTATTTTCGTTAAATTAGTTTTTATTTTTTCAAAAGTTAAATATGACGACAACTTTGATATCATTATTAAACAAATCCATTAAATCAAAAAATTCAAAACAAAAAAACATTTCATATATTAAACATATCAATTATACATTAAAATTCTAATAACCATTCATTAAAAGATAACCATTCAAAAATATCTGTTAACAATAAATATAACTATCTATTACATGATAACCATCCAAAAATATCAACAAAAAAAAAAAAAAACCACTCATTACATGATTATCATCCAAATACATACTAAAAATTAATTTGGTAAAAAAATAAAAAAATAAAAATGTAAAGATTTATTATTTTTATATAATTTTATATTTGGTGAGTAGAAATAATTTTTTGACATTTATTTTTGTCAAACTAATTTATATTTTATCAGATTGACGACTTTGTGCTTGAAATTAAGCAACAACGTCTTCAATTGTCCTTATTTGAAACGAGATTTAAAATTTAAGGTCAAACATGTCACAGTTGAAAAGTAAAGGACTAAAGTGACATAAGTTACAAACTACATGGACCGTTAGTATAATTTGTCCTTTAAAAAATCTAAAATTGAAGCATAGGTGTGAGTTTTTTTTATTATTATTTATTTTTAATTCAAAAGTCAAGAAATTAAGATTAGGATATTAGAACTCTTAGAAGCCTTGTGGGTTAGAAATTCCATTTTACTTATATAATATATATATATATATATACTAGCGTATGCCAGTGCCTGAAGGCACGGTATAAATAATGTTAGGATTAGAATATAATTATAATCCCAATACTATTTAAATTTATTTTTAAATATGATAAATTCACAAATTTATTATAAAATTTTGGAGTTCTCATAAAACTCCTCACGAAAACTCGTTTTTACTTATACAATATATAGCTTGATAGATAGATATACCTGGCACACATACAATTTTTACGGGCATGCATACAATAATGCATTTGTTTATATAATTATATAGAAATTGTATGTATGCCCATAATATCCTAGTGTATTACGAGCATATATACATTGTATGGAAATATGTGTAAAATATATTGAACAAAAAAGAGAAAATAGAAAAATAAACAAATAGAGAGAAAAATAAAAATGGGAGAAAATAAAAAAATAAAATGAAAAGAGGGAGGAAGGTAGGATCATGGGATCATGAAAGGATGGGTGAGAAAAGGAAAAAGTAACAGTGAGAAGCGGGAAAATAGAAAATGTACATGTAAAACATTTTTTGGAAAACATATCTCAGCCATTGTTTTATAATTTAAACAGATCTGAACCATCCAAATGTCATAGTAGGACAAAAATATATTGAAGATTCAAAAACCGTCCTGCTTTATTAAAATATGTTGAAGATTTATTTGAGATCTAGATTTATGAAGTCTATCATGTGTTCAATAGATTTAAAAATAATAATTAATTGTTCAAATTCATTTAATTTGTGGACCATAAAATTTATTAATTTAATCTCCACTAAACAGAGTAAAATCTGGTTCCTAATTCTGGGATTACAGGCTTTTCTATATAATATGAATAAAAAATAAGTGAACCAAAAGGAAAAAAAAAAACAAATAGAGAGAAAAATAAAAATGGGAGAAAATAAAAAAATAAAAAGAAAAGAAAGAGGATGGTGGGATGATGAGATCATAGAAGGATGGGTGAGAAAAGGAAAAAGTAAGAGAGAGAAGCGGGAAAATAAAAAATGTACATGTATGATATTTTTTGAAAAATATATCTCAGCCGTTGTTTTATAAATTGAATAAATTTGAGCCGTTCAAATATCCTAGTCGAACAAATGTGTGTAGGACAAATTCAAAAACCATCTTACTTTATTATATAGATGTTGAAGATTCATTTGAGATCTAAATTTATGAAGTCTATCATGTATTAAATATATTTAAAAATATTCATTTAATTTGTGGACCATAAAATTCATTAATTTAATCTCCACTAAACAGAGTAAAATCTGATTTCTAATTCTAGGATTATAGACTTTTCCATGTAATATGAATAAAAAATAAGTGAACAAAAAGGAAAAAATAAAAAAAAAATAGAGAGAAAAATAAAAATGAGATAAAATAAAAAATAAAAAGAAAAGAGAAAGGAAGGTGAGATGATGAGATCATAAAAGGATGGGTGAGAAAAGGAAAAAGTAAGAGAGAGAAACGGAAAAATAGAAAATGTACATGTAGGATATTTTTTGAAAAATATATCTTAGCCGTTGTTTTATAAATTAAATAGATTTGAGCCGTTCAAATGTCCTAATAAGACAAATGTGTATAGGACAAATTTAAAAACCACCGTGCTTTATTATATAGATAGATAGATAGATAGATAGATAGATTGATTGATTGATAGGTGTAAGTCTAAAATGAATTTGAATAATAGAATGTTATTTTTGGATAAAATTTAAGAGCAAAATTTCTGAACCGTAGCATTAGTGTGAGATTAATGATATATACCTATAATCTATACATACCTGATAAAGCAATAAATTTTGGCTCATTTTGGAAAGTGGGTTAAAAGTCACTTCCTAACTTTTAACCTACTTCCCTCTCTTATAAAAATGTCAAAAAAAAGTTAAAAAATAGCTTTTAATCATCTTTCCAAAACACCCATTTGTTTAGTGAAATAGCTTAAGGCTTTGTTAGCAATAATGCTACGGACTTCAAAAAAAAACACAATCCTATAATCTCTACTCAACTGTGATTGGTCCAAAAAAAAATAAATTAATCCACATCATTTTGGGAGTCATAAGGGTCCCAACATTAAAGGTCCAAGCATTTTTGGTTTTGATAGATACTATTTCTATGATTGCGCTCTACGAAATATTAACCACTTTCTTTGGTTTTTAGGGGTTTCAAAAAGACTTTTTTAAGTTTTTACATTGTATTTTTTTTTTTCTTAATAAATATATATATCTATGGCAGAGTTAGAATTGAGTGTTTCAGTACCTCAAACAAATAGCTATCTCTGTAATTTACTATTTCTGCAAATCTATTTTCAAGTTATGTATTTTGAAGAACTATTTACCAAATTTCAGTAAACAATTGTAAGTTTTCAATTTTTGTTCTTATTATTTGTCCTTTTATTTATTGTGCTGCTTTCGTCTTCCGTCTTCCATTTTCTTTTGGTATCAAAGCCAAGTTGTTGATATGTTGAGTTCTTGTTGAGCTATTATATATATATATATATATATAATCCATCAAATCTAGATAAAATATTTATGATTTTTTCAAAAAAAAAAATTATTAAATATAAAAAAAAATGTGAAAATGTATTGAAATTTTCTATTTTTTAGTATTTAGTGAATATTTAAAAGATTTTTATATATAAATTTTTTACTTTAAGTGTAGGTAAATTAAGTGAATCTAAAATATTAAAAAAATTAATTAAAATATTAAAAAGATTAACTAAAAATAAAAAATATATATATGAATTAAAAACTAAAAAATGAAAGTGAATATTTGTAAAACACAGGCCCAACGAATAATATACTCAGTACCATGTAAAATGCAATATCATATAATAAATATAAGGGTGTGACTTGGGTTGAGTTTGTAATCCGAATGAATCATATTATTAGGCTCCATGGGTCCATCATGGAACTTGTATCGATAATTTGAATTGTGCAATATGTAGGACTCGTCGAGTATTTCGTCCTTGTAAAAAATCACTATGATTGGATATCGATAACCAATTGATCAGATCACATTTCTGTCAATGTTCAGTATGATTTTAAAAAAAAAAAATTGTTAACAGAAATGTGATCTGATCAAGTAGCAATCGATATTCAATCAATGTAATTTTTTACAGAGAGGAAGTACTCGACAAGCCTTACATATTGAACGGTTCAGATTATTGATATAGGTTTTGTAGTGAGCCCATGGAGGCTCAACAATACAGTCTAATCCAAAACAGAACTAGAGACAAACCTTACCTTAAATATAATATCTAAATGTAATCACCTTTGCATTATATATACGCTAGCAGATGGCACTCTCACGACTCAAACCCGGTAATCGAAGGTTCGGCATTGCAACTAGATAATAATTGAAGTCAGAACAAATTAATAGTGCAACGGAATAAAATAAAAAGGTACCCAAATATTTATATAACATATACATTGGAATTTCTATTCATTTACATTGCTAGAGCTAAACTATGACTACAAAGTGCCTTATGCCTACCCCATGCACTGGTCCTGACACGTCACCTAAAAGTGGTTAACAACCAACTATAAGCACGTGACAGAGTGAGAAATGGTCTAATCCAAAACAGAACTGGAGACAAACCTTACCTTAAATATAATATCTAAATGTAATCACCTTTGCATTATATATATGCTAGCAGTTGGCACTCTCAAGACTTAAACCCGGTACTCGAAAGTTCGGCATTGCAACTAGATAATAATTAAAATCAGAACAAATTAATAGTGCAACGGAATAAAATAAAAGGATACCCAAATATTTATATAACATATACATTGGAATTTCTATTCATTTACATTGCTAGAGCTAAACTATGACTATAAAGTGCCTTGTGCTTACCCCACGCACTAGTCCTGACACGTCACTTAAAAGTGGTTAACAACCAACTATAAGCACGTGACAGAGTGAGAAATATTATACTAAGAGCATAAAGGTATAAAAATCACTATGGATAATTATTTGGCTAAATATAGATTTGTTTGATAGAAATCATTTTGAATAACAGGCTATAATACAGAAATCATATAAATAAAATAATCATAATCACGGTACAAAACAAAACAGATGTATGGACTCAAAAAGTGGTTTGTACGAATTATAAAAGTGACTCCCATAATAGTGTAGCACTTAGTTCCGCACAACACTTTACTCTATACCAAATAACAAAACATAACAGATGTATGGATTCAAGAGGTAGCTTGTACGAATTCTAGAATTGGTTGCCACAATAATGTAGTTGTAAACACCCTATTTTTGACCGCCCTTAGGACTAAGGCGCCACCGATTGATCACTCGATACACGCCTCATATTCTAGAGCAGCTTCCAAACCAGCAATACACGCCTCATATTCTAATTCATTGTTGGACACTTTGAACAGAAATTTGAAGGCTAAAGGTATATAGGAATCATCGGAAGCTATCAGCAACACACTTATCCCATAACCATATTGATTAGACGCTCTATCAAAGTACATCGTCCGTATTTCCTCTTTCACTTGTAGAATATCTTCATCTGAGAATAGGTATTTCACTGCCTCATCTCTCTCTATTGGGGTGATCTGCCAGGAATTCCGCTATAGCTCTCCCTTTAACAAATTTGCGCGTGACATACTTGAGATCAAATTCAAAGAGAAGAAGCAACCAACGAGCTAGCCTACCTGTAAGCGCTGGTTTCTCAAAAAGATATTTGATGGGATCTAATCTCGAAACCAGAATTACGGAGTGAGCTAACAAGTAGTGCCTCAACTTCTTAGTAGCCTATATCAAGACTAAGCAAGCTTTCTCCAAGGGAGTGTAGCGGGTCTCATAATCTAGCATCTTCTCACTCAAATAGTAGATGGCCTTCTCCACCTTATCTTCCGATTCTTGAGCTAACATGCACTCGATAGTCGAGTCTGTTACCGACAAATACAGAATCAAAGGCTTCATTGGCTCTGGCAGTGACAACACAGGCGGATTCTGGAGGCACTGCTTGACTTGCTCGAAAGTGAACTAACATCGATCATCCCATCGGAACTTCTTCCATTTCTTCAGGAGACCAAACAGTGGTTCATAAGTCAAGGTTTATTTTGAAATAAACTGTCTTATGAATTGTATTTTATCCAGAAAGCCGCGTACCTCCTTTTCAATCATCGGTGGTGGCATTTCTAAGATGGCATTAATTTTGAAAAGATTTACTTCAATTCCTCTCTATTTGATCAGAAATCCCAGTATTTTTCCTACTGTCACCCCAAAGGTGCATTTTTGTGGGTTTAACCTCAATTTGTATTCCCTGATCCGTTGAAAGAATTTTTCCAGTGCAGTGTAGTGGCCTTCTCGCTCTTTGGACTTGACAATCATGTCGTCCACGTACACCTCAACCTCTTTGTAGATCATGGCATGCAAGATGGTGGTCGCAGCCCTCTGATAAGTAGCCCCAGCATTCTTCAGCCCATAAGGCATGACTCGATAGCAGTATGTACTCCACAATGTGGTATGCAGTTATCTCTATGTCTTCCGGTGCTATCAAAATTTGGTTATACCCGGAGAACCCATCCATGAATGATAGCAATGCATGGCCCGTGGTAAAGTCTACCAACTCATCAATATACGGCAGAGGAAAGTCATCCTTCGGACTAGCTCTATTCAAGTCTCAAAAGTCGACACAAACCCAGATTTTGCTATCTTTCTTCGGTACTGGGACGATATTGACCAACCAGGTCGGATACTCGGATACTAACATGAATCCTGCATCAATCTGCTTAGTGACCTCTTCCTTGATTTTCAGTGCCCAATCCAGACGAATTCTGCACAGTTTCTGTTTGACTGCTCGAGCCTTAAGGTCAAGAGAGATCCGGTTCTATACAACATGGACCCGATCTGGACCAAGCATGGATCCTTCTCAATACCCACATTAATGGCAATGATTTCATCAATACAGGGCTTAGCACGTCTCTCCTCCTCTCGATTAATCAAGTTTTTCAACGCCAAAGGAATTTCTTCCTCTTCGTTTTCATTAAAATTCTGAAAATCATGGTCAATGCAATAAACTAGTGGCACAAAGAGGTACACAGAATCTGCGGAGTTCTCATTCATAAGGTTCGACTTTTTTGTTACAACAGACTCAAAAGCGAAAGAAAAAGAAAACCTCGACAGGACCTTGGCATCCAGGTTACCACCTCCGAGAATGCCAAACTCATTGGGATAAGCATTTATTGCTTTAACATATCGCATGTGTGTGATTGTTGCCATATCAAGCATGTTTTTCATGAGGCTAAGTGCTTAATTGATACACTTGTTTGAATGCTTGTGGATAAAGGCTAATTGCTCAAATTAGGATTATTTGATCAAATGTACATATGGGATCACTTTTTCAAGTGGTACATATTCAAAACCAATTTTCAAACAAACATGAAAATTAAAGTGTTTCGACTTTTGCAAATTAGCCTATACTTGTGTGCAACACGTAGTAAGTTAGCCTAATAACCGGAACAAGAGCATATAATGTAAATAAGAATCACATCATGATTAGTAGAGGCCGATCATTGATCGGGTGAGTGGGATGCTCAATTCATGACCTTCTCCTCTCATATCTAAGTTCCCGAGCCAAGACACTTTGGTGATGACGGATAAGTGGCCTTTGGCATGAGTCTCCGGTTTCCTAAATTTTTCAAAAATATTTAGGTAGTGACTATGTAATTTGGCAAAACAGTCCATTTTTGGCATTTTTGATTCAAAATCAATTTTTCAAACAGTTTGCCTAATTTGGACTCATTTGTGTTTATCTATTTCACATTGCACTTATGGAGTTAGATTCAAAACCACAGGAGTCTGAACTGTAGGGCTATTGTATCCGAAAGGAGCACAAAAAGCAAGCTACAGTAGCACTTAGCTCCGCATAGCACTTTGCTCCATACTAGAAATCAGAGGGTCAGTGGATCCATGACAACAGAGGGTCACTTAAAGTGACAATTCAGAGAGCCAATAGTTATTTAAGTCCCCCAAGACATAAGACCTCCCTGGTGGTACTTACAAAATAATTATGCAAAATACATTTAATAAACAATTTTATCCATGGGTTTCCCTTTGTAGCAAATAAGGTTCATTTAACAAATATGATTTACAAAACATAATTTATAAAAATAATTTATGGTAGCTCAAAATATGATACTCCCTCCGTCCCAAAATAATAGTCCCTTTTGGAGACTCTAACTTTTTTTTATAGTAGAATTATTGCACTTTCAAAATATTGATTTTTCCAAAATTACCCTTTGATAGTATATTTATTGGAGAATATCAATTATCATAATTATACTTTTTGTGATGTTAATGAATTTAAAAGAAGGATAAAATAGAAAATTCATATTATTTTAGTCTTTGATTTTGAAAAGGGACTAATATTTTGAAACAATAAAAAATGGAATAAGAAACTAATATTTTGAGACGGAAGGAGTACAACTCACCTCAAAATTGATCATTTACTCTTACTTCTGACTTTGGCTCACTCTCTCATAATCGCCTCGTTTGTTATTCTTATGATTTCATTACCATGCAACTTACCTATTTATAGGTGAGAAGACCCTTACTATGCAGCACTATGTTGTATTGTGCAGCACTAAAACCACATAGCTCACCATTCCAACCATGAGGTTTCTAGAATAACTATGCACAAGTTCCCTATATTCTATTATGGCCCAAAAAATATTGTAATTACATTTTTTTTTCAAAGATTAAGTAAATATATTTTGGGGTGTCACATGCACATTCAAAACTAGAATAAAATAAAATATTTATTATATATAGTGTGCTAGTTAAACGACAACAGTTATAATTTTTTTTAAAAAAAAAATTTATCTAGAAAAATTGGAGACACATCGGACGATGAGAAGCAATTAAAGACTTGGACACCAAGACCAGTCTTCATTTAATAATAGTACTAGCTATTGGCACACGTGATGCGTGTGTAATTCAAATAAATAAAAATAAAATAAAATATTTATTATATATTATATGTTGCTCAAGTGGTAAGAGTATTCTTCAATAAATCCAAAATTGATACATGGCATAAAGAGAAATAAGGAAAGTTTGGATATCAAGTGACTTGTTCATTTTTTAGAATAGTATAGATAGATATCATAACAAGATCCATAGCATGACTCTTAAAAAAAGAAACAAAATCCTCTTCAAAACATGTGGGATTTGAGCCCAGAAGGTGGTAACACTCATATCATTTATGGGCTTTTGGGCCTCATCACCTTAAAAAGTTGTGAGCAGAGAACAGCTCAAGCCCGATTTAAGAATAAGCCCAATAATTGCACCGTCTCCTCGCTCCCGAGGCAGAGTAGTTGAACTCTGATTTCATTGCAATCTGATGTGTTTAATTTTGAATTTTGTCACTAATCATCTATTTTGAAGATCTTATGATTAGAATTGCATTGTGTTGTGTCTAACTATTTGGTGGTGTCTTGCATTGCAACCTCAAACCTACATGTAGGTATGCTATTGACTGTTTGTGAGTTTATCTGTTTGGTAACTCTGCCTATGTTGTGCTTTTTGTCTCTATCTTTTGCACTGCCCTACCCATTCCAAATCCAGAGAAAGGAGAGTTGTGGACATACACTAATTTATATAGAATGATGTGGTTGAATTGAGACTTTTCGTTTAGCTGTTTTCTTTCGTTTCTATCATTTTCACCTCGCCAAAAGGGGAGAATTTTTATGGTTTTTGTAGTCGTGCAGTCCAAATGTATGATTTTTTAGTTGAGGGGCTTAAGTGATTTCAGTGATAATTGAAGTGGTGTCCATTTAATTAACTCTAAAAAATGGTAGAGAACTTTATTATAATATAAGCATGATCAAATTAACCTGACAATGAAGCATGAAATATTCTCCCAAAACTAGAAAATCTAAACACAGCCTCAATAATTCTGCAGAGAATATTCAAACAATAAAATTACCATAATTAAACCACAATCTAATAACAAGTCAAATCTGGTGCATGGAACAGAAGTATCAATCAACCGAAGGCCCTTTCAGCTCAAGAAAACCAATGCTACGGTTATGTTTTGTAAAACAAAAGAGGTTGGTGTGTTTTAAAATGTCCATGTGACCTTGAAATAGGCAACAAAAGCACAGTGAATAAAACTGGATGAGAGAAAGGAGAAAGGGAAAAACAAAGGAGAAACTCTACAACCGAAGAACTAATAAGAAGTGAGAAACTGAGATGGAAAGAAGAGGAGAGCATAATGTTAAGTGATAGTGTGCTGATAATTTCCATAAAGAAAACTTATGTTAAGGTATCTAGGTTGAGAGTATAGGTTAGAGTTTCTGAATTTTGAAGATTGAAGACGTTTAGAGACTATACAATCATCTTGCATTGAGCATGTTGCATTAGTCTAAGACACTTGCTTTGATGTTTAAAATACACCTTTGCTGGCTGATACTAAGTTGTATGCACTATAGGATTTTAATATGTGAAAATCACGGGTTATTGGACAATTGCAGACACCTTGCTCAAAGGGTGCTTGATGGCCACTTGAGCGGGTGCACTTTAGCTCTACAGGTTTATACAAAATAGAAATCCAGAGGGGGCTGCTCAATACCTATCCGGAGGGTGCTCAAAAGCCAGTAAATTTTTTAAAATCGTGCAAAACGTTTTTTCTAATAAAACTATAAATAGGATTACATGTTTTCTGTTCTTTACAAGAACCTAATTATCATTCTGTACTAGCTAGGTACATACTATTTTAGGAGAAAACTAGTTGGTATCATGCTCACTTCATTTTATTCTAGCTAATTTTTTGGCCAACCTCTAACTTTTAGGTTATATTGTGCTTTTCTGCCAATTCCCAATCAAATATTTTTTTTTGTTGGGATAATGTGTGATAGCACTATAGTTTCATAAAGAAAAATTTAAGCAGTCATTTAATTGATCCACACATTTTTTTCACCTAATTGCCCCCAACTTACCCTACTCAACTTCTCAAACTACACAAGTCAAAGTGGGTCGGTAGGCTAGCAGTTTTTATTGAGAATAATCGATTTTCCACTCATGCAGCCTATTAAGGAGGGCGACTTAGTTGTAGGTTTGCAATGCACTTTTGAGTCGCTAGTAACCAAAGTCATGCATACCTATTTCTCTTTGACCATTGCATTGTAGTCAGCTTTTTTATTGTTTTCGAGAAATTATTATGTACTTTTGGAATATTATTTTACATCATTCATCAATTAAAACCTTTCATATTGTCTGCCAAAACACTAACATAAAAGTAGTAGACCTCAAACTATATAAACCAATAACAATCAAGTTGGGGCACCACATGAATTTACCTAGGACGACCGATAATTGTTCTATTTATGATGGGGTTAAGAGTATTGTGGGAGAAGCAAATGTTAATGTAAATTGTATAAATTTACCATCACCTACCACACACTTACCATCACCTACCACACACTCACCTACTACACTCACCTACCACCACCATCCACTATACCTACATCTATATAAGGAACCATTTGTAATAGACAGAATATCAATCAATACAATCAATAATATACATCAATTTATTTAACAAAAAAAAATTAATTATACACAGTATCATGTATAAGTCGCTCATGGCGCACTCCCTAAGTCGCCCCCTTGGTGCACCACCACAACCTCTTCAACATCGGTTCGACACGACCCCATAAACTGTCCCGACATTATACACAGTATCATGTATAAGTCGCTCATGGCGCACTCCCTAAGTCGCCCCCTTGGTGCACCACCACAACCTCTTCAACATCGGTCCGACATGACCCCATAAACTGTATTCTACATCGGTCTGACACGACCACACAGTGTCTGTTACATCGGTCCGGCATGACCTCGTAAACTATCCTGCTACATCGGTCCAACATGACCTCGTAAACTGTCTGCTACAACGGTCCGACATGACCCCGTAAACTGTCTTCTACACCGGTCCGACATGACCTCGTAAACTGTCTGCTACAACGGTCCGACATGACCCCATAAACTGTCTTCTACACCGGTCCGACATGACCCCATAAATTGTCTTCTACAGCGGTCTGACACGACCACACAGTGTCTGCTACAACGGTCCGACATGACCCCGTAAACTGTCCCGACATTGATTCCGGTCAGCTTCTACAACGGTCCGACATGACCCCGTAAACTGTCTGCTACAACGGTCCGACACGACCATACAGTGTCTCCTATCCCATTTTTAATTGTCAGCCTATTTTTCTGTTTTGTTACTCTCTCCAAACTCAAGTTGGCTAGTACCTATCCTCCTTGAGTTTGAGGGGGGCTGTTAATGTAAATTGTATAAATTTACCATCACCTACCACACACTTACCATCACCTACCACACACTCACCTACTACACTCACCTACCACCACCATCCACTATACCTACATCTATATAAGGAACCATTTGTAATAGACAGAATATCAATCAATACAATCAATAATATACATCAATTTATTTAACAGCAAACATGTCTTACCTTAATTAGGTGACTCTATTGTTCGGTTCATCATAAATTTCACTTCCTCTTTTGGTGTGGTCATATGTGACATTGGATATTGAGGGCCATTAAAAGATGTTCATGTCATACCTAAAGGCCAACCTGAAGGTGGTCATTGTTGAATATATGGTAAAAATTCCAAGGTCTTGGTAATTTTTTTTGTAAATTTTTCTCTACTCTACTTGAAACTAATCTTCGTGAAAACCATATGCGTGAGTTGGCTCTAAAAGGCAAAAAAGTTATAAAAAAAAAAAAAACAAAAAACAAAAATTAACTTCTGCCCCAGTCTTTTGATAAATGTGTTGGAGATTTTTTTATTGACATTCATCAACTTGCATAGAAATTTGAGGCTTGGCTGTGGAATTAAATTATAATAGCACACTGTCCAGATAAATGCAAGGGGTTGTTAGGATGCCACGTGTCAAGCTCATAGCCATGCCGCCAGACCTTTAGGATGAGCCCTTTTTCCCCACCTTGTGAAATTATTAACCCAAGAGAAAAGAAAGAAAAAGAAAAATCAGGATAAGACACTTGAGGAGAGCTCGTGGTGGAAACACTTCATCACAATCTCAACCTCCATCCGACGGCTCACACTGATTCAAAAGGGGCCAAAAGGATTGTTTTATTCTCAGCCACATTGCTTTCCCTTCACTATTGGTTCTTAGCTTTTGTGGAGCCTGAGTTAGGAGAGTGAGAGAGAGAAGAGAAGAGAGTTTAGCTGTAGTGAGATGGCTTCATTGAACATATTCTTTTCGCCAGCAGTGACCACCGGAAGAGTGTATGCTGCGACAGCAGCCAAGAGCTCCGGCGGAAGTGAGGAGAAGAGCCTCCTGGACTTCATTCTTGGGGGGTTAGCGAAGGAAGATCAGATGCTGGAGACCGACCCCATCCTGAAGAAGGTGGAGGAGAAGAATGGCGGCCGCAAGAATGTTGTGGCGGTTCCTCCCAAGAAGAAGAATGGTGGCTTTGGAGGCTTAGGAGGCCTTTTCGACAAGAAATGAATCTACTGAATGACACCCCAAGTTTCTCTCTCTCTCTCTCGCTACTGAATGAATGAATCTACTTTCAAGCGTTGATGATTCATCTTCAAATGCTAAGTTGTGTTTTCATTTTCTTATTTATGAACTGATATATATTTATTACGAATAATCAATTCATTTGGCAATCTGGACCCTGCCACTAATATTAATGCTGTAGCATTGTTTACAGGAAACTACTGCGGTGTACCTAAACTACCCCCATAATTATCAAATAATTTCTCTTCATGCGTACTCGGAGAAAAGATGGGAACATGGGTTTTATTTTTAGATGGGGAAACATGGTTAATCAATCCGATCTTTTTGTTGAGTTTGAAAAAAAAAAAACACAAAAATGTTCGAAACCTCTAAATTAGAAGCTCTAGTAGCTCTAATTTGTCTTTTTTCTCTTTTTTTTTTTTCTTTTTCTTTTTTAATTTTTGCTCCTACCAACTATGTAGAGCTTTATTTCGAGCTCTACACTTAATGGTCTCTATCACAGTTGAAAAAAAAATGCAATGATGACGAATACAGTGCGTGTGTAAACAATGGCTAGTTTATTCTATTATACAAAGCCTGAGTTGAGTTGGTATACATTTGTCATAACCCAGGGGTGAGTGGCAATTTGGTAATGGCCTGGGGTTTAAGCCCCTAGGTCTTGGGTTCAACTCTTCTCTGGGCCAATCTCCTGAGTGTAGCACAGTTGGTTAGGAGGTTGACCTCAAGAATGTCTTATCAGCTACTTGGTGTGGGTTTAATTCTGCCCCGCTGTGCGAGTCCTGACTAAAGCGAAGCTTGCCTTAGGAGGTCGGGACAAGCTTCCAGGTTATAATCTCTTACTCGGAACGAACAACAGGACACCCTGGTGATCTCCTCGGGAAAAAGCTTCCAGGTTATAGTCTCTTACTCGGAACGAACAACAGGACACCCTAGTGATCTCCTTAAGGGGCGCTCTGCCTTGGACCTGCGAGAGAGTGGGAGGATTTTCCTGTAACAAAAAAAAAAAAAAAGTTTGTCATGCTTTTTAAAAAAAAAAATTCAAAATATACTAAAATCAACTTCAGTGCGTTTTTGTCTCATGTAACTGTCCATATCAAAATTCACATAAATTTTTTTAACTTCTTACTGACTAGTTAATCTACAATTGCCTCTCCTAGAGAGAAAACATGTTTTTGCCCACAAAAAAAAAAAAAAAAATAGAGAAGAAATTAAAATAAATCTCCTTCAATTTTGACCTGCGTCTAAGTTGCTCCCCCAATATTTAAAAAGGCAATACTTAACCCCTTTTAAGTTTTATTATGATGATACTATTAAACCTTTTTTTTGTTAGCAAACCATTGAGGTTTTAGATGACAAAAATAACCTTCGTTTTTTGGGCTTAACAACCGAACATAGCTTTATTGGTGTTTTGTCTCCAACTTGCATCATCTGTGTTTTTTTGGGCCATGATCATAGGTGCTTTCTCCCAATCATGATGTAGTGGAGGCCGTCCAACTAGGTTCAACCGACAATCTCAGTGAAATTGATTGGTACTGCCCACCTAAATTCCTAGGGAAAAAAATAACAGCACTGCTTGAGAGCTTTAATTAGAGCTGGACTGCACCAGTTTTAATGAGCTGACGGGCATATAAAAAAAAATATTGAGATAAAAAACAAAATATAAAGAAAAGAAAGATAAAATATTATTTTATTAAAACTCTTTTTTAGAGGTTTAACTCATTTTTTAAAAAATAAATAAATCAGCCCATAAAACTTTCAATTACCCATTACATAAATCTGTGAATTGATTGGTATATTTTGTTGATTTTAAAAATTTTGATAAAAAAATTTATAATTTTTATTTAATTTCAAAACAAATTTTAACTTTCTCCATTTCATGAACTTTCAAATCAAGAATGAAGGGGGTTTGACCACTCACTCTTTTAAGTAGAACCACTACTAGATTTCACTAGCTGAGCAGCTACGAAGAACAGGTACGGGTACGAGTACTGTTATTGGTATGATATAAATATGTAGATATGATAAAATTTAAAAAAAGTAAGATACGAGTACGACTTGATACGTTTATAAAAAAATATTTATTTTTAATTTAGAGTAATGTAAAAATTAATTAAATGGTTTAATTTGTTAAGATTTAACCTACAATTAACATTTAATACCAAAAATAGTGATATAAATCAAAATTAAATTTCAATATATTAAAATAACTTACAAACCACAGTTTAACTTTAAAAATATGTTAAGTATAAAATTAAAAATAAAAAAGAAGTCTAATAAAATGAGTTTTATTTCTGTAGTAGAAGAAAATATTGTTTCAACTGACATACAGTACGGCTTGGGTATATAGTAGATACGTCTGGGTATGTCAAAAATTAAGAAGAAAAAAATAAAATACGCGCTTTATGTACCCGGTACGTATGCAGAAGTAACCATACGACGTACCATACGCCGATAAATACCCGATACGGGTACGACATGTTTTTCGAAATACTCCTGCTTTATAGCTGAGCAATCTGGAATCTTCAACTTTTTTTTTTTTTTTTTTTTTTTTTTTTTTTTTGGGTGTGTGTCTCTCTCAAGATTGTAGGATGTTCAACTAAAAAGTTAAGGACCTATTTGGTATTATTTTGTTTTTGTTTTTGTTTTTGTTTTTGTTATCTGGTTTTTGATCGATGGCAAGAAATAGCCACATGTTTTTATAGCCCAAACTCTAGCAGGGAGACAGGGTTTTGTTTACTTAATTTTTTTTCCATTGAAATAGTTAATAAATTGTAGCATATCATTGGACTGCTACTTGGGCATGTGGTGTTTCAAACTTATTAGATAATTTTTGTAATAATTGTCTGTAATTTGGCTCTAAATGTTAACACCGTAATTTGGCTTGTATAGAACCTATTATGATTGATAATATTTAGGATGTGTATGAATTTTAAATGTGTAAAGAGAAAAGATAAATAACTTAAAAATTAGTATTATTTTTAGTATCTACAAATTCAATATTCAAATATGTACAACTCAAGTTCTAATCATTTCTGAGATCCATGGACTCCTAATAAGTGTAAAAATAGCCTGTGGCTCGTGGGCGGTTCGAAACCCACCCCTGGCCTAAGATGGGCCCGGCTCATTTAAGTCCAGTCCGAGGCCTTGGGCCTGGACCTGGGCCTAGGCCTGGGCCATCATTTTGAAGCTCACCCGACCCGTGATCCCGGCCCGCTTAAGGCCCACTCAAAGACCCGACCCGAGGCCCAGTGTTATTTTTAATAGAAAATAATAAAATTTTGGTGGAAAAAATTTTTAAAAAATTTAAAAAATTGTTTAGACCCGCCCAAGCCTGCCCAAAGCCCGAGCCCAGTGGCCCAGCCCACTGGCTCGCCCAAAGCCCAAATATCCCTGAGCTTGGGCTTGGGCCTGGGCCTAATTTTCTGGCCCGTGGGTCGGGCCGGGCAGATTTTTTACGAGAACTCTCGAGGCCCGACATGAATTGGGTCGGGCCAAAATTACACCATTAACTCCTAATCATGCGTAATAGGCCTGGTGTGGCTGTAATGCAGTTCGGGCCATCGGCCCATTATAAATTTCATTTCAATTATTGTTATGCAAGAACAAAGTTTTAATCAATCAATAATAAATCATAACAAGAAAAATAAACGATATATATAAAAACACAAGTTATAAGTGGTTTCGCGAGATATTTTATAGCACTTTAAGTATATAGTTGTTGGTTTTTTAAGTTTTTAAAGGTTAGAAATGTAATTCGAACGTGCCTGTAAGGATAAATAAGTCCTTACAAAAATTAATAAATGCCAACCAATTAGTCAGACGATTGTTTCAAAGTTCCTTTTAGCTTCTATGAAGAGGACTTTTACTAGTGGCTTGATTTTTGGAAGAAAATTAAGAAGAATAATCGAAGTAAAAGAAAGAGGAAAGAACAACGTTAAAAATCAAATTTCATTAAGTAAACAAAAGTTTAAAATTGTACCCTCGCACTTTTACAGTTTTGAAAGGGGTTACAGCAACAGACTATCTTAGAACTACTCTTAGGAATTTGAAATGTAGTACTAGAAAATAAAGGACTGGAAAGTAAGGACTAAAAAAAAATATAAAGTAAATAAACTGGTTTCTGAATCTGGTTCTGGGTCTTTTAAATGTAGCCATCAATGGTTATTTATAAAAAAAAACTTCCAGCAATAACTATTCAATAACCACATAAAATCACCCACTCTTCCACCTTCATTCCCACAATGTCACACATTCCTCCATGTCTTCCACTAAGTCACTTTGTCCATCATATTCTTCACATGTATTTTAACTTCTTCCACCTTGTCTTCCATGTTCCACCATGCAAGACCACTAACTTTGTAACTTCTCTTTACTCCTGATTGATCAAGAAAATATCACATGTCCTATAATAATAATATTATTATTATTATTACTGTTTATGGTGCCAACATTACCCCCTACGGCTCTTTAAAAATTATGTTTATTTGAATTTTTGAAGAACCGAACCAAGTACAGAACTAATATGAGTAATAAAGTGCTTTGAATATCACAACAGCACCAACGAAGTGCTTCGAAGGGACACTACACTAAAGGCATATGCTTCGAATTTAGTATGAGTGCTTCAAAGTGATCAATTTGAATTAAGAAGCACCAATTTGATTTGGACACAATACATGCCAATCATGTTTGGTATGAGTCATGAGTAGAAGCTTTGTACTTTCTTAGGTGGCAAGTTCAAAATTTCAACATGAGACATCAATTTGTAATCAATAAATGCATGCACTCACTGCGTATGGTGTCCAAAAATCATAGTAATACTTCAATGACATGGCAATACTATTATGTTCATTATAAACAACCTCTTCGAAGCTCTTCCAGAATCCTTCAAAGCTTCTCTAGCACCCTTCGAAGCTTACTAAAAGTTTTATTATAAAGAATGACATATTAAAGCCTCCCTACTTCGA
Organism: Camellia sinensis; assembly: GCF_055761805.1. NCBI lineage: Eukaryota > Viridiplantae > Streptophyta > Magnoliopsida > Ericales > Theaceae > Camellia > Camellia sinensis. The sequence continues at coordinate 64,207,056 of NC_138974.1, forward strand.
AGCTAATTCAGAATGTTTAGAAGCCATTCTGAAATGATTCGAAATTTACCGCCATGTAAAAGTAGCAAATGTCTCACTTGACAGTAGCCAATATCATGAAAAAAAATTATGAGACGTCTCGAATTCTTGAAGAGTTGTAATTCAAATAATGAAAGCCATCTTCTAAAGGTATTACTAGAGGGCCAAAATCCTCCTTCGAAGGTTGAAGGTACCGACAAAGAACTAATTACATTCTTGGAAATACTCAGCAAAGCTTCGCAAGTTCACAACCACCATTATTTTTTCTTCGAAGCTATTGTTGATGCAAGATAGAGTGCTTCAAAGCTAAAAAAATATGGCAAAAAGGGCTTTTGAAACACACGCGTTGACCAATAACAAAGCTAAAATGATAATTGTTTACATATCCATTTCGAAGACAATCTGGAGTATAAAAACGTCATGTCTAATACATAGCAAAAACCAGCTTTTGGTCAAGAATGATGGTTTTCACATTGCATGGTAGAAAACAACAAACATGTGAACTCATTGTGTTTTCTACAGAGCTTTTTCTTCCTTGACCAACTGTAAATTTGTATTGGCCACAATTTCAGATATAACCATAAAAATAGCCAGGACCATTATTATTGGTCATTTCCATGCTTCCCATTGTGAAAATGTAGGAAAAAACTCAACAAATATATTTTCTAGACTTTGATATTTTGTTAACCATTTCATCAAAATTAAATTTTGATATGAACCACAAATCCAAAATGGATTTTGAACAACGAAGATAGTGGTATATGATGGTTTTGGAAATTTAAATATTTTGAAATTTTCCACATCATCAAACATTGCTTATCATTTTTAACCAAACTTTGTGTAAAAACATGCTCCCTAACAAGCTTTTCATGACTTCACTCTCTACAAATGGATGTATGAACCCCCCGAGCCATATATGGAATATCATTCTTAGCCATGTTTGACTCAAAAACATGCTCTTTCATTATGTTAATTTTATAATTTGACTCTTTAAAAACGGGTCCTTGGACTCCCCAAGCCAGTTATGAAGTTATCTTTTCACCAATTTCAATCATAAAAAACTTGAAAGCATTTCGTAAAACCCCACAAAATTCAGTCATTAAAGACTTGACAGGAAGGGTTGATAACTCATGTCTCCATTGGCAAATTTTCATATCAAGTTGATAAATTACTCCAATTAAATGGTGTATTTTTTCTTCTACCAAATAGTATGATAATGAAGTAACAACTTGAAAATTTTCCTCATCAAGAAAACAGATCATTTCTTAAAGATCCAAAATTTTTCTTTTACGCCAATATATTTCATATTAATATATTTGAATGGCAAAATCTAATTCGTTTGACATTTCTTCTTTTATGCCTTCTTCAAGGCCCTCATTTTCTCATTATCGTCTTCATTTAACCATTAAAACGAGATCCCATTGAGCGTACCAAAAATAAATGTTAGTTTTTTTAGCTTTTGAAAGTTAAAAATATAATTCAAGCGTACCGGTAAGGATCAATAAGCCCTTACAAAGATTGATAAATGTCAACCATTTAGTCAGATGATTTTTTCGAAATTCCTTTTAATCTCAGTGAATAGGACTTTTACTGATGGTTTGATTTTTAGGAAAAAATTAAGAAAAATAATGGGTAAATTACATTGACCTCCCCTGAGATTTCTGACAAATACAAGACCTTCCCTATGGTTTCAATAATTACAGTAACCTCCCTTACTTTGCCTAACATTCTCCAGATTCCCCCATTCTATCAAATTGGAACAAATGGTGTTATTTTCCTAAAGTAAATGACATTATTGCCCTTCTTTTTAAAATATTAAAAAATATTTTTGGATTGGAGGACAGGTTTAGAAGAAAATGGCCTTACTATAAGAAGGAAACAGTGTTTGAAACAAACAGTGTTTTTAGATTTATTTTTTTATTTTAAATATATAATTTTTATTTAAATATTTTATTTTATTTTATAAATATTTTAATTTTAATATTTCAAACTTAAAATATAACTCTATACTTAAGTCGTAACCAAACACATAACTTAAAACTCAATTCAAAAATTATTTTCAAACCTCATAACCAAACACATAACTCGAAATTCCATACTACTTTCAAAACTTTGCACTCAAATTGTAACCATGCACATAACAAAAAAATTAAAATATTTAAAATATATTTATAAAATAAAATATTTTAAAAAAATACAACACATGAATGTATGAAATATAGTGCACATTAAAATAAATAAATATTTTAAAAAATACCCTAAAAAAATAAATCCAAAAATTTCAAAATATAACTCAAAACTCTTATCAAAACTTATAACCAAACAAATTTTTTCTTTCCAAAACTCATAACTCAAAATGCGACTTTACACTCAAATCATGATTCTAAAAATAATTTTAAAAAATAAAATAAAATAAAATAACATTTTTTTAAAAAAAATTCTTTTAAATTGGAGTCTTGGAAAAAAAAATTCTTTTAAAATAATTTCAAAAATTTTCAAAACTCATAACCAAATACACAACTCAAAACTATTCAAAATTTAATTCAAAAATTATTTTTTCAAAACTCATAACCAAACACATAACTCAAAACCAAATTTTTTTCAAAACTCTATTTTAAAAGAAAAAATTTTAAAAAATATTATTTTATTTTATTTTTTAAAATTATTTTTAGAATAATAATTTGAATGTGGAGTCGTATTTTGAATTATGAGTTTTGAATTGAGTTTTGAAAAGAGAAAAATTGTTTGGCTATAAGTTTCGAAAAAGGTTTTGAATTGTATTTTGAAATTCTTTTGATTTATTTTTTTAGGGTAAATATTTTACATTTTAAACATTTATTTATTTATTTTAATTTGCACTATGTTTCATACATTTATATGTTGTATTTTTAAAAATATTTTAAATATTAAAAAATTTAAAAAATTTCTTTTTTATTTTAAATATATAGTTTTTATTTTAAATATTTTTTTATTTTTTATTTTAAATATTTTATTTTATTTCATAAATATATTTTTAAATATTTTAACCTTTTTGTTATTTGTTTGGTTACGATTTGAGTGTAGAGTTTTGAAAATAGTGTGGAGTTTCAACTCATGTGTTTGGTTATGAGGTTTGAAAATAATTTTTGAATTGAGTTTTGAGTTATGTGTTTGGTTACGACTTGAGTATGAAATTGTGTTTTGAGTTTAAAATATTAAAATTAAAAAAATCAAAATATTTACCAAATAAAATAAAATATTTTAAATAAAAAAATATTTAAATAAAAATTATATATATAAAATAAAAAATAAATAAAATTTTCTTAAACATTTTTTAATATTTAAAAAAAAAGTCATTTTGTGGGTCAACGGAGGAATAAGGACAAGGATAGTATCGTCTTTTTGTGCTCAAAAAAAAGGGTAATAAGGTCATTTATTCTATGCAAGTAACACCGTTTGTTCCAATCTAACGGAATTGAGGGATCTAGAGAATGTTAGGTAAAGTAGGGGATGTTACTATAATTGTTGAAATTATAGGGGAGGTCCTTTTATTTATCAAAAACCTCAGGGGAGGTCAGTGTAATTTACCCAAGAATAATCAAAGTAAAAGAAAGAGAAAAGAACAGTGTTAGAAATCAAATTTCATTAAGTAGACAAAAGTTTAAAATTGTACCTTTGCACTTTTACAATTTCGAGAGGGGTTACAGCGACAGACTATCTTAGAACTACTCCAAAGAATTTGAAATGCAGTACTAGAAAATAAAGGACTGGAAAGTAAGGATTGGAAAAAAAATATAAAGTAAATAAATTGGTTTCTAGATCTGGTTCTAAGTCGTGTAAATGTAGCGTCAATGGCTATTTATAGGGAAAAAACTTCTAGCAATAGCTACCCAATAACCACCTAAAACCACCCACTCTTTCACATTCATTCCCACAATGTCACATATCCCTCCATGTCTTCCACTAAGTCAATTTGTCCATTATATTCTTCACATGTGTTTTAACTTCTTTCACCTTGTCTTCCATGTTCCACCATGTAAGACCACTAACTTTGTAACTTTTATTTACTCCTGATTGATCAATAAAGTGTTACGTGTCCTGCAATAATAATATTATTATTTACAGTGTCAACAATAGGAAATATAAAAGATATCTCACAACAATTATAGATATTATAAATTCTTATATATAAAATATTTATAAAAATAATAATTTTATAATCATAGATACATAATTTCATAATCAATCATAAAAATAAAAATAAAAAAGTTGCAGGGGTGGGTTGATAGTACATACACAGTTAGTTTGTAGTTCCGTTTTAAAGTAATTTTAATACGTACGAATTTACATCGACACTTCTTATCTCACACTGCCACTTTCTTTCACTGTTTCTTCATGTGCATTATTATTATTATTAGGGAGGGAATCGCTGGTCTCTTGTTGAACTTTTAATAAGACCATACAGGTAAAAATTTTGATTGGAAATAGTCATTAAATAAAAGACTTTGATCGAAAAAAATTATTAAATAAAAGACTCTTATCGGTGAAAATTTTAAAAAAAAAAATCAATTAGTTCATATTTGAATAAATTCTTACTAATAAAAATTTTCTGTTTTATTCCTTTCAATTAAAGACCTCAAGGGGACAAGCCAAATCCTTATTATTATTGCCTACTGTGTGAAGAGAAACATGTAACATATCTAATAGTTGTATGACACGGACTCATCACCAACCTATTTACCCCTCAGCCGGCAGCCAGGCAAGCTTAGCTTGCCCTACCCTCCCGTGTTTTTCTCTGCTCTGATCTTGCTGTGTTTTCATCACAGCTTGACACATCATAAATCCCTTCTGTCCATGGTTACTTTGTTGGGGAAGTGTGAATCTTAATAAAAATTAGACACTAATTACTTGATTTTAGATTCAATTTGAAGTAAGGATATATATATATATATTTTTTAAAGCATTTTCACACTTTAATCTCATCTTTAATTTCTATGTATATGTGGTTATGGTGAGCGATTATCTTTGGTATAATGTGTTTGATCTTAGTGGAACTGTAACGATCGTTAATATAGTAATAATTTTAGGATAAATTTATATTTGTTTTTTGGCTGTTTTTAAATTTTGTAACTCACTACTTCTCTTGATTAGGTGCGCTATGAATTCTTAACATGTTTAGTGGTGTTAAAAATTGTGAAGACTAAAATATTGAATTGTTAACAATCAACTCATTCACAAGTTTAATATTCACAATACATCGTTCATATATGGCAGACAGACACCCGTATAAGTATTAGAATTGTCAGATAAACAATAAAATTCCAACACAAAAATTATTAAATTACCATCTCATCTAAAAGCTTCATGTCTAAGAGATCTCACTAAAAATACCAAAGTGAGCTGGTTCAAGTTCTCCATCATAAAGATATATACACATACCAGAAATTCAAATATGTTCAATTGAGGCAAACTGTAAGATTTTAAGATCTATATACTAAAAATCAAAACAATATGAATATAAGTAATTACTAAAATATAATCTCAGATACATACCATTTGATTCCGTTATTGCCTTGAGTTTTGCTTCCTTGACATTCACAATTGGAAAATCTTAGCACCAGCTCTTCCCCTCCTTCTCCTAATCTTTTTTGTTGTCTTTTCAATGGGACTGACAACCCTTTGATCTACATATATATAGATATATGTAAACCCTAATAAGGATAGGAGAGGGGACTGGGCCTAAATAAAACAATTACTGGGCCCACCCATTAAGGAACCCAAATAACTTAAAAGAGGCCTTACACATCCATATCACATATTCACATATAAAATAATATATACACTAAAATGACCATGGCCCAAACTTTATGGATCACAATAATAATTTTGGGCTCATACCAGTCAATCTATCTGAATCACGTTCAACCCGTTTTTCACAAACCAAACAAAATATAGTCAATGACAGCCTAATTAAAAATAAATTCTTACATAACCAAAGCTTTTGAGTGAAAAAAAAGGTTGCCAATTGCTGCCACTAATACTAATTAGAAGGAAAACAAGAACATCAAGGCAAGAACTTGATGAGAAAGTTAGACAGGATTTGTAGGAACAGAATTGGATCTCTGCAAAGAAGAAGAGGAATTGATGAACTCGATGCAGTCGCTGATTGCTTCAGCTCTATGATGAGAATCAAGCGGAGCTATGGATGGATTGGATCTTCCGGAGGACGAAGAAACGTTGGAAGAGGATCTCCTCCTTCTCTGCCTCTGCCTCCGGGACACGAAATTCATGGCTGCAACAACCTTGTCTCCGAGTCGCTTGAGGAATTTCACAGGCGATGATAATTCTGATCGTGTTGGTACTCTGAATCTGCAACTTGTTGTTGGGAATCTGCTCTTTTCACCAGAAGCTCTGTCAGTTGAGTTGTGATTGTGAGTGCTTGTCGTCGTCTTCGTCTTCGTCTTCTCATTAGTGTCTGGTTTGGAACTCACTCTTCCACTACCTCTTGCCGACATTGGAAACTGAGAGATAGAGATAGCTAGAGAGAGAGAGTGTGCGCGTGTGTGAGAAACTGGAAATTTTGGAGGGAGGGGGTGTGAGCATAGCTGTATGTATGTGGATTAAATAGGAGAGTGTGGGGATAGGTAAAAATAAATTTGTTTTCATTAACGAGTGTCCAAAATGTTGTGTTGGTAGGTTTGTAAAATGAAGATAATATTTTGAACTTGACTTGTGTTTAATTTGTTGCTAATATGTGCTATTTTTGAGATTTATCCATTAAGTTTCAATTTTTTTTTATTAATAAATTTACAATAATAAATTTATCAATATGATCTGTAAATAAAGAAGTCTAATTAAATGAACGAGTAATGTTAGGTATCATGAAAAAAGTATCATGAAAATGATCATGAAAGATTCTCCACCATTAGATTACACATACAAAAAAATACCACACACTAATCAAATGATGAAAATTCTTTATGAAATATTTCATGATATTTTTTTCATGATTCCTAATATTATTCTAAATGAATTGATTGATAAAAATCCCTATAGAAATTACACTTGGCATAGCAAATACCTAGCGAAAATAATGGATTTGGACGTACTTTGTGCCTGTTTGGCAGAAATTATTTACAGCTTATTTCAGCTTTCAGCTTAATTTAAGCTATTTTGATGTGTTTGGTTTAGCTTATAGCTTATAACTTATAGCTTTGTGGAAGTCAGAAATTAGCTTATTCTTTGAGTGGGGCAGGAGATGCTTTAAGAATAAGCTGAAAATCAGCTTAAGCTGAAAATTATAAGTCATAAGCTGTTTAGACATAAGTTATAAGTACTTTCCCACAGCTCTACCAAACAGGACTTTTGTATACTTAAACTAAATCCACATGGATTTGTGTGAGAATATATATTGTATATATAACACAAATCAGACCGTAACACTTTAATGGTAAACCCAAACTGAGTAGTAATCATAGACTGAAAGGTACGGAATATCTGATAGAAATTGGACTTATGAGTCACAAGATAAACCCAAGTGTAACGGGTGCAATCATTAACAAATGACACATAGTATGCAGAACCCCCTCTTGGTGAGGATAGGAGAAGGGCCCCAGACATCAGGATAAACTAAAGAAAACGGTGTAACAGATATAGAAGTACTGTTATGGAAAGGTAAGGCTGTTATTTTGGTAAGTTTACACCTTCGATACACGATAAATTGACTAGAATAAACTTTACCCAATATACCTGACTGAGCTAAAGACTGTAAGCGATCAACAGACAAATGCCCTAATCTAGAATGCCACAAATAGAAGAGACTAGACAGAAAATCTAACTGAAAAGAAGAAAAGGCAATCGGAGAGGTAATCATAGGCAGATGTAAACTTTTCACCACATAAAGGTCTCTAATTCTACGGCCAGTCCCAATCTGCTGCTTAGACATCCGATCCTGCACAGAACATATAGAAAAAGAAAAGATAACATCAAAACCAAAGACATCAAGCTGACTGATAGATAATAAATTGACAGATAATTGAGGAACATAAAAGACAGATGGAATAGAGACAACAGATATAGCAGATGGTAGGACAAACCCAAGAGATATAACAGACATACCAAACCCATTAGTAGCATTGACAGTAACAAGAAAGGGAGAAGGAGTACAATTTTGAAGTAAGGGGAGATGAGGAGTCATATGATGAGAGGCACTAGAGTCAAAAATCCAGACAAATAAAGAAATACCTGAAGAAGACCCAAACAAACCTGAATGAAGAGAGGAAACAATAGAGGCAAACGGGGATGACTGGGAGGTAGACAGTGTATGCTGAAGTTGACTAATTTAAGCACTCAAGGAAGCCAAGTCAGGATCAGGAGTTGGAGCAGATGAAGTAAAACCGATGGAAGCCTAAAGATTACTCAAAAAAGAATGGCAAAACTGGGTCCGAGACTGCTGATTATACGAGCTAGACAGACATTCCTTCTTGGGATAATGATATTTTCAATAGCCCCTTCTAACGGCAAAAGGCACACTCATCAAAACTAGAAACATTGTAATAGCCAAAGAGATAAGGGGTTTAAACGGAATAAACCCTAAAACCAGAGTGTAATAATAACCAAATGCTGGGTCTAAATGTATAATAACCAGTTGGAGTCAAGATAATAATCAAAACCCCCTAAAACCCACAAATATCAATGAACTGTTATAAGCCAAGAACACCAATTCAGAACAAGAACCTGAGGCCGAAGAAAAATCTTCACATCAGAGAAAAAGAGATAGAGAGAGAGGTGACAAGTTTTGACCAACCATGCGACAGATGAATCACGAACCAGAGGTGAGAGAAATGAACCAGATGAGTAACGAAAACCAGTTGTGCGAGACAGCAATGGTGACGACCCAAAGTTACAAGTCAACGAGAACCCTCAACATTAGACCCAGACTAAAGTCGAACCAGAGTCGCAAGTCAAAACTAGAGAGAATAGATGTCACGGACTAAAACCAGAGAAGGCCTCCCGAGCGTGAACTAGAATCAAAACCAGAGATCAAACCAAAGTAGTTCGATCTTGTATCAAACAAGTTGAGAAGAGAGAGCTCGATCAATCAGATGAATCACGATGAATCACAAGCAAGGTAGACTAGTTCGTGCGTAACCCTAGCTACCACAAAGTCAAGAATCGCAAAGCTCTGATACCATGTAAGATTGCTGAATAAATTATGTATATTCAATTGTGTGTGTTTACAAAGAGTGCATCAGTTATATAGCCCTAATCTATGACAGAAAAAGGAAATACAATGAAAAGGGAACTGCCTAAAATTACCTAATTCTAATATACCATATATATAATATATATTCTCACAATTTGGACATACTTTTTGTATACTTAGGTATTGTTTGGAATGATCTAAATAAGTATATTTTTTGATTTTTTATGAAAAGATATGCAAAAAAGTAAAGAAGTAATATAATCCAAATAAAAACACTTATTTAATTTATGCTAAATCGTACCTTAAACTAAATCCATAAATCATACGGGTGAATTACGTACTTCTAGTGAACTCAAACTCTTCGTGTGATGGAGTGATATCACCGACATGAATCACACAATATATTCGTTCTCTAATAGCAAAGAGTTAGACCCATTTTTACAAAAATATTTTCGGTTAAAACCACACTAAATAGTATATATATTGTATATAACGATATATAATCACTTACATCTCTATCTCTTAATGAGATGGGATTGTCAAGATTCTTGTCACTATCCTGAGGATAATGTAATTCAAATTATATGGATCTCTTTATAGGTCGTGAGTCGTGTCACTATATATGCCCAAACCTGGATTCAAAACCTCACCCAATTTTCAGTAATCACTTTGGTCTTTTATTTTTAATTGTAACCGTTAATTGATTACGCTTTCGACAATTCAAGTTTGAATTTAATTTAAAACTCATTAAATCTTTTAGCTTAGCTTGATAAGACCTATATCAAAAAAATCTAACCACTCGAATTTGGCTTAATTGAAACTTGTTTGAAATCAACTTAAAAAATATACAAATTAAGGATGAATATATTTTTAAAACTTATTAAATTTTCAAATTAAACTTAAATAACTTACTATTCAGTTTGATTTGACATTTCATTTTCAATATAGTAATTTTAAAAACAAAAATCAAACACAAAATGGGACACAACGCTCTCACAAGGGGTGAGTCCCACATATGTAGGCCCTACCCTTTGTGAGATGATTGTATCTGATTTTATATTTAATTTCTGTGCACATAAACTTATATTTTACCAGAATAAATGCAATGTGTATAAAATTCTTGGAATTGTAGCATTAATTTAGTAGTGTGAATAGGACACAAAAACTGAAGATGACACAATTTGAATCATAGTAAAAAAGATGCAATGTTCAATTCTCCACTGGGTGAACACACTCTTAGGTCTGGTAGACTACAAGCAGATGTGAAGAGCAAAAGTCAATAAGAAAAAGGGGTAAAAAAAGTTAACCAGTTAAATTTGACTGATGAGAATTTGTGTTTCCAATGTGATAAATGTCTACATGTTGGTATTAATAACTGCATATATCATGCTGGGTGGATGGTGGCTCTCTGGTGGGTAAGCCATTGTCACACTCGTTAACAATAGGGAGTTATTGCCATATTAGACAAGTCATGTGGCTAGCCCACCCCTCCTTAAAAGTGTAGGGTGGTCCTCTCATATACCTAGCATGGTGCTGGTATACTCAGCATGGATCGGATGTATTTTTGTGCAGTTCATATTGAATTAAATGTTTTTGTAAAATTGTTGATACGGTAATCTTGTATCTTATCAAAAGATATTATAGATAATTTAATTCGCTTAAATTTGAATCCCTTACACATATTATATTTTTAGGATACTTATTGGGATAGTTTTTCAAAATATGCAGTCATCCTGAAAGAAAAATAAACACTATGAAAATATTAATAGGTGGTTGAAAGAGTTTCATGATGATGAATAATAGGATTGTTTGGAGGGTGAAAATTCACAAACATGGGAGTTGAGTTTTTTGGATTATTTAGTTTGATTTATTTTCACCTTTAGTGATTTTTTTATAAAAAAAATATATATTATTATTATTATTTTTACTTTTAGATATTTATTGACTAGATGACCCTAATTTTTTTATAAAAAAATAATATTCTTTTTAAAAAATTCACAGAAAACAAATGTACATTTTTTGGGGTCAAAAAAGCCTACAAAATCAGTTTATTTCCGTTTTTAGTTAATTTTTTTACAACAAAATTGATTTTTTAAAAAATATTTCAAGACCTTTTAGTCGAGACAAATCTAGAAGTAAAAAAAATTGGTATAATTTTTTTAAAAAAATCACTAAAAACTAAAATAAGTCAAAAAACAAACTTGTATGCTGGAGTCGACAGACAATTTAACGGCCATTTATACATGTTAATCAGATATGAATCATATTACAACTAAAAATTTAGGTGTCATCAAATAGGTAGCAGTCATATTTTGTCCTTCACTTTTTCCTGGAATAGTCTAAGTTTTCAAAATATTTAGGGCAATGCTAGAGACCTTTAATTTAGAGGCTCTAACACACCTCTAATGAGGTAAAAAAAAAAAAAAAAAAAATCAAGACACAGCACTGATGTAGCAGTGGGTCACTAGTGGTACCTCTAATTAGAGGTCGCAATGCTAGAGACCTCTAATTTAGAGGCTCTAACACACCTCTAATGAGGTGGAAAAGGCAAAAAAAAAAAAAAAAATCAAGACACAGCACTGATGTGGCAGTGGGTGGGACCCACTGACACATCACTAGTGGTACCTCTAATTAGAGGTCCCAAGTATTTTTCAATATTTATCAAGAACGTAAAATTTTTATCAGGAAAGTTACTCGAAATGATTGTTAAGGGTTGAGATTTCAATGATGTATTGTACAATTTATATATAAATTAAATTTAAATATCACATTAATATTTTTGAATAAAATTTTAAGTATGTAGTATGATATTACTTTTTTCGACTATGGAGTTTGTGCTTGAAGGAGCCAAAGTTTAAGAACACTACCAACAAAAAGTGAACGAGAACACCATCTAACTTTTCAGCTCTTGATCTAAAAAAAATTCTGCAAATTCCTTCTTTCTTCCTTTCTTTTTTTTAGTTGTTGTTTGGAAACAAACCATTATCTTTTGACAATTATCCACCCAAAAAAAATTATCTTTTGACAACATACTTAAAATGGGATAACAATATAAAGATTCTTTTGCATGTTCTATAACAAAATGAAGTTAGCATTGCTTTCATCATTGGATGTAGTAGTGGTAGGGGCAATTGAGTTTTAAAAATTAGCTTAAATGGGAATAAATTTATTTAGGGCAAATATAACTCAAAGAAATGAAGGAATTGTTGGTCCACCGAAGCAAGGTGCTGTTGAGCCATTCAATTAATTAAATGAAAGAAAAGTGGAGAAGATAAAATGGGAGAAAAAATTGTTGTGGGTTAAAGAAGCGTGGACACGGTATAAGACAGACTAATTTTTATTTTTATTTTTTTTAAATTTAAGATACAAACACAACAGAGATATGATAAAGGTGTCTTGAGGCATGTCTAAACAAAAGACACGTGTGTCTAATAAAATAATAATAATTTTTTTTAAAAAAACTAGTAATATGTTTGACATGTGGATACATATCTACAATATATCAGTATCTAATAAAAATCGAATATAGATATAATAATTAATACTTGTTTTGAAGTTTACGTATTTTTTAAAAGTGGCCGATGACATGAATATTAGAAAAGCAAATGAATCTAATTAACTTGATAGTGTGTGATCCTTAGAAAAAGATAGTTCTCAATGGATCAAGCTTTCGGCAATTTAAAATTTAGCTAAGAATCACAAAAACAACTTTAAGAAAAAAAAAATTGAGAGAGAGGGGGAAAGGAGGGGTAGCAGTGACGGCGCTAGGGAGTTGGGGATGAATATTTTGAAGTTTCTTTTTAACAAAAAGAGGTCCCCCACCCCAATTTTACAACCTTTCGGTAATATGTTGTTATTAGGAAAAATAAATGATTCATAAGTAAATTAATTAATGAAAATAAAAATTAATGTAAAAAAATTAAATTTAAAGTAATATAAAAATTTTAACGTGGTTCTCTCAATGTGAGGTACGTTTACGGGATCGAAATCCAATTCCACTAGTAATCAAATAGTTTCTAAACGATTACAAACGAGACACGAATGGTCTCACAAAATTACCCTTAGGTGAATTTCAAATAATCCCAAATAAATAAAAGGAAAGACCTCACCAAATAGATGAACTAAAATCTTCGAAACCAGAATTGAAGAAGACCCAAAAATAATAACCCAAATCAATCAAAAAAACCTTAGAATTTTCCATTACACCACCGAATTGACTGCTACTCCGCAAAGTAATTCCAAAGCCACGAACTGATTGATTAAATATAGTATCACAACCGCCGCACTACTCCACCGAATTGAATTGCCAAAATTATTCTACCGCAGCCTCACGCAAACATATATATATATGTTTGATTCTAGGGCTTTTTTTATTCAAATCCTAATTATCACCAAACAAATATTAAATACTCATTGAGTCCCCAAAAATTAAATATAGTATATAAAATATATTATACCTAAACCAAACCAAATTAAGATTCTTTTAACAAACCAATTGTGTCTCAAACTCCAATAAGGAGATATACCCCAACAATTCTCCCCTATCGACTTAAGTGGAGACATCAACCATACTTGCCAAAATTCGACACTTCAAATGTTTGTCCCTCGACAAAGTCTTTGTCAACATATCCGAAATATTATCATCTGTGTGAACATTTTCAAGTTGCAACAATTCCGAATCTAACACATCACGAATCCAATGGTATCTCACATCAATATATTTCGATCTCGAATGAAAAGTAAAATTTTTACTTAAGTGAATAGCTCTTTGACTATCACAATAAAGCGTATACCTTTCTTACTTCAAACCCAACTCTTGCAAAAATTTCTTCAACCATAACTCTTCTTTGCAAGCTTCCGTAATAGCAATAAATTCAGTTTCGGTAGTTGAGAGAGCAACACATTTTTGTAATTTAGATTGCCATGCCACAGCTCCCCTCGCAAAAGTCATCAAATATCCCGAAGTAGATTTCCTAGAATCAACATCACCGGCCATGTCAGAATCTGTGAACCCATCAAGTATCGGCTTACTATCCCCAAAACACAAACACACATTCGAAGTCCTTCGAAGATACCTTATAATCCATTTTATCGCTACCCAATGTTCTTTACCCAGATTAGAGAGAAACCGACTCACCACGCCAACGACGTGAGCAATATCCGGTCTTGTACAAACCATGGCGTACATCAAAGAACCAACTGCTGAAGCATAAGGAATTTTTAACATCTCTTCTTTGTCTTTCTCATTTGTAGGACATTGATTCGAACTAAGCTTGAAGTGATTCGCAAGTGGACAACCAACCGACTTTGCTTTATTCATGTTGAAGCTCTTAAGAACTTTCTCAATGTAACTTTCTTGAGACAACCAAATCAGTCCCTTTTTGTGATCACGAACAATTTTCATACCAAGTATTTGCTTTGCCGATCCCAAATCATTCATAGCAAAAGATTTACTCAACTCTAACTTCAACTTGTTAATCATGGTAGAATCTTGACCCACAATTAACATGTCATCAACATAAAGCAAAAGAATAATAAAGTTACCATCCGAAAAAATTTCACAAACAGATAATGGTCCGAAGTGGTTTTAGAAAACCATTATTCATCATAAAAGAGTCAAATTTTTTATACCATTGCCGCGAGACTTGCTTGGGACCATACAAACTTTTTTTCAATTTGCAAACAAATTTCTCTTTCCCTTTTTTCACAAACCTTTTGGTTGCTCCATGTAAATTTCTTCTTCAAGATCACTATGAAGAAATGCAGTCCTCACATCAAGTTGTTCAACTTCACGATTCATACTTGCAGTCATGCTAAGTACAACTCGAATAGAAGACATCTTCACAACCGGCGAGAAAATCTCATCAAAGTCAATACCTTTCTTTTGCCCAAAGCCTTTCACAACAAGACGTGCCTTATACCTCAGATTCTTGCCATCATTCTTCAATTTGAAAACCCACTTATTTTTCAGAATTTTCCTCCCCTTAGGCAACTTCACTAAATCATAAGTGTGATTTTCAAGTAAGGAATTCAATTCCTCTTCCATGGCATTTTTCCAATCATCTTTCTTTGCATGCTCAACTATTTCTTGGTAGCTCTCGGGCTCCCATTGATCGGATATCAATACAAATTCATTGGGAGGATACTCTCTTGAAGGTTGTCGGTCCTTTGTAGATTTTCTCAACTCAAGTTGTGGTGGCGGCTCTTGAGTTGGTTGCTCTTTCTCAATTTTTGGCTCAATTTCATTAGGATTAGCATCATCCTCTACATCTTCAATGGGTGGTTGCACATCTCCCCTATTTTCATCATCAACTGAAGATGAAGAAAATGAATCCATGTCAATGAGATCACTAGTTTTTTGTTCCAATTGATCACCTTTGCCAAAGTCTTCAATTGGTTAGCCTTCAAGAAACACAACATCACAGCTTCGAATGACTTTTCTTGTCGACCGGATCCCACAATCTATACCCGAATTCATCACGCCCATAGCCAAGAAAAATATATTGTCTTGACTTACTATCAAGCTTGGACCTCTCATCCTTTGGAATGTGAATAAAAGCTCGACAACCAAACACTCTCAATGCTCATAAGACACATCTTTGCTGGTCCAAACTCTTTCTGGAACATCACCATTCAAAGGATAGGAATGAGACAAATTGATCATGTCAACCACTGTCCTCATTACCTCATCCCAAAAGGATCTTGGCAATTTAACTTATGAAAGCAAACACCTTGTTCTTTCCACAATGGTATGGTTCATCCTCTCGGTAACACCATTTTGTTGAAGAGTCTTCTTAACTGTCTTTTAGTGCCGAATACTTTGGCTACGACAATACTCATCAAATGGCCTAATGTATTCACCACTATTGTCTAATCGGATGCACTTCAATTTCTGCTCTGTTTCTCTTTCAACCATAGCCTGAAAATACTTAAATACTTCTAGAACTTGATATTTAGTTTTTAGTATAAAAGCCCAAACTTTCCTTGAATAATCATCAATGAAAGTGACAAAATAAAATGCACTACTATGTGTTCTAACTTTCAAAAGACCACAAACATCCGAATGAATCAACTCCAAAACATTTTCTTTTCTAGAAGCAACATTTTTATAAAAAGAAACTCTATGTTATTTACCAGCCAAACAATGAACACAAGTTTTAAGATGTGTACCTTTCAAACCGGGCAAAAGCTCTTTCTTGAACAAAACTTGTAGCCCATTTTCACTCATATGGCCAAGCCGCTTGTGCCACTATTCGGTAGAAGCTTCATCTTCAAGTGTATTGACAACACCTTTACAAATTTTTCATTGCATCGAATAAAGTGTATGAGTCTTCTTGCACTTAGCCACCACCAAAGAATCCTTTGTAAGCTTCCATATTCCATAACCAAATATGTTGTTGAAGCCTTCATCATCTAGCTTCCCGGTAGAGATCAAATTGAGGCGAATGTCAGGAACATACCTCACATCTTTAAGCAACAACTTGCAGCCCAAATTTGTTTCCAAGCAAACATCACCCATGCCAATAATCTTGGACAAACCTTCATTACCCATTCGAACAGAACCATAATCTCTTTTGGTGTAAGTGGTGAATAAATCAACTCGAGAAGTCACATGAAAAGAAGCACCAAAATCAATCACCCAATTGCTCTCTTGGCCCACAAAATTGATACAATCATCTTCACAAACGACCATGAGATCACCATTAGTAGTAACTGTTGTTGTGTCTTCTTGCTTCTTATCCACACTTTTGTCATGCATTTTCTCCTTATTCTTGAGCTTTCGGTATTCTCGCTTCATGTGTCCTTTCGCATGGCAATAATAGCACTCAATGTCTTTCTTTGAAAAATAATCATCTTTTGATTTGTCACGGCTTTGATCACGTCCATGAGGAGTCTTACTCCTCCCCTTTGTTTTGCTTCAGCCTCTTACAACAAATGCTTCCAAATGAGAGGAGCCCACTGATTTTCTTCTAGTTTCTTCATTTAACAAGCTACTAGTGACTTGGACCATTATGATAACTCTATCGGGCGCCAAATTACTAACTATCACAACCAAAGTCTCCCAACTTTAGGGCAAAGAACTAAGTAGCATCAAAGCTTGCAACTCATCATTAAAAATAATTTTCATAAAAGCAAGTTGATTAACAATACTCTTTATTTCATTCCGATGTTCCGAAATAGGGCTGCTCTCTTTATATTTTAAATTAACTAACTTACGAAACATAAAAGTTTTATTTGTACCTGATTTCCTATCATAAAGGTCGTCTAATTTTTTTCATAAATTATGTGCTGAAGTTTCAGTAGTAATATGATGAAATACACTACCATCAATCCATTGACGGATAACACCAACGACTTTTCGATTAAGCCTCTTCCATTCATTATCTTGCATACCATCGGGTTTGCCACTGTCACCCTCAATGGATCCATACAAATCTTTACAAAATAATAGGTCCTCCATTTTAGTTTTCCAAGTTACCCAATTGCTTCCATTGAAACTAGACATGCGACCCACATTTTCTTCCATTGATTTACACAAATAAATAAACCCAAATAAACCGTAAACTCTGATACCAGTTGTTAGGAAAAATATATGATTTCTCACAAGTAAATCAATCAATGGGAATAAAAAATAATGCGGAAAAATTAAATCAAAAGCAACACAAGAATTTTAACGTGGTTCCCTCAATGTGAGGTACGTCCACGGGATCGAAATCCGATTCCACTAGCAACCAAACAATTTCCAAACGATTATAAACGAGACACAAATGGTCTCATAAAATCACCCTTAAGTGAATTCTAAATAATCACAAATAAACAAGATAAAAGGCTTCACCAAATAAATGAACCAAAGTATTCAAAACCAGAGTTGAAGAAGACAAAAAAATAACAACTCAAATCAATCAAAAAACCTTAAAATTTTCCTTTACACCGCTGAATTGACTGCTGCTCCACAAAATAATTCCAAAGCCACGAACTGGTTGATTAAATGAATAATGTTTTAGAGCACTAAATTGGGAGCTCTAGAGCATCACTAATGATGTGGCACAGTGGCCCCCACCAAAGTGATATGATGTTTTGGCTTGAGTTTTTTTTTTTTTTTTTTTAAGCTCATTAGAACTATTAATGATTCAAAAATTAGTGGGATGAATCACCACTCTTGATTAAATATAGGATTGCAATCGCACTACTCCACCGAATGAATTGCCAAAAATTATTCTACCGCAGCCTTAGGGAAACATATATATATATATATGTTTGATTCTAAGGCTTTTTTATTCAAATCCTAATTATTACTAAATAAATATTAAATATTTATTGGATCTTCAAAAGTTAGATATAATATATAAAATATATTATACCTAAATTAAATTAAATTAAATTAAAATTCTTTTAACAAATTAATTGGGACTCAAACTCCAATAAAAAAATATACCCCAACGTCTGTTTCATATGGAGGTTGATATGGGAATCCGGATCTTCGGTCGCCTTCCCCTGTCGCCCCCAAAACGACGTCGTTTTGGGGGCGAATTTTCAAAAAAAAAAACGCAGAAGAGGGAGGGAGGAGAGGAAGAGGGAGGGAGGAGGGAGGAGGGAGGAGGAGGAGGAGGAGGAGGAGGAGGGCCGGCCGGACTGGAGGGGGCCATAAATACAGGGGAGGAGGAGGAGGAGGTGGAGACCGGTCGGAGGCGGAGCTCGACGGCAGTCGCAGGTGCTGCGACGAGGTGGAGCTGCTGCAACGGCTGCGACGGCGGCTGCTACGGCGGCGAGGGAGGATGGCGGCAGCCTCCTCCTCCTCCTCCTCCCTCCTCCCTCCTTCCTCCCTCTCCCTCCTTCCTCCCTCTCCCTCTTCCTCTCCTTCCTCCCTCTTCTCTGCGTCTCTTCTCTGCGTTTTTTTTTTTTTGAAAATTTGCCCCCAAAACGACGTCGTTTTAGGGGCGACAGGGGAAGGCGACGGGTGATCCGGATTCGTTGATATGGAGGTTCTGAGCTCCAAATCATAAGCAGCAATCCCATCATTTTAATGGAGCTAAAGTGACGTGTCAGAGAAGGGGGTTATAACATCTGCATCTAAAAACATAAAGAAGGAAGGAAGGAAGGAAGAATTTAAAGAGATGTGCCAAATCAAATCAAGATTAATCGTGTGTCCTTTGATTATGGTGTCTTTTGGAAATTTAATTTTTAAATTAACAGAGTCGGATATTATAATTAATTCAGCAATTTATGTAACTGTTCTTAGAATAATAAGAAGATAGAGTGATTATACATTTTTCATTATAATCTAATTTACTAATCCAATAAGAACTTATAATTTGTAAAAATAAAAATGTACACTAAAAAATTTAAAAAATCTATTTGAAAAAATAATACATCAGTTATTTATGTTTTTTCATAAAACTAAAACAAGTCAATTCTCAAATAAATCTGTTTGATTTGGAGTTTTTAAAAATAAAATTTTACGTTTTTAATTTGTATTTTATTATTTTTTGAGTTACACACTTCATATAATACTTAATGAAATGTATGATTTATAAAATAGAATAGATTAGATTACTCACCGAACATTAATAGTTTCGATCTATTTACTTGTCCTATATTTTCTCAGAGTAGTTAACAGAAGAAAATTGATTAGCAATAAAATTAAAATAATAGAACTTGCAGAAAATACATATTCATAGTTTATTAAAATAAAAACATACACACACACTCAAGAAAATGAAAAGTTAAAAGGAGGAGGGGAGTGAGAGAGATGGGGAGAGGGCAAAAGAGAGGTTACCTGAAAGAGATTGTTGGCGAGGGAGTGTAAGAGGCAGAATTCCAGACCTTCTCTTGTGCTTTGCTCTTTTCCACCTCTTCCTCCGCCATTTTCTTCTTCAATTGAATTTGATCTCAGTTGGGTTCGTCACTTCTCTCAATTACAATCAACAATTCAATAGCAAATTCAATCAACCCAATTGCTGTTGAAATTCCATGAAAATTACGATTTGGATAGCTATTCACCGACTAAAAATAAATAACTTAGAAAAATTTTGAAAATCATGTGCTAGCAACCGATCTCAGTACAATAACAATGGCAAATTATTTGTAAATAATCTCTTACTACACCAAAAGAGAAGGAAAAATTACTTGCAAATTTTTTTTCAATGGTCATGTTAAAAGAGAGTAATTGTTATTTAGAACAACTCCAACTACACTCCTTACTTTTCGTTAAATATACTCTTTATTTTACCTAATTACTTTAGTTATTGTGTTCTCCAACCACGCTCTTTATTTTAGCTAATCATTTAAACTAACTTAATTAATTTTTAAAATAAAAAAATACTAATTGTTGATATTTTACTAATATAAATTTGCAATAATAATAAATTTGTCCATACAAACATACAACACCTGTAGAATGAGGAGAAAAAAAATACAAAATACGAGATAAGTTATTCTGTAATTCATCAAACAGAATTGAAAGAACATATAAAATTGCTACATACACACACATATATATATAATATAAAATCCCAAATCCAAGACATAAATATACAAAAATCTAAAATATATACATACATAATTGTTTGGAGAGCCTCTAGGGCTCTTCAATTGTAGTCACAAAAAAAATAGGATGGTAAAGTAGCTAGCCTATTGGAGCTCAAAATTAGACTTACATTGACTAAAATACCTAAGAGCATCTCCAATGGTTTGCCATGGGCGCTGCCATTGCTATATATAGCAGCTGCCATTGAATTTTGATGCTCCAATGGCAAAACATAGCAGCTGCCAAATTTGAGAAATGTCAAAGTTTGTGTCAAATTTGACACCAACTTTGGCAGCTGCCATTCATGCCAACTCAGGCAAAACCAACGGTTTCCCTCCCTCCCTCCCTCCTTCCTTCCCTCCCTCCTTCCTTCCCTTCATCCTTCCCTTCATGCCAACTCAGCCAATTCATCCAATTCATCAAACAGATTCACAGATTCACAGAAAAAAAATTATTATATGTTTCTCAATTTGATTCATCAAACAGATTCACAGAAAAAAAACAAATCCAAAAAAATTACATATTCACAGATTCATCAAATAGATTCAAACAAATCCAAATCCAAAAAATTTACAGATTCATCAAACAGATTCACAGAAAAAAAAAAAAAAAAAAAAAAAAAAAAAAAAAAAAAAAAACTGATTAATTCATTCGGAGACTTGATCCGATATATTAGATAGAAATCTGATTGGAGCCGAAGTGATTTAGCAAATAAACCAGCATCAAAAAAATAAAATTTGCAAATAGATATAGATACGTATACGTATATAGATATACATACGTATACGTATATATGTGTATATGATTGTATATAGATACAGATGATTTAGAGAGAGAAGTGGAGACCGAGAGAGGTGGAGAGAGATCGGCTTCATCGATGGAGACTGAGATTAGTGGAGAGAGATCGGCTTCGTTGATGGAGATCGAGATCAGTGGAGCGAGATCGAGATCAGGGAAGAGAGATCGGCTTCATCAATGGAGACCAAGATCAGTGAAGAGAGATCGACTTGGTTAGGGTTTGATTTGGAAGATTTGAGGAGAGGAGATGAGAAAAGAAGAGAGAGAGATGATGATCGGTGGATGAGGGCAATGAAGAGGAAGCAGACAGAGAGAGAGAGCTTGGTGTCATAGATAGATAGATACGGATTGTTCTAGATAGATAGATGGATGAGCCGTTGGATTATATAATCCAACGGTGCTATTTTGTGAAAGGAAGGCACATGGGTTTGAACGGCTCTTTTTTTTTTTTTTAAAACAACAGCTATAAATTAACGGATATTTTTTACAAACGGTCATATTTTATATTTCTATAAATAAAAACTCTTAATCTCAATTTTATTTCACACCAAACATTTTAAATTTCATTTTTCTTTTCTCTTCTCTTTATCTGAATTTTATTTCACACCAAACTTCATTTTTCTCTTTTCTTCTCTTTATCTGAATTTTGTATCTAAATTTTATTTCACACCAAACTTCACCCCAAACGGTCATCTGAATTTTATTTTTCTTCTTTGTTTTTTCACACAATCACTATGGAAGGTTCATCAAAAATAAAGAGAGGAAAATCATTTACCACTCAAGAAGATGTGGCAATTTGTAGAGCTTGGTGTCACATTACTGAAGACCCAATTGTTGGGAATTCACAATCTCATGCTCATTTTTGGGGAAGAATTTTTGAAAATTATTGTTCATTGCAGAATGATCACTCAAGAACACAAGTGTCTATCTCATCTCGATAGGGTGTAATCATGAAATGTTGTAACAAATTTCGTGGGTGTCTAGCGCAAGTCGAAAATCTACATTCAAGTGGGGCATCACAAGTTGATATAGTAAGATTTCATTTCCATTTATTATGTTAGTTTTTTTTATTTTGTCTTATATAAAAATTAACTGATTAATTAATTTAATATTTTATTGATATAAATGCTTCAAGCAAAACTGTTATACCATCAAGATGAAAACAAACATTTTCTTTTTGAACATTGTTGGCCAATCTTGCAAAACAATATTAGGTGGCAAGATGTAACTCCTACGAACACGGTGAAGTCAAGAATACATACACCGCTTTCCCCTAATTCAACCCCCGATTCCCCTATGGATAACTCCATTTCTCTTGAAGATGACACCAGTCCAAGTGTTGGTAACAATCCAACTGTTGGTGAGGACAGTGTCTCTGCAAGGGGTAAAAGGCCGATGGGTAGGAAATCTTCAAAAGAATTATTTCGGAGAAATCAAGTGGTTGAAGCTGAAGTCCAAAAAATGAGCATACAATTGGAGACATTTAACCAACACCTTGCTGAGAAGGAAAAGAAAAAAGATGAAAGAGAAGAAAAAAGGATTCAAGCACTGCAGGAAATGAAAGAACTTGAGATCAGAAAAGAAGAACATGAGATAATGACTACGGACATTTCTCTTTTGGACCCTCAGACAAAAGTATATTACACAATGCGAAAAAATGAGATTTTCGCCAAGTGGTCCTCAAATGTCAGCAGCCAAAATTATTATTTCCCCATGCCTCCTGATGAATAATTACGCGATAATTGGTGATTGTTTGTTTTTTAATTTAGTAATGTCATTTAATTTTTAATTTTTAATTTGGTTGGTTGTTGGTGGGTAATTGGTGATTGTTTATTTTTTATGTGTAGTTAAAAAAATTTATTAAATATGTAGTGATATGTTTTTTGGTGGGGTGAGTTAATCAAACAATTTTTTTTTTCCAATTTTTCATTTTTTTTAATTTTTTATATTTGTCTAGTTGGGAATAATATAAATATATAATTTTTGTAACAAACAGGTAAAAAAATGTCACAAAAGATAAAAAATAAACAAAAAATAAAATCACAAAAAACCTATATCCAAACAACACCTACAAACTTGGAGGAAAGTTGGTTGAGATTTGCCAAAAAAAAGCAAATGACCATTGGAGCATCATTGCTATAATTTGGCAAAATAGCACTATTCATTGCCAAATTATAGCAATAGCAATAGCAAAATAGCAATAACCATTAGAGATGTTCTAACAAATTTTATTTAACTATCCCTTTGAATATGCTTTAATCAAACTTTTAAAAGAGAGTAATTGTTATTTACAAGGGTGATTTCCATTACTATTAAAAAAATAGTCAGAGATATTAATTAAATTAAATTAATTAGAGATAATATGAAAGATTGACAAATAAATGTTAATGTAAATATAAATATAAATATTTTTAATAAATAAAAAAATAAACATATAGGTGAGCAAACGACAAATGTTTTTATCACGACCCATTCAAATTAAGGTCAAGTTTGGCAAGTTCATAAAAAGTTAAAAAGTTGTCACTATTCATTAAAAGTCAAAAATTACGACTGCACAACTCCCAATCTTAATTTTTTCCTGCACACTAATTTATACAATTTTTTAATACATATTTTTTCATAAAAAGTCAAAAAGTTAACCCAAATATTCATATTTTTTTCTCAATTTTTTAGTTCAAAAAGACAAAAAGTACACTTATTTAGGACACCCCAAACAATCCCTAAATTGCTTAATATTTTCAAAAGCAAACTAATTCGCATTGTTGCCTCGTTTGGGAACAGATTATTTTAATAATTTTTTAATTTTTTTGGCTAAAATATGAGTTAAAAAGAATTAGTATGTTTTGAATGATTTTTTAGTTTTTTATGAAAAATGTGCAAAAAAATAAAGAGAAAAGAGAATTTTTGACTTTTTTATATAAGTTATTGACTTTTTAATTTTTTTACTAATTTTTTGACTTTTAAGCTAAAACTATTACATGTCAAACGAGGCCTGTAGGCCTATAATGTATAGTCAAATTCAAGGAAATAGTAATATTATTATGTTCAATAAAATTTAAGTACAAAATTTGAGTGTATGTCATAAAAATATTAGAGATTTTAAAAGTTCTATCAAAATTTTTACTAAATATCTTATCTAGGTGTGAGACTCACGTGCTGTAAATATCACATCCATATAAAACATTTAATAAAAATTTTAATAGAATTTTTTAGAGTCTTTAACCTTACTCGTATATGTCATCAGCCTATTGATTCAATGAATCACATGGTATTATTACATCTTGATAGGATGATATCAAAATATTATTGAAAACTAAGAAAATAGATAATTTTTCTTCTTATTTAAAAAAATAAAAATAAAGAAAAATTGATCAATCTATTTTTATGATTTCTTAAGACTTTGTTTGGGAAGCTCAAGTTTTAGTCAAAAATCAAAAAATCACTAAAAAAATCAATTCATTCTTTGTCGTTGTTTTGTTTGGTTGGAAAAAAATTTAGTTGGCTTTTTGAAATTGAGACTTTTTTTTTAGTTTAGGACTAAAAAAAATTCATTTGGCAATTTTTTTCTTTTTTGGTTTTTTTGATTTTTATAAGAAAAAAAGTAAAATGATTATGGTTTGAATGTGACATTTTATCTTATTAACTTATATATCCTATTTTATTTTTTTGTATTTTTAAAGGAATTGTTTGGGATAAACTATATAAGTGCACTTTTGACTTTTTACGAAAAAATATATAGTAAAATATTATATAAAATACTAAATTTACCGAACTATCCTTCTGTGAGGGTACTTATAGTTAATGCATGTAAGTGACGATACTTATAGTCAGTTCACTCTGTTGCATGTGTTGCACTTTTTTTTTCACACGTGAGTTGGAATGGGACAAATAAGGGTAATTTTGTCTTTTTACCTTATGACTAATCAACCTTAGTTTTTCTGCCAAATAATTGTGAATAGTATAAATTTTTCTACTTTTGTAGTGACTTTTTAACTTTTTGTATTTTTTAAGTGATCCCAAACACATACGCCTCAACTAGAATAACCGAACAAAAACAAAGGCTAGTAAAAATTTCAAATAATTACTAAAAAATACTGTGTGGGTTTGATTTGAGTTTTTTTAATTACGTTTTTTGAAAATTGAACTTTTTGTTTTTCATGTTTTTTTTGTTTTTAGTGAATATTTTTAAAATTTTAAGTATTTTTTTTACTTTTTTAGATGACCTTACTTAGATATATCTAAAAAATAAAAAAATTGTGAAAAAATATTTTCAAAAATTAATAAATAAATAAAAATATAAAAATATACTGAATTCTCGTATTATTTTTATATTTTTGGTATTTAGCGAATTTTTAAAATATTTTTTTCACAAAAAATATTTTTTTATGTATATTTATATTAGGTGTATTTAAAAATTTAAAAAAATACTCAAAATATTAAAAAAAATACAAAAAATAAGAAATAAAAATTTTTAAAAAGTGTTTTTGAAAAATCAAAAACCAGCCAGCTTAAATTTCTAAACCAACCTAGGCTAGTTAAAAACAAAACAAAAACAAAAAATGCTAAGGGTGTGTTTGGTAACGTTTACATTTTCAATTTATATTTACAAAAATTTTATAAACTGGTTTTTGTTTAATTTTTGTTTATTTTTAGAAAAACATAAATTACAAACCCGTTTGGTAATAATTGACAAAATGTTTAAAAAATTTTAAAAATATAAAAAATAGTGAGAAATGACAAGTGGTGACAAGTGTCGGCGGAAGACGGTGGTGGAAAGTGGTGACAGTGGGTGGTGGGTAGCTGGTGGTAGTAGGTGGTGGCGGGTGGGTGGTGGTGGTAGTGGGTGACGGTGGCGGGTGGTGGTGGCGGGTGGTGGGTGGTAGCGAGTGGGTAGTGGTGGTAGTGGTGTCGAGTGGTGGGTGGCGGTAGCAGGTGGGTGGCGGATGGTGAGTGGTGGTGGCGGGTGGTGGGTGGTAGCGAGTGGGTGGTGGTGGTAGCAGGTGGGTGGCAGGTAGTGGTGGGTAGGTGGTGGATGGTGATGGTGGGTTGGTGGGTGGCGGGTGGGGGGTGATGGGTGGCAGCGAGTGGGTAGTGGTGGTGGTGGTGGTGGGTGATGGGCGGTGGGTGGTGATGGCCGGTGGGTGGCGGATGGCGGGTGGTGGCGAGTATGTGGCGGGTGGTGGTGGTTGTGGTGGGTAGGTGGGTGACGGTGACAAGTGGTAGGTGGTAGCGAGTGGGTGGTGGTGGATGGTGGGTGGGTGGTGGGTGATGGGTGATGGTAGTGATGGTGGTAGTAGTGGGTGGTGGCTGGTGGGTGGCAGGTGGTGGATGGTGGTGGCAGGTGAGTGGTGAGCGATGGTGGCAAGTAGATGGCGGGGATGGTAGAGGCGGGTGGTCAGTGGTGGCCGGTGGATGACAGGTGGGTGGTGGGTGGTGGTGGTGGTGGTGGTGGTGGTGGTGGTGGTGGCGGCGACGGCGAGAGGTTGGTGGTGGGTGGTGAGTGGTGGTGGCAGGTGGCGGTGGGGGGTGGGTGGTAGGTGGTGGTGGCGGAAGACGGTGGTGGAAAATGGTGGCGAATAGTGGCCAGTATTGGGTGGTAAAAAAAAAAAAAAACTCAAAACTCAAAATAAAAGTACATTTTTTGTGTTTTCATTTTTTGGCCTAATTTATAAACTGAAACCACTAATTTATAAATCAAAAATTTTATCAAACAAATTTTTATTTAAATTTTTAAAATTTTTATAAATATAAATAGAAAATTAAAAACGTAATTGTTACTCAACCACACCTAAACAAAAACATTTGCGGATAAGTCGCGATAATGCAAAGCACACCTTGGGCTACGGCTAAGCTGTGTATGCACAGTGAGAACGGATAACTGTCCCTCTTCTTCTATTCTTCTTCTTCTTCTTCTTCTTCTGCTGTCTGTCTCTACGACAATGGCGAATTCTGCAACTTCACCTCCAATTTCCTTCTTCTCATCGTCAATTTTCCTCACTACTACTTCTACTCATCAAAACCCTAAAACTCTCTTCTCAACCTTCAAACCCATCTCTCTCAAACCCCTCTTTCACTGTCCCAACCACACCTCCCCAATTCGCTCTGAGCTCGCTACTCTCCCAATCCTCTCCTTCGACGGTTCCAAAATCGGCGAAACCACTCTCAACCTCAAGTCTGCCCCACCGGAAACCTCACGCGCCGTCGTCCACCGCGGCATCATCACCGACCTCCAGAACAAGCGCCGCGGCACCGCCTCCACCCTCACCCGCGGCGAAGTCCGTGGCGGCGGCATCAAACCCTATCCCCAGAAGAAGACCGGCCGCGCCCGCCGCGGCTCCCAGCGCACCCCCCTCCGCCCCGGCGGCGGCGTCGTGTTCGGCCCTAAACCTAGGGACTGGACCATCAAAATCAACCGCAAGGAGAAGAGATTGGCGATTTCTACGGCGATTTCGAGCGCGGCGGTGAATACGGTGGTGGTGGAGGAGTTTGGGGATAGGTTTGAGAAGCCGAAGACGAAGGAGTTCATTGCGTTGATGAAGAGGTGGGGGATTGATCCGAAAGAGAAGTCGTTGTTTCTGATGACGGAGGTTTCGGAGAATGTGAAGCTTTCGAGTCGGAATATTGGGACTCTGAAGATGTTGACGCCCAGGACATTGAATTTGTTTGATGTTTTGAATTCGGATAAATTGGTGTTTACACAAGCTGCTGTGGATTATTTGAATGAGATTTATGGGTATGATTATGATGGAGAGACTGAAGTTGGATATGAAGACTATGAAGAAGAAGAACAAGAACAAGAACAAGAACAAGAAAAAGAAGGCAGTGAAGGTTAGTGCTTTCCTTTTCGTGTGTGATTATAGCTTTTAATGTCTGAAAGTTTGCAATGCTTCTTTTGCTTTTGGTTCTTGATGCTAGGGTGATAAATGAGCCAAACCTTCAAACTTGGTTTGAAAATTTTAACGAAAAACTTTAAGGTGCTTCAAAATGTGTTGAAAATTGACTAGTTTACTTAACGTAGTGAGCTCAAACAAGCATTTAATGAGCCAAAGAGTCAAGTTTAAATTGTTTGGTTCATTTATCACTCCTACTTGATGTGCATTGTCTGTTTGAGGCTGATTTAGTGCCTTGATTATTATTTCATTGCTACGACCTTTGCTTTCTGTAATTAGATGGAGATTGCTATAAATATGAGATTACAAGTTGCTGACTTTATTAATATTTTGAAATTCATAGCAAGAGAGTAATGAACAGAATAGCTTGAATTATCAAGAAAAGAAGACTGTTGTGCTTAATTTTCAACTTTGTAAGGCAACGTTTGTTCAAGGGATTAGATTGGATGGGATTGGTAGTGAGTGGATGATTAATTAAGAGATTGTTAATGTGGAAATTATTAGTGAGAGGGTTAAATAAAAATGTGTTTGTTTTGATGATAGTGAGAGAAATGATTAGTGATGAGATTGTTATATTATTTTTATATAAAATAAAAATAAAATATTTCTATATTAAAAAAATTTGAAAACAAATATAATTTTTTTTACAAATAACAGGCTGCACTTGGATTAAAAAAATTGCACTGTTCCGATCGGACGTCCGGACGGACGACTGGATGCACTTAATCTCCTCACTATTTCTTCATTCCCCCCTTCTGTCCAGGAAACCTAATCCACCTACTGAATGGGTTTAGTAATCGATTAGAGTACCAATCCTTCCCCTTATTTCACAACCAAACATGCTATGTGTAGGGTGCGCTGCCAACCTAATCCACCCCAGCCACTCATCCCGCTAAACAAACGTGAACTAAACGGACTTGAGTGGTGTAAATAAGTGGGAATCCAAAGTGGCGAAAGTAAAATATCACTTGTGTTTTTACTTATTCTGTGAATTGGAAAGTGTTTTCATTGCTATCACTTTGCTTGTAATTAGATGCAGGTTACTATAGATAAAAGATACAAATTAAGAAATGAAGATAAATAGCTTGTACTGTGTAAATATTTAGTATCGTGCCCATTAGAAATCCTACTGTCATCACAAAAACAAGTTGGTATATATATAGAGGGAGAACATGTGTGTCTGTGATATATATCCCGTGTTTGCTCCCTCTCTTTTCTTCCCGCCTCTCTAGAGTCTGCAGGTCATGTCCTTCTTTTCTTTTCTTTTTTTCCATCAAAATTACATATATGTTGTTCAATTGTTGATTTTAATGGCTCAAGTTTGCCTCTGATCTGATTCAACATTCACAACTATATCAGAGATGTGATTTTAACTCAATTCGTTTTCATGCATGAGCCTGTGGAGTCATGAGAAATGGCAAACCAATGTACTTCTCTGAATATCTTGAAAACTGCTTCTCTTTCTGTTTTGTACAAGAGAGCTGTGAGACGCAATCAGTCTCAAAGGGTTTATCATTTTATGATTTTAAATTTTTTTTTTCCCCATCAATTTGGGATTACAGGAACTGAAGGAGATGAGAATTCTGAGACGACCAAGTAATGCTACAGCATACCAGTCCAGATTACTTTGAAGAGTCTCTCTCTGCCCTCACCAAGGCCACTGGCCATTTTGCATTATTCATACTGCAACTGTAACATATTGCAGGCTGGTTTTTGGTTATTTTCAAGCACCATCTTTGTAGCGATTTGCAGAGTCTCTTCCTTTAATTCCGTACGTGTTTGTACCTATTTGCCGAGTCTCTTCCTTTAATTCCTTGCGTGTTTGTACCAATTTGCACATCCGTTACCATTAGTCATTCTGCTCTACAATTCTTTTACCATGTTATGTCATGAACACCGCATTCTGCTCTACAATTCTTTTACCATGTTATGTCATGAACACCGCTCACTTGTCAATCCTCATTTGTAATTGTAGGTAATTGTTTCAAGATACTCGCTTACTATATTTTCCTCGTCTTCCGTCATTATATATAATATATAATGGAGTACTTACGTGTAAGTCTGTGTAAGTCTTAATAAGTGAACTTATTGTTTAATAGGTCTTATGAGAAAAATTTGTCATAAAAAAATTCACTAATTGTAAGTTTTACTTACAATTTATAAAAATCATGACAAAAAAAAGTCATTAATTGTCAATTTTTAACAACATACATAAAAAATTGTCATAAAAAATCATTTTTAGCAACAATTTTATTAAGATTTATTTTTAATAGGACTTTGTGAGAATTAGGTCTAATTATTAGGACCTATGGATAGTTTACCTAATATTATTTATTATTTATAATTTGGAATGCTTTCTCTTGGCAATTCTTGCTTCTCATTCTCTTGCCAAGTTTTATAAGCGGTCCATGTAGTAAGTTGTGCTTCTCATAAACTAACTTTCGTGTGATAGCTGTCTACTGTGTATTGGTATACGTTTGATAGACAATTTGCAAACTCACCCATTTCTTTGAGGTTTATGGTACTATTTTATTGTTGGGATTCTCCAAGGAGTATACATGTTATGCACATTATTTCTTGAGACAATTTAATAGGTCGTAGTGGCCGGTTTCGGGCAACACAATGATCTATTCTTTTCTTTTTATTGTTGTTTTTTTCAAAACCTTTGATGATGGCACAATGTTGGTAGGGTGGCTTCCTTCATTTGATATGGGTTGGTAGGATTGAGATGGTTGTTTTTGCAACTTGCAGAAAGCAGGTTGCTAAGAGTATCTCCAATCCTTACTCTCTTTTTCCCCCATCAAATTTCAGTGAAAAATTGATTACAAGTTTGATCTAATATTCGTTCAAAAAAAAAAAAAAAAGTTTGATCTAACATGAAGCATTTCAATCCTTATTCCTTTTTCTTTTTTTTTAATCGGTTGTTAGATTAGCACTCTAAAATAAATAAAAAAATAAAAAAAAATAAAAAAAAAAAAACACTAAACTTTCCCACCCTTTCGTTTCATCAAATCTGTTTAAAAAGATTCAAACTCATCCTAAAAATCTATTTTAACCATTTATTTATGAAAGCAAATCATTTCCAATCCTTGATCTTTTTAAAAATTCATCAAATTGGAGTAAAAAATATGTATGTGAAAGATTCGGTTCATCTTTACTTTGGTGAAAAATTTATCACTCCTGATTTGATAAAATGATTGGAGCACACTTTGTCATTATTTCATTAACTTTGAATTTGATGAAAATTTTATGAAGGATTGCAGATGCTCTAACAAGCTTACACTGGTTCAATAGCCAGTCTATATTCCTGGCATTTGTGTTGAGGCTCAATAGCCAACAACTGAACCTTCATAGGCAGGCAAGGATTTGTTTCAAAAGTGGAGGGTTGGACATTGGTATTCATTCCAATCCCAACACAACATAGTTTTTTCACAAAATCATTTTTGCAAGAATTGTAGAACGGTCAATCAGAGTATCACCCAGTTAGGGCATTGGAAATCAGGCTCATAAAACTAGCTGTAAATGATGAATTGAAAGCAATCTCTCAACAACTGCTGAAAAAATTCTCTTAAAGATGAATGAAATACCTTCCAACTGAAACTGTCATGTCCACTGACATTATCACAGAATATATATCTAGTTTATGACCATGTAGGCTTTTTGATGCTGTGGGGGACTTCATAAATTCTGCTGCTTACCGGGCATAATTGTTCATCTTTTTTAAATTTATGGTTTTTCCTTAGATGTATTTCTGGTCATAACGACTTGGCTTTTATAAAAACAACATTCAGGATAATTTAGCTATTTAAATAAATAGAGATACACAATAACATACAAACATTAGACAATATATTGATGAAGTTCAGAAAAAAACTGACTAATTCCAAGTCAGGGGGGTCAAGAAACTCAATGCCACTACCCTTGAACAACTTGGGAACCATGCCTTCTTTTCACATGATTTTGGATATGAAAATAGGGCCGTGCTACGTAGCTCAAAAGGGCGTCCCCCCTAATCCCCCGAAACAAAAAACAACGTCATTTCGTATTTTTGAATTTTTTTTTTTTTTTTTTGGTTCAATCAGAGAAGAAGCAGAAGAAGGGAAGAAGGGAAGAAGAAGAAGCAGAGGCAGGCGGCGGCGAAGGACTGGAGGGGGCCAAATAAATCGGGGTGGAGGCGGGGGCGGAGGCGGAGGCAGGGGCTGCCAGGGGCGGGGCTGCGACGACGAGCTGCGACATCCCGGCGACGAGCTCTTCCCTGCGACGGCGACGAGCTGCAACCTACCTCTCCCTCTCCCTCTCCCTCTCTCAGAGCTGCATGAAGAAGACGAAGGAAAAAATAAAAAAAATGCCCAAAACGACGTCGTTTTGGGCATTAGGGGGATTCGGGGGGAAATAATTCGAGCTCTGAAACATTATTCTATGAAAATAATGGGAAAAATTGGATTCACTGTCCCTGTCGGAAATAGGATTGACTAAGGATTTGAGCTATAGTACATAGTTTCATAAAACCGCAGAAAGTATTGTTGGGAAACAAAACTTTAAGGTTAACAACAACACATTATCTGGTCCTTTACTTGTTTTTGTGAAGAAGAGAAAGGGAAACCAAAGAGGCAGGCTTGTGGAAGTCCTAACCAAAGAGGCAGGCTTGTTAATTGTCAATGTTATCTAGTCCATTGTCCCAACAAGCACACAAATTTTCCATGGAAACCACGAAGTTAGTATGTGAATTTACAATTTTATTACAACAAAGGTAAGACTAGGGATTTGGTTGGAGTTGTATTTTGATTATTTCTTATTGGTTTAGAGAATGCAATGTAGTTCTTAGCATTAGTTGGGTGGCACACACAATTTACATGTGGGGGAAATTTTTTGGGTCTAGTCATCTAGAAAAGTCAATTAACCATTTTTTATGAGTAGTTTTGGAAATTTTAATCGGCAAGGCATAGAGTGTGGATTATTTTGTTAATTTCAGTTACTTTCCAGCCACATGAGACATAAAGCCCAACCATGATGCCGAACCGACCCCACATGGATAAGCAAGCCCAAACCATGGACGAAAGCTCCCTCCCTGTGCAGAAAACAAAAGAAAGCGCACACTCCCTACGCAGGTATTATCCTGTTCAGGTTCAAAGGGTCTTTCTCAGCCTGCCCTGCCTGCACCTTGGCTTAACAACCAGAGCTCAAGCAGATGCAGACACCCCTGGTGCGTTTTTATGTCAAAAGAAGCGAAAAATAAACAGAGGATAGAATAGAACACACAAGAAAGATTTTTATTACTGAAACATTCTAAAACAGACAAAGATCAACCAGTCTCTTAACATTATTATTATTAAAACAATGCACTCACCTACAGCTTCAAATTGAAGATCACAGATCACCCAATTCTTGTCTGGCCATCACCCTCCAATGCTCCAAGAAATTTCTGACCAGTTAACCATATTCCTGTGGTGTCCTGCAAAGAATTCCTGTAAGATAACCCCAATGGGAGCTAATGGAAGAGTCCGGACACAATTTTGAGGCACCTATACGTCTAAAGCTATGTAAATACAAAAGATTGAATTATCATGGCAGAAATTCTGGCATCGAGACCTTTGGTTAACTCATATAAATATGCATAGATTCGATATGAAATTGCTAAGACTAATAAGATTCTTATGTCAAGAGAGCAGTAGATGTCTGTTGCTTAACCTTAAAAAAACACCAAGTACCCACTGCATAATCTATATCCCCTTTTCTATTCTCTCTCTTGTTTACAGAATGTAAGCATCTTAAGGAGGTGACTCTAGCACTCCATGAAATCGCTAAAGAATTCCACTTGAATTGGCATATAAAGTTTTTGTGTATAGACAATTATACACACACACATTCGAATCGCTTTATATTTTTTAAGATAGTCAACAAGTATGTTATGGAGGATTGTGTGTTAGGTAGCCGAGAGCTAATACGTAAAAAAGCCACTCGGATCCTTTATGACAATGAATCCTACTTTGAATCGTTTAAATGCTAGGTCATTCCCCTCAAGTGATGCGTTGCGCCTGCCTCCGGATGTTTCGAAAAGTGAACAAGGGGCACCGCGTCGACGCCTAAGTGCGGTGAAAAATGGGCAAAGGTTCCGCGTTTTTCTGGACGAGCGCGGGTAAAGAAGCTAGTCCAAGACTATAGATTTAGGGTAGCCACTTACAATATAGGAACCTTAACTGGTAAGACAATGGAATTGGTAGATGTTATAATTAGGAAGAGAGTTAGTATAGCATGCGTAGAAGAAACTAAGTGGACGGGTGAGAAAGTTAGAAAAATTGAGGATACCGATTTTAAGCTGTATTATAGTGGTAAGGGTAGACGCAGAAATGGGGTAGGAATCATAGTTGCCAAGGGTCTTATGAAAAATGTAGTGGCGGTCATTAGAAAAGGGGATAGGATTATGTTAGTTAAACTAGTTATTGGAGGGAATATAGTGAACATTATTAGTGCATACACCCCTCAAGTAAGATTAGATGATCAGACTAAGAGGGATTTTTGGAAGCGAATGGATGAGATCTTACAGGAGAAACCCATAGAAAAGAACTTAATTATAGATGGAAATTTTAATGGCCATGTAGGCATAGATAAACTAAGCTATGAAATGGTGCATAGTGGATACGATTTTGGTGATAAAAATGAGGCTGGAGAGAGCATCTTAGATTTTGCGTTGGATTCTAACTTGGTGGTGGCCAATACTATCTATAAGAAGAGGGAGGAGAATTTGATAACCTTTAAGAGTAGGTCAGTTAATAGCCAAATAGATTACTTCCTAGTGAGAAAAGTGGACCGCCTAAGATGCAATGATTGTAAGGTGATTCCTGGAGAGAGCCTGGCTTCTCAACATAGGATTTTAGTACTAGATTTATATTTTAAAGGGCAATACCAAGCTAGAAAGGATGGTGGGCGTCGTAGAACACGATGGTGGGATCTAAAAGGGGATAAACAAGAAATATTTAAGAATAGAATGGATAAGGAAGGTACTTTGGACTTGGAAGATGATGCTAACACTATGTGGAACTCGATGACTAATTGTTTGAGGAGAATCTCAAGAGAAATGCTTGGAGAGTCGAAAGGAACGAGACCCAACTCTAGGAAAACTTGATAGTGGAAGGAAGAGGTTCAAAAAGTGGCCGAATGATAAAACTAAGGAAAACTTTAAGAGCTATAGATTGGCTAATAAGGAAGTCAAGAAAGTAGTGAGAGATGCTAAGTTAAAAACTTATGATGACCTATACACTAGACTAGATAGTAAAGAGGGAGAGAAGAGGATATACAAACTTGCTAAGATACGGGAGAGGAAAACAAGAGATTTTAATCAAGTTAAGTGCATCAAGAGTGAGGAATCTAAAGTATTGGTGAAGGATGAAGAGATTAAGAAGAGGTGGAAGAACTATTTTAAAAAACTATTAAATGAGGAACGTGGAGGTACGTCAATAAGGGAAGAACTAGCCAATAATACAATAAACCAAGACTATATGTTCTATCACAGGATTAGAAACTTTAAAATGGAGATGGCACTTAAGAAGATGAAATCAGATAAGGCTTTAGGACCCGATGATATCCCTATTGAAGCTTGGAAGTATTTGGGTAAAAACAGGGTTGCTTGGTTGACTAGGTTGTTTAGCAAAATTTTATTGACTAGGAACATGCCAGATGAGTGGAGGAAGAGTATTTTGACGCCAATCTATAAGAATAAAGGAGATGTCCAGAATTGCAACAACTATAGAGGAATCAAACTAATGTGTCATAAAATGAAAGTGTGGGAGAGGGTGATGGAACGCCGATTGCGAGATATAACAGGGGCTGATCGACTATATAGAATTCTGCGTTTCTGATCGTCCACGCTTTGAGCACGGCGCCTGAAACAGATGTCCCTATGTGGTCTAGAACTGGATTTGGGTGTAATAAAAAAAAATTGTAAATTATTATTTTTTTTCATAATGTGTTGCATTGGAATCCCCCTCTTCGTTCTTGTGACTTGCGTCATCCGAAAGTTTTTCATAATTTGTGTTGCGTTGGAATCTCCCTCACTCTCTGAGACCAGTAAAGTTTTTGGAGAGTAACTTGCGTCATCCGAGAGAGTGAGTGACGTCATTAAGAGTGAGTTATGGCCTCAATGCGACGTCGTTTTAGAGTTCAAAACAAGAACATCTTCCTCACATATGCCTAATGCGACGTCATTTTAAATTAATTATTCTCCCAACTCTATCAACTCGGATATATAAGAATATATATTAGGCATTCATACGGCATAAGAGAATTGTGTGTCTGACAATTCAAACAGACCGCTGCGCTAGCACAATGTCAGAAAAAATACAACAAGCCGATCTTATAGATAACCTTCACCAGAACGAAGAGGGGGCTTTGGAAACCGAAATCATAGACGCGACATCAAACCTGCCGATTTCCAATATATCAATAGCAAATCCAAAGATAGGAGATGCAATGTGGCAGAAGTTCACATTCAAGTCAATGATAATTGACAAATGCAAGCTAAGCTACAGGCCACAATGTCCATTTAATTCTACTGGTCGCGTCGAAGTCGAAATACGGGACACACGGTTACGAGCGGATGATCAATTGCAGGCTCGCTTTACTTTTCCAGTTACATGCCCAGTAGACATCACATATTATGGAAACGCGTATGCTGCCACAGATAAGAACGGATGCCCATGGACAGCGTCGTACAGATTGCTACAAACAAACATCAACGACGGTGTGAAATATTACAAAATGAAAGCCACATTGGCTTTTCAAACATCATCTTTTCCAGATGAAATTACTTATCGGCCGCCATTAATAACTGTTTTGTCCAAAGTATTCAACAACAGCCACATGGATATTTGGCACGTGGAGCGGAAAGTAGCGAAGGCAAGACTAACACGCTGTAATTCCGAATCACATTTTCGATCCACAATGACATTGTCAGCACCAATGGGCCAATACGATTCTTCGGCCCAAAGGATAATAGCAGCACGATTGTCATCAAGTTCTATTCGGGATGGGCCCGAATCATTCAGTCAGCGCGACATAATTATGCCGACCCGCGGCCCATCAATAATCAACACTGGGCCAATTAATCAGCCTAGCGGCCCAGTTGACATAGGCCCATCAGTAAGTAAGGTCGGATCCAATAACTCCGAATCATCACGACTGAATACGGATGAGGTATCTAAATTAATTTCTGAGGCTGTAAAGGCCGCAGTGGAAGGATCCGCATCAGCCCAGAAAAATAATGTACAACAGAGGCCAATGTAAAATAAATTGTAATCAATTATTTTATTAATAACAATATTTCAATCTACAATTCAAATGCGCCCTTACAAACGATTTTGTGCGACATTCCCACACAAAATAACAAATAATTGCGTTTTTTATAATATTATTATATGCGCTAGTCAGAAATCCACCAACTCTAGGGAAACTTGATAGTGGAAGGAAGAGGTTCAAAAAGTGGCTGAATGATAAAACTGAGGAAAACTTTAAGAGCTATAAATTGGCTAATAAGGAGGTCAAGAAAAAAGTGAGAGAGGCTAAGTTAAAAGCTTATGATGACCTATACACTAGACTAGATAGTAAAGAGGGAGAGAAGACGATATACAAACTTGCTAAGATACGGAAGAGGAAAACAAGAGATTTTAATCAAGTTAAGTGCATCAAGAGTGAGGAATCTAAGGTATTGGTGAAGGATGAAAAGATTAAGAAGAGATGGAAGAACTATTTTAAAAAACTATTAAATGAGAAACGTGGAGGTACATCAATAAGGGAAGAACTAGCCAGTAATACAATAAACCAAGACTATATGTTCTATCACAGGATTAGAAACTTTAAAGTGGAGATTGCACTTAAGAAGATGAAATTAGATAAGGCTTTAGGACCCAATGATATCCCTATTGAAGTTTGGAAGTGTTTGGGTAAAAACAGGGTTGCTTGGTTGACTAGGTTGTTTAGCAAAATTTTATTGACTAGGAACATGCCAGATGAATGGAGGAAGAGTATTTTGACACCAATCTATAAGAATAAAGGAGATGTCCAGAATTGCAACAACTATAGAGGAATCAAACTAATGTGTCATAAAATGAAAGTGTGGGAGAGGGTGATGGAACGCCGATTGCGAGATATAACAAAGGTGTCAGAGAATCAATTTGGGTTTATGCCTGGCAGGTCAACAATGGAAGCGATCTATCTTTTGAGGAGAATAATAGAAAAGTATAGAGAAAAGAAAAGAGACATTCATATGGTGTTTATCAACCTTGAAAAAGCATATGATAGAGTGCCTTGGGATATAATATGGTGGGTGTTAGAGAAGAAATGGGTGACAAAAGGTTATATTGATGTGATTAGGGACATGTATTAGGGGGTGGTGACCACTATTAGATCGCCTGCTAGAGAGACAAAT
The DNA here is from genome assembly GCF_055761805.1 of Camellia sinensis. Classification (NCBI taxonomy): domain Eukaryota; kingdom Viridiplantae; phylum Streptophyta; class Magnoliopsida; order Ericales; family Theaceae; genus Camellia; species Camellia sinensis. Next base: position 64,245,893 of record NC_138974.1, read on the forward strand.
GAATTTCCTATCACTGTAGGGTTATACTAAGAATCTACATTAAGTCCTTATCATTTTACTTTAGTTATGGATGAGTTGACAAGAAATATTCAGGATGATGTGCCATGGTGTATGCTTTTTGCAGACGATATCGGGCTAGTGGATGATACTAGAGAATGAGTTAACACACAAATTGGAGATTTGGAGAAAAACACTCGAATTTAAAGGATTCTGGATAAGCAGAACTAAGACAGAATACATAAAGTGTAAATTTAGTAACAATAACAATGAAAGTAGAGGAGAAGTGAAGATTGAGAATCAAGAACTGCCTAAGAGTGAACATTTTTGTTATTTAGGGTCGATTATCACAACGACAGGGGAGATTGATGCAGATGTGACCCATAGGATTAAGGTAGGATGGAGTAAGTAGAGAAGTGGGTCTGGAGTACTATGCGATAAACGAATACCCACTAGACTAAAAAGTAAGTTCTATAGAACGTCTATTAGACCAGCGATGTTGTATGGGACGGGGTGTTAGGCAACCAAGAAACAATATGTAGATAAAATGAATGTGACTGAGATGAGGATGCTAAGGTGGATATGTGGCAAGACTAGACAAGACAGGACAGGACAGAACAGAATTAGGAATGAATGTATTTAGGAATGGGTAAGAGTAGCACCGATAGAAGATAAATTGAGAGAGAATCGATTAAAATGGTTTGGTCATATTCAACGGAGACCAACAAAGACAGTTATGAAGAGATGCGATGCAGTGACAGTAGATGGAAATGTTAAAGGACTGGCTAGGCCTAGATTAACATTGGCTAGCATTATAAATAGAGATGTGGATCTACTTAATTTGACTAACGACATGGTCTTTGATAGAGCCGTGTGGAGAAGAAGGATTCATGATGCTGATCCCATTTGATGGGACTTAAGGCTTGGTTTGGTTTGGTTAGGTTAGTCAACAAGTATGTTATGAGACACAT